>NC_047530.1:21668900-21971930 GCF_012275295.1 Melopsittacus undulatus
CATACTTATGACCAGCTTACTTCTCCTCTCATAAGGTAGACCTAGCCAAAATTCACCTTAATTTCCTATAGCACTGTGGCTGTGGGTCTGGTGCTGGAAAAGCACTACGTATACTGTAAAGTTACTCCTGTCCTGAAAGGAGATAGAAAAAAGCCAAACAAGAGGATGACTGGGCTCCCTTAACAGAGAAGATAGAGGCAAGTAATCTGTGTCCACAGCAGTGAAAGAAAACTGCAGCCCACTGAATGTAGTAATGATCTCAGTGTATTTTTGGTAAGGGGAAACATGACAATTAGCATGTTTTTATATAGAGTTCCCAGGTTCCTTCTCCAAATTGCAAAGACAAGCCCATGCATAGCAAAATTATAGTAGCACATGCATGTGTAGTTACTTGTTATATGAAAGGGATATATGGGAATATAATAGATATAATATATAGGGGAATATGATTTCATGTAAATAGTAGCCAGCCAGTAAATCTTTACATCGCCTAATTTTCATTTCAACTTATGCAAACCAGAAAGGAAAAAATAAGTGAGCTACCATTCCCAAGCCCTGCTTTACTTCCTATCTTTCCTCAGGGATTCAGGGCCTTTGCTCTTTAAAATTATTTTCCTTGCATGTGCTCCTCCAAACCACACACAGAATCAATACAATACAAATTATATGGCCTATTAGAACAAACAGTTCAAACTCTAATTATCAGACATTTGTGGCAACCAATTTTTAGGTCAATACTCTGTGAGAGAATACTTGCCAAACACTATTCTGAAAAGTTTCAGATATTTTAATTTTCATATGGAAACTTACTACAAATGTATTTATCTCGGAACCTATTCTCTACCCAATATTCACATTAACTTCTTATGTTAAACTAGAGTTTCTTCAATGCAAGTAAAAATTAGATGATTCATATGCACTGAAATTACAATGCATCTTTGGTCAAACTTTTGGCTTTCTACAAAGTGTAAATAATCTTCTTTTTCTAGAAATTTGCTTCATTTTGGAGGGATAGTACAGTAAAAAAGCATGCTTCTTCCTATGCAGCAGTTCAAAGGCTTAGTGCAATCCATGGAAGTTGTCCACTACTGTCTGGTTTTCAGAATAAATTTTAGAGACCAATCTCAGGAGTCTTCAACCCTAAAGCAAATAGCCACAATCCCTTGGAGAGACTTCTCCACAAAGTTTTATTATTTTCAGGTTAGTCTGAAAATTTACAAATAGAGGTCTGAATATCTACAAATTTAACTTAGCAGTTCAAGTTTAACTAATAAGGTTCATATTGACATTGTCTGACAGATTTACTTAAGCATTGCAGAGAATTTGGTGGTTCCTGTTATTTCTGCAAGTGTTGGCTGGGGAAATGATGTAACAAAATTGATATTGTAATGTTTTCCTATAACCTTGAACTAAAGACACAGATTTTTAGAAGTAAATACATACAAAAGTATGAAATTATACATGGAACATATGTGCAGAGGTTTTCAAACATACAAATGAATACCAGTCCGTGTCTCAGGGGCTAGAACCACTCTTCCCTTTGGAAAAACTGGAGTATTCATTAACTTGTTTAAGGCCAAAAATTAGTCATTGAGTAAATTAAAATAACTTTAAATTGAATTAAAATTGTGGAAAAGTGCTGAATATAATTTTTGCAACAATTATGGTCTCTCTATGAGAATTAATGAAAAGCTCCATCTTAATCAAGTTATAGTCATGTCAGCATCCTTCTTTGTCGTTGTCTATTGTCATTTAAATAGCTTAATCTTTCTCTTTTCCCTGCCACAGTTTCTACCCTTCATATCAGTTAGTGTTGGTTTGCCTCCAATTTCCATGACAGTTAGTTAAACAGTTAGGAAAACCACCTGATTTGGCTTCCTGTGGCTGAAGGAAAGCAAATACATTCATCAGGAACAAAAAGCATATAAAAGAATAGACATGCTATTTTTATAAAACTGTGGAAGATAGAGATCAAAACAGACTCTTAGGTCAACAAGTTCATCTAGCCACTAGGGCAGAATCGTTTCTAATAGGAATATCTTTTATGGTTTTAACTAATCTAGTTTTAAGAATCCCAAGTAATGAGGCTTTCATAAAGTTGGCAATTTATTCTGATTACTCCTTTCATAAATCATATCCACAAACACTTCTCCTTTTTGCTATTTTTACTTTTTGCTCTTGTTGCAAGTAGTATAAATAGCAATAATTATTTTAGGTTCCAGGAAACAAGCTGTGTGAAATATAAACATTGTGTTGGGTGAAAACATTCTTTCAAAACATAGGAGATTTCTGAGACATTCATCAACATATGTCACACCTCATAGATTCTTTAGTTTTGCCCTCAATGAATGACACCAATTCTGAATGCCATTCAGAAGCAGCTTTACCAAACAGAGCAACCAATTGCATTAGTGATTGTAGGAAGGAGGCCTGAGGTCATGACATACACGGTGAAGGGATTAACAAGGTGTGGTAGCTGCCACACCCTGATAGGGATGATGGGCTGTTGATGGGGATGATTAGGCTCTGACTCTTAATGCTGCCTCAGCTGGGATAGGAGATGGAAGGATGTGACTGTTTCATGGTCTTGTTTCTGGCCTGATACAAGATCCAGGGCTCTTGAGCAGCCTGACAGAATGTAATTGAAACTCTTGTTATCCCTCATTTACTCGGCTGCCCCTTCACACCATATAACAGGTAATTTGCTTCACCTCCACTTCTCTCAAGATTATAAATTTGGTATTTGGATTTCCCTATGGGGGAGGGAATGGGATTTTATTTTGCAGACAAGCAAGGGACTAACTTTTTGGTAACATTTGTGTTTCTGATTATGTCAGATGATACATGGGTGGAACTAAGGTTAATGCAATATCAACTGGCTGTTTTTCCATATGAGCTCCATTAATTTTTGGGTAGCTTTGTATTTTAGCATTAATAGAATACATGAATTTATCAACAGCAATTCTGAATCTGTGTTTCTGTTGCTTCAATAAATTATGCTGTTTGTAAAAGTTCTTATTGAATGTGACTGGATGTATAGTATTGAACTGGTTATAATCAGAAATTAAGTCCAAATGCACATAGCCCCTTTAATCTCTTGAGGACTGGCTAGAATACAAGAAGGGGGGGGGTAGTGCAGTTTCTGCCAGTTTTCTATATTCAATTATCTTGAATATCTCTAGGCTTCTGTAGGAAACTAACATATACTGACCTGCTACAGAGATGCATGGATAAAAGTAAAGCTACACCCATGCTGACAGCATATTGTCTGAGTTATATCTATCCTCAAGCTAGTAAACTGGTAGTCTCTTTTCTGATACTAGAGTCAGGGAAATACGCTTGAAGGAAAGACTGAGTCTTCCCAGTAGTAGGAATAGATGATTTTCAATATTTTTTCCCCAAACATGTCCAAGAAGAAAAATGTTTTAACTGTTAGCTAAAATTTAATTAAAACTCAAAATCATAAAATATGAAATGTGCTTGCAAAAGATCTGCTTAATGCAGCACTTTTATAAAATATTTTCATGCTTTACTGTCAGGGGAGCAGGGCAAAGGATGGGGCAGGTTTCCTAGCAAGGAGCCAGTCTCTTAATAAGGACAGGGAGGACCTGAAAAGGGCTTTTTAATCCCACTTAAAAGTGAATCAGATTAGCAGTTTTTGCTCTTTGTATAACAAATATAGCAGGAAGTAAAAACAGACCAAGAGATTGGAGCCAAGGTAACTGCACAGTGAATGAAGACAGCCTGCATGTGCTCACACACACACACCAATGCAGGCTGCTCCTTAAAGCATGGCAGTAGATGCTGGAGGGTTCAACAAACACTTAAAGAAATATTGTTTTGTTTTAGTTCGGTTTATTTTTTCTTTTTTAATATGAGTAAAATGAGTTTTGCTCTAAAACTATATGAACAGTTACCTGGCATAAACTGGGAGGGCTTGCACGAATGAAGGGACAGCTAGACATCTCTTTTGCACAGAAATCGCGATCATGAGATGGTCGTATTTGAGATCCTCAGGCAGTGAGAAGAGCGTGCAGCAAGCTCACTGCCCTGGATTTCAACAGAGCAGACTTTGGCCTCTTCAGGAACCTGCTTAGCAAGGTTCCATGGGATATAGCCCTAGAAGGCAGGGGGTCCCAAGACTCTTGGTTGATATTCAAGGATCACCTGTTACATGCTCAGGAGTGTTGCATCCCAACTAGAAGGAAGTGAAGCAGGAAGGCCAGGAGAAGAAAGGAAAAGCAGCCTGGGAAGAACACAGGGATGTTGTCTGGGAAGCTAGGGACCAGGTTAGGAAAGCTAAGGCCCAGTTAGAATTAAACTTGGCTAGGGATGTTGAAGATAACAGGAAGAGATTTTATAGGTATGTAGCGAATAAAAAAAAAAGAGTAGGAACAACTTTGGCCCCCTCTGGAAGCTATCAGGAGAACTGGCTACCCTGGATTTGGAGAAGGCTGAGGTTCTTAATGACTTCTTTGCCTCAGTCTTCCCTGGCAAATGCTCTGACTGCATGTCCTGGGTACAGCAGCAGCAACAGTCATTTTTTCTCCTTCTTGGTAGCTGGTGCAGTGCTGTGTTTTGACTTTCGGGCTGAGAACGGTTGCTGATAGCAAGTATGTTTTGAGTTACTGCTCAAATGTTTGGTTTGTCCAAGGCCTTTTTTTTCTGAGCTCATGCTCTGCCAGGGAGGAGGAGAGGCTGGGAGGAAGGAGAGACAGGACACCTGACGCAGGCTAGCCAAAGAGGTATTCCATACCATAGCACGTCATACCCAGGATGTAACTGGGAGAGACCCGGAAGGGCTGGAGCTCTGGGGGGTTGGAGGAGGTATCGGTCGGTGCTCGGTCGGGCAGGGTGGGGTGAGTTATGGGTCGGTGGCTGGTGAGGTGTTGTATTCTCTTCACTTATTTCCTTTATCATTATTATTATTAGTAGTAGGGTTTTGTGTTATACCTTAGTTATTAAAGTGTTCTTATCTCAATCTTTGGGAGCTACATTCTTTGGATTCTCCTCCCCAACTCTCTGGGGGTTGGGGGAGCAAGGTCCGGGGGAGTGAGTGCACAAGACTGAGGTGGGTATTTAAACCACAACACTGCACCACCGAAGTCTTGGAAGGCAGGCGCAGGGACTGTGAGAATGAAGATCTTGGGCCCACTGACGAGGGGATCTGGTTCAAGACCATCTTAAGAGCCTGCACATACATAAGTCCATGGGACCTGATGAAATCCATCCACGGGTCCTGAAGGAGCTGGCAAACGAAGTTCCGAAGCCACTATTTATCATATCTGAAAAATCATGGCAGTCAGGTGAAGTTCTCTACTATTGGAAAAAGGGAAATAATAGCCCCCATTTTCAAGAGGGGGAAAATGCATTCCAGGGGAATTACAGACCAGTCAGTCTCACCTTTGTGCCTGGCAAAATCTTGGAGCAGATTCTCCTGAAAGGCATGCTAGGACACATGAAAAACAACAAGGTGCTTGGTGACAGCCAGCATGGCTTCACTAAGGGGAAATCCTGCCTGACCAATTTGGTGGCCTTCTATGACGGGGCTGCAAAGTTGATGGACAGGGGTAGAGCAGTTGATGTCATCTACCTGGACTTGTGCAAAGCGTTTCAACACTGTCCCACATGACATCCTTGTCTCTAAACTGGAGAGACATCAATTTGATAGGTGGACCACTCCGTGGATAAAGAACTGGCTGGATGGCCGCATGCAAAGAGTTGTGGTCAATGGTTCAGTGTCCGGCTGGAGACCAGTAACGAGTGGTGTCCCTCAGGGATCAGTGTTGGGACTGGTCTTGTTCAACATCTTTGTCGGTGACATGGACAGTGGGATTGAGTGCTCCCTCAGCAAGTTTGCCGATGACACCAAGCTGTGTGGTTCAGTTGTTATGCTGAAGAGAAGGAATGCCATCCAGAGGGACCTTGACACACTTGTGAGGTGGGCTGATGCCAACCTCATGAAGTTTAACCATGCCAAGTGTAAGGTCCTATACCTGGGTTGGAGCAATCCCAGGCACACCTACAGGCTGGGCAAAAAGGAAATTCAGTGCAACCCTGCGGAGAAGGACTTGGGGGTGTTGGTTGATGAGAAAACGAACATGAGCCAGCAGTGTGCGCTTGCAGCCAAGAAAGCCAACCGTATCCTGGACTGCATCAAAAGGAGCATGACCAGCAGGTCGAAGGAGGTGATCCTGCCCCTCTACTCTGCTCTTGTGACACCTCACTTGGAGTATTGTGTACAGTTCTGGTGTCCTCAACATGAAAAAGACATGGAACTGTTGGAACAAGTCTAGAGGAGGGCCACAAGGATGATCAGTTGGGGCTGTTCATCCTGGAGAAGAGAAGGCTGTGTGGAGACCTCATAGCAGCCTTCCAGAATCTGAAAGGGGCCTACAAGGATGCTGGGGAGGGACTCTTCATTAGGGACTGTAGTGACAGGACAAGGGGCAATGGGTTGAAACTTAAAGAGGGGAAGTTTAGATTGGATCTAAGGAAGAAATTCTTTACTGTTAGGGTGGTGAGGCACTGGAATGGGTTGCCCAGGGAAGTTGTGAATGCTCCATCCCTGGCAGTGTTCAAGGCCATGTTGCATGAAGCCTTGGGTGATATGGTTTAGTGTGAGGTGTCCCTGCCCATGGCAGGGGGCTTGGAACTAGATGATCTTAAAGTCCTTTCCAACCCAAACCATTCTATGATTCTAAATACATATACCCTAAAGATAACCAGATATTATTACAGTGTGAATCACAACATGTAGTGTAGTAAAACCCACTGAATGATACCTGCCTAAATTGTCCTAATTAAGCAACAAGACACCCCTTCTTCTTACTTGTTTCTTGCTTTATTTATTTAAGGCAGAGATTGTTCTTTGCATACAGCCTAGATTTACTATGTGTGCTGACCTCACCCAGGCTCCCTAGACATTATTCTCACACAGCTAAAGGATAAAGGCAAAACTGAGAAAGTATTGCAATTATCACAAACCCAGAATAAAAATCCAGCCTTTTCACTGTCCTAACAGTTTGTCAGAATCGTGATGTAAGCATGAAGTCCAGAAACCTTTTTCTTATTATGAAACAGTATTTTTATTCATCAATGAAACTGATAAAAACCTGGTTTCAAGGAAGTTACAAAGTCTCTCCCAGCCAAGGTGAAGGCCACATGGTACTCAAAATTTAAAAGAACTGAAGAGTTCATTCACTACTCCTATTCATTCTGCCCCAAAGTACATGTACTGATGGCATCTCAGGTATTCCCAGAGATCATTTAACAGAAAGTTCAGAGAAGTGAATTTAATTAATGAAGACTACGTGCCTTGAAACAGGTGCCCCAGTTCTCTGAAAGTCACAGGACAGGCAGGGCCAAATTGGACATTATACTTGCGTTATACTCTTCTGAACTAGAAGATGCAACAGATGTATTAAAAACCATTCATTATTGTAGTGTCATAAAGGGTCAATTTTTCAGCTGGGCACAGTCCTGCTTTTTTGCAGCTGTAATTTTTCATCTTCAAACATTGGCCCTGCAATCCGATGCTAACAGAAATAGCAAATTAATGCCTGTTTTCTTTGTAGGTACAGACAATTGGTCAGGACAACTGGAGACCCATCCTATGGAATTGGTTTTCCTTTTTTTCCCAGTATGGATTCCAAGAAATACTTCTTAAAGGCCCCAGGGAGTTTGGGTCAGGCCTGCTCTCAGTTATTTCCATCTTTCTCAGCACTATGATATCTCTGCTGGTTTTCCTGTTTTCTTTCATTGTTTCCCTCCAAGCTCTTTCCTTTCTATGTTTGCTGCATTTTTAGTCAAGAAACATTTTTTCTCTTTTCAGGGTGTATTTACTGAGCACTCGGTCAGAAAAGTTAAAACTCAGCTAGTTTTTCATTGCAGAGGCACTATGGTCCCAAGTACGGACATATATCGTTTGTATCATTTTCTCTTTTAAATGTAACTGTGAAAAATTTTATGTGGGCTCATGTGTTTTCTTCCAATGTATTCTTGTGATTTTTTTTCCCTAGAAGTCTTTTATGTAGCCAGTTGATTTGTTATGCTTCAAACATATGATTACAAATCTCTGAAAACTAACCAGTGAATATCAGTAATTTGAATCTATGAAGCACATCAGTCAGTACATTCACTCTGAAACCTTGTGACATGCTCATAACAATGCTTCATTTTTATCAGCTTCCTTCCAAATCAATATTTATAGTATCATTCAAACATTTATTATCGTAGAACAGTAATGCTCAGGATCAAAAAAAAAAAAAGAAAGAAAAAAGAAAAAAAGAGGAAGGAAACAGCATTTAATACAGAGCATGCTTTTGGCCACCTACAGATCTCAGTGGTTTGCTTTTCTTGGAGTTCAAACCAGAAGGCTTTGGCCCTTTCAACACAAGCCAATAGAAGAGCTTCCTGAATCAAGGTAGCAAACTCTCTCCTGATAATTTCAGTCATCATGTTTAGCTGGGCTCCTCTGTAGTGCTGATGGGAAAGGAGAGGCTGCACAACCACCGTTTTCACCCACAACATTTACATTCTTTGTGACTGTGCCATGGCTCACTTTTGGCTATGATGAGTTCTAAAGATGAGCACTCCTTCCTCTCTAACCCTCGTTATTCCCTTCTTGCCTGCATTCTCCTACATCTTAGGATCTCAAATAGATCCTAATGACAGTCCTTCTGCACAGTGCAAAGATGAGGGGACAGGGAGAGCAGTAGGGAGCACAGCACACTGAGACATTCTTTGTCCTTCCCCGTCTCTCCTTACAACATCTGCAGCACAATGCTACAACGCTGCAACCTCATCACTCCTGCTCCCTGTCCCCTGCAGAGTCCCTGCTTCAGGATTAGTGTGGAAGCTAAACCTTTGTGAGTGTTGCTCTAAATTAACATCCAGAGACTACTTTTTTCTTTCCCACATCATTTGCATGTGAAACCCATGGTCTGGGAAATTTCAGTTAGAAAGATTAAACATTGGCAAAGTTGTGAGCAACTGAAAAAAGGATCTAACAAAAGGAAGTGGCAGGCAACTTAATAGGATGTGCTACCAGCCTTGCCTATAGCATATCTGTTTACTGAATAAGTAATATATAATTACAATGAGTGATTCAGCCTGCTAACTAGCCAAAACTGTCAGAACTTGCCTGTCTGCACAGCTGACAGAAAGAGGATCTTAATAATTTCTAAATGTGACTGATAATGTGGTTTACATTTTTCACATTGTTAGCTCATGCCCATTGGGATTTCTGGCTGGTAGGGAATTGATAAAGCTTCTATTACTTTGCCTGGTTCTATCTCAGTTTTTAACAGTTGGTTTGCTTTGGACAAGTGGTATTACCAGCATCCTGGCATTCTTTAAGTGTCTGGCACTTTTCTGCTTTTATTCCTGGACAGTACACCAAGGGAATATATTCTGGTATGTGGTCTTTACCTTTTCCTGAGCCAAGTTAACCCACCAGTG
The DNA here is from genome assembly GCF_012275295.1 of Melopsittacus undulatus. NCBI lineage: Eukaryota > Metazoa > Chordata > Aves > Psittaciformes > Psittaculidae > Melopsittacus > Melopsittacus undulatus. Next base: position 21,678,363 of record NC_047530.1, read on the forward strand.
TGTGTCTAAATAGGTACACTGCAGTATTTATAGCTCTTACTGTTAAAGAACCAAAGTAGATGTCAATGTTCAGAGAGTCTGCAGTTACCAGAGGCAGTGGAAAGAATCCCTTTTGATTTCTGATGTGCATGTAATCAGAAACAAACATCTTCAAAGTCTTCAGTTGCTTATGGAGTTCATATACTTCATTTTAATTGACTTCCATGGGGAAATAAAAGTGCTGTAACAGAATTCCTCTATTTTAAGGAAGCTTCCTGGTTTTCAGAGGAGTTAGAAGAGTTTCAAAGCTCCTATAGCTTATGGTTTACTCTCTATTAACAAAGAAAAGGGATTAGATTGACCTCAGGGATCTTGTGTTCATTGCTGCTTCTAGCAATCTGAAGACACAGGAGTTTGGAGAAGAGGCACCATACAGCTGAGTTAGGTGTCCTTCCCAAGACATATTTTAAAGAGACTGCTCTTTCAAGATCCTTTTCCCAGTAAAAAAACTTGGAAGCCGTCCCTTGCTTAAAATGATTTCTAAGACAAGCATTTTCTTGATTTGTGGCATTAAATGCAGTAAACTTGAAGGATGACTCCTGGAAAGCAATACATTATTTTTATACACAGACCTGGCAGAGCATGAACAGCAGGCACATCAGTCTGAAAAAGTCCTCAGAAACGCAATCCGCACCTATGCCATATCGCATGCTTGATTTCCAACCCATGCCAAGTTCAACTATAGGTTTTCTCTCTCCTGTGTCTGTAATCAGGGAATTGGTTTAGAATCTGGTTGCTGAGTTGGTAAGATGCTGTTTTCTGATCCCAAAATAAGTGTATTCCCATACGGGTTATACCAAGAAGGTCCTTCACCTTGAAAACTAATTTTCCCTCCCCACACTGAGCTCATAAATGCATCTACTTGGCAGTCATCACCATTCTTTGTGTCACAAAGCTAAACTATCTGAGGTTTTTTATCTTCTCTTATGAAATAGGTTCTGCTTCTCCAAACCCTGCTGCTGACCCTTCTCTCTGTCTGCTGACCCTTCTCTGTGCCTGTTGTAGCCAGAAATCATCTGTCTTTATGGTGACCCTACAATGTATTCAAGAAAGGTACAAGAGCTTTGCACAGCTCTGTTTTGCTTGCACTTCCCTCTCGCTGCTAGAAACACTTCTGGCCTTGTATCTTGGGGATGGATTAGATCATCCTAGTGCTGCATTATGGTAATATTCTGCAGTCCTATTTTTCCTTTTTGTTTTTTTTTTTCCCCTCGCTACATTCATTTCTAAATTACAAGCTTCTAATGTGTAGCAGAATTATTATTCCCTTGTGCACAACCTTGATTTCAAACTCTTGGATGTAATTCTCAGGTCAGCCCAGTTTCTGTGTGCCAGTCCACTCCTCCATTAACAGTGCCTCCTAGCACCTTGTCATCAGTAAGTTGCATTTGATATTAGTTAATTTCCTAGTAGTCCTGCCAAGCTCATTAGTGGAAATAGTGAATAGAAGCAGTGCCAAACTTTATCCTTGAGGAACTCTGCTAATGACCTCTCTTCAGCCTTATATTTCCCCTTCAACTCACTCTGTTGCCATCTCACTGGAAGCTAGCTTCTTATCTTTTTTCTGTGAATCCCTATCATGTCCATTTATTCATAGTTCCCACATGATGATGCAACCAGTACATTCCCTGCACCCAGATAGACAAGATCTACAATAATTGTACAGACAAAGCCATTGGCTAGTCCATTATTTGATAAAATCCAGGCTCATTGTAGTCCCATTTTTCTTTAACATCTTTAAAGATTCTTTCAAAATCTGTTTCAAAATTATAACTCAGATTAGATTAACCTGGGTCATTTCCCATTCTCTCTCAATATCAGTTCTACAGGTGCTGCTGGTGGTTACCTGGTGTGATCCTGCTTCTGGCATGTTAGTTTGGGTTACTTGTATCCAGACAGGAATGCATGATGTGAGGAATTCCAGTGGAATGGAGACTATCTGTCCTCTGCCTCTCTCTTCCCAATTAACAACCTTTGACAAGTGCATGGCTTCATTCAGAAATGTGATTTTGATTTTGTTGTATTAGTCTGGTGAAGATTACTTCTGCTTTTCTCCCATACCACCAGAATTTCTTTGTACAGACAGAATTTCTTTGTACACAACATTAGCTGTCCTGACTTAGACCACCTCATGCACGCATCCTCTCAAGACCAGAAGTACTAACTGTTTATGTTTCATTGTTATGAACCAGCTATGCCTGCAGTGTCATTTCTGATCTTGGAAGGTCTGATGGGATCACTCAGAATATTTCAGATAAATTCAGGATTAAGAGTTCTGAAAAGAAGAATGTATACAACAGTAGATTTTTTTTCAGTGTTCAGTGTGCATGAATCAGATACCTGGACTAGTTGTAGGAAGAGACCAAGAGAACTGGGGGTATCTCAGCGCTGGAGGTGGAAAATCAGCACTAGGGCCATGCTGGCCTTAGATGTGGCAGAGCCACTGCTCTAAGAGCCAAGAAGCAACAGTCATCAGCTCCTCTCCTCACTCTCAACACATACAAAATCAGCAGAATCCTTAAATAAATATCATTAGAGGTTCTCCATAGCCTTCCATTACTGCTTCACCTCTATCTTCCCATTTTCTCCCTTGGCAGAAGAGGCAAGATCCTCTGCTCCAAACTAGAATTGTACTCAGTTTTTCATATGCTCTTGGTAAGCCTTCAGCTATGCAGTCATTTTGCTTCTAATTTGTCATATAAATGCAGTATAACAAGTAAGGAGCATCCTGATAATTGATATGCATGTACATATGGGTAAAGAAATATAACATTAATTTTTCATGCATAATTACACACACAGATACATGGTATTTCAGCTGGTAAAACAGATTGCTGTAAATTTAGTTTAATACTCCTTATTTAAGCCTCTCTTAAGCCCCATATCCTAACTCTGTTTCAAACCATTTCAGAACTTTTTTTTTTGGTTGTTTTTTTAAGGAGGAAAAACATCTTACTAAGCAGTGATTAGCGATGTCTGCCTTTATCAGGAATAAAGTAGTGCTATAGGGGAATAATTCTTCTCCAAGAATTTTTTTATTGTCAGGCTAGTAAAAATGAGTTAAATGTAGTTTTGGCTCATCCATAATAATCTGTTTATAGCTATGATGGTTATTTCTGTTTTCTACAGAAGCAATCACTTGCTAGATAGAATAGTACTGTAATCCTAATTTATCATATACGTTTTTTCACTACCAGCCAGCTGACTGCAGTAAATATCCCAGTCAGAACAAAGGTGCAAATAATCAATACATCTGTTCCATTTACACCAATAATGGTACATAGTAAGATTTATAGGCCTCAGTATAAAAGAGGTACACTACTGAGTTGATTACTCTTCAATAGCTGACATGCATTTGAGTTCGCTTGTCTGTAAATATGACAAGAGACAACCTATTCATGGAAAATGATTGAATGCACCACCAATGCTCTCTCATACAGAGTTTTTCCCTGATGTTTTTTTGTTTTCTTTTAATTAAATTCTCTATGGAAAAACTTACCTTGCTTCCCTTCCATGGGAAGAGATTTCAGTTAGCTGTCTGTCTACATTCCCACCCCACACCAAAGACAGGTCTTATTTTAATTCAAACCCAGATGTATTGCTTGCTACAGAAAGCAGTCATAGCTCATGATGGGAAAAATTGCCTCAGCTGTCTAAAATTGCTCAGAACATTAAGAGCTTTATTATCTAAATGCTGATTTGATTATCAATACTTTAATCTGAGAAAAAGAAATACCGTCACTGCTTAGAAGCTGAGTAGGCTAAATAAAGAAAATTTATGATTAAAAGAGTTCCAAGGGCAGGGACCTTCTAAAAGGGAGGAGAATTAATTGTCTGTTAATAAAGAAACTTTTTATATACTCTCTTCTGACATCAGATGCTACATTAAAAACAGATCATAGTTTCTAAAAATTAGGTCAGTAAGACTTCAAGGCACAATTCATAAGAATGGAGAGCTTGTTCTCCATCTTTCTATGTACTATTTATTTAAGGTGTCAGGTCCAGGAACATTTTCCTTTTGCTGAAGAAAGGTAAAGTGCAATAAGACGAACAGCTAGAAGGACAGGCTGTCGAGAAGCCACTGAGCATTACTTGTTTACATACATTTTTATTTTGCTAGCAACTGACAAACTTCAGTAAATAACTGCTGGAACAAAGCTGAAAATGACCAATAGATCATTCTGTTTAAATCAATAAAATAATTTCTTATACATCGGGAATGACATGATGTACATTGACAATATATTCATGGTGCTCCTTATTTCTTCTAAGGATCACACTTCTACTTAGCATGTTCTGAGAAAAGTTCCTCTTTATGGTTTCTTCACATTTTTAAATGCCAACTTAAGACACTCATTATCATTAGTTAGATTTGGAAATCTTGGCCCAAGGCTCTTCATCAGTCTCTGGTGCAGAAAGATAAAAGTGCATTAGGTTCTCTAGTGGTAGTAGTGACAGAGACCAGGGAGAACAGTGATTTGGGTGAAGCATGATGCCCTGCTGGGAGGGTATGAGGTCTGACTGAGAGCCCTTTGTGGGCTCAGAATAAAAATGGAAGAAAGAAATTGAAAATTTTGTATTGCCTTTCCATAGTTTTATCATCTCAAGCCTGCAAATAAGACATACAGGTCTCTTCCTACCGCTCTTCACACACAGTGGTAGGAAGGAAATAAGTGAACAGCAGAGCCTGCTGGCAGGTGGCTAAGCAGGTAGACATACTCCAGCAACAAACGCAGTCAATTCACACTCATGCTCTCACCAGCAAAAACCCACCAGATAACATGATAATGGTTTGGTTATGGCTTCAGTAACAGCCTCAAGGTAACTCATGAGCCTACAGTAATCAGATGGTATCATCTAACAGTCTGTTGAGTAGGAGGCAGATGCCCAAATTTTCATCTCATCCAGACTGTGGTACAGAACTATGAAGATGTCCCACCATAACTCTGAGATGATAGGAGCCAAGGTCCAGGAAAATGGGGAGACTGATCCAGTCTTCCTGTGATTCCTTTATACTCAACAGAGAAAAAGTTACTTATTCAGCTCATACTTCATCCATGTTCATTAGCTCACTATATTCACATTGTTACCAGTGATAGTCCCCCATTGCTTAAAAAAGCTGGAATAGGGTACAGTGGCATACCATATACACAGAACTTTGCTAAGGAAAGCTAAGTTAGATTCCACTCCAACACAAAGAACTGTCAGATTTCTGATTACCCACAATTTTTCATTCTGAGTAAAGAAGTCCTATTGAAAATATGTATCATCTAAAAATGAGCATGAGGTTAAAGCTGCATTGATCTGGATAAAATGTCATCATTAAAATTTGAAAGCCTTTGATTTTTGTTGCAAAACTCTTCTTCTAAAATAGGCATTTTTGATTTTTGTAATAGTTTCTATGGTTCCTTTATATATTTCCTGACATGTATTATCAGTGAGAGTCTGAGCTTTTGCTTCCAGCACAAGCTACTCAATTTTGCATTACGGAAGCTAATTAACTCCTAGAAGAAAAGTGCAACTTTTCCAAAAGTGGGATGCACAAGTCAAGTTCCCATGTCAGTGTGCAAGGCCAAGCCATGGGTTGAAGACAGAAGTCCACCTCAGCCAAACTCTTTTTCTCCTCCCTTAGAAGGCATGTTGTCATGAAATGGTAACTGAAATGGGCAAGGGGATTTGAACACTGGGGTCTGGTGAGATAACAGGAGCCTCTTGTGCTCTTCCATCCTCCAGAAACAAGTTGCTACTGTCCTGTCAGGACATGTTTAAAAGCTGCTTTGCAGGCTTGAGAGGAAACCCCTTTATCACTGATGAATCTGCACCTTACCACAAGAATACTTACATCAAATGTTTGAAAACATTTTACCTATATGTATAAAAATGAATAGAGCAGGTTTATAACTTTCCTGGTTACTTACAGCAACAGGCAATACTGGCCATCAGAGTATGACAATAGAAGAAAGTAATCCTATGACATCAGGAAGCCAGGGTTAGCTCTGTCACTTTCTGCCATGCTTTTGCCAGAGAGAGATTAGTTTGCTTCCAATTGCAGCTTTGGAAAGCTTGGTATGCCTTTTGGATTAACAAGGTCCTGCTACAGATGTAACAGACACCAGTCAGGCAATAGCAAACTCTTTTCAGTGAAATTATGCTGCAGTTCAGTTCTGGGTCCAACTTGCACTTCCAGAGTACTTAGACCTCCTTGGAGAAGACCAGGGCCTGAGCCTAATGTGATGTGTGCTGCCTGTGGGGTTGTATTTCTTCAGGAAAGCACATCTGATGATTGCTATCTGCAGAGTCACACGCTGGTGAGCCTGATTAATATGAATGTAGCAGAATAGAGGAAGAGCCTCCCAACCTTTGAATATATTTATTCCTGAGTGAAGCAGCATGTGTGACAAGATCTCTCAGAAATGTAAAGGTTTATTGCCTCATAATGGAATAAAAGGATTAATTCAGAATAGGTCTGTAGCCACTTGTAAAATATTTAATTTTAATAATTTACATTAATGGAATATATGATCTAGGAAGGGTCACATGGGTTGCTCCTGGGCAGTTGTTGACAAGGTAAATGTAGCTGGGGAGACCTGGTCTGGACTTTTATTTGCTTGTCCCTGGTGGACTTGTAGGATGTTAAAAAGAGTGAGAACAAGAAGCAGACAAGGCATTTAATTCATCTATTCCTCATGTCACTGCAGAGAGCTCATCAGATGGCAGAGCTGATCAGCTCAGCAGGCTCCTAAAACATGCACAAGGAGAAAAAACTTAAGCTTTCATCTTTGTAATAAGTAATGAATCCTAATTTCCCTTTCTAACATTAAAAAAACCCAAACAAACCCACATGCACATAGAAGAAAACCCCATCAAAACTTAATTGCCTTGTGTGAGCACAGAAGAGCTCAGTAACAGCTCCAAGAGGCATACAGAGGTCATAGATGCTGTGGTGGGTCTGAGTCTTAGAGATGTGGTCGAAGCAAGAGCTAGACATGATAGGCAGCATTTATGCACTCTGAACAGAAAGACTCTTTCCACACATGAGCTGCAAGTCTGTTATCTCCCTTTATCCATCTGAACTGTGTTTGTGATGGATATTTCTGATGCTCGGTCTTGCACAAAGTCTGAGAAAGGACTTTGGGATTTCAGCATTGCACACAGACTCTTAACCAAGAGATCTGCAGAAATTCTTCAGTTCTGTTCCATCTGTGTCTTGTTTTATAAATCTATCTGCACTCTGACAGTATCACACAGAGACCAATGTCTCAGCAAGACATTTCCTTCAACTCTTCTGTACAATAACTAAGTCCATGTAAGAAAAGGCATCCCATAAGTAATTTTCAACTGTTTCTGCCAACATCAATAAATCATAATCAACAGAACTTGTCCTCACTTCTGTCATTGAAAAAAATGTGACACAGTAATTCCTGGTTGGTTGGTTCTGTTTCACCTGACAGTGTAGAAAAAGACAGGACTTTGTCCTATCTCTGTCTCACTTTTAAACATTAAAACTTGACCTCTACTTACTGCCTACTTTCCCAGCTTTGGTTTTGTTAAGCTGCAAACATCTTTCATAGCAATTTACATATGTAATTACTACAAGTACTTCAGGAATTGTTTGCTAAAAGGCTCTATGTCAATACTAATTATCAGTAATTAAAAATCCACAGCTATTAGGAAGATACTGATAGGGAGAAAATATTGCTTAAGAAGCAGCTAACAATTGTGTAAGCAAAATTAAACATCAAATAACTTTCTATCTATGTAATTATATAATGTGACTCATCATCTGCAGCATAAATGAAAGTGCAAATGGGAGAAAGGTGTCCCACACATGTGCATGCACACACACACCAGCTTGCTCAAGAACTGTGTGCCTTCAATATTGCAAGCTCATTTCATTTTGGGAGCAAAGAACATTTAAAGGTCTCTTGTTACAGTTGCAGAAACTTAAAAGCTACATTGAATCTTTTATGTGGCATGCCAAAATCTGATGTTTCCAGGCTGATCATATAGAATCATAGAATGGTTTGGGTTGGAAAGGACCTTAAAATCATCTAGTTCTTGCCCTTCTGCCATGGACAGGGGTGCTTCACACTAGACCATGCTGCCCAAGGCTCTGTCCAACTCTGTCAGGGATGGATCATTTCCCACTTCTTTGGGCAACCTGTTCCTTATATCTAACCTGTACTTTCCCTGTTTAAGTTTAAACCCATTACCTCTTGTCCTATTGCTACAGTCTCTGACAAAGAGTCCCTCTTCAGCATCTTTATAGGCCCCCTTCAGATACTGGAAGGCTGCTATGAGGTCTCCATGCAGCCTTCTCTTCTCCAAGCTGAACAGCCCTGACTTCCTCAGCCTGTCTTCATACAGGAGGTGCTTAAGCTCCCTTATCATCCTTGTGGTCCTCCTCTGGATTTGCTCCAACAGCTCCATGTCCTTCTTATGTTGAGGATATCAGAACTGCGGACAGTACTCCAAGTGTACTTAACTCTCAAATGCAAAATTAAAGAGGAACTTTGGTTTATCTACAGATGTCAAAGGGCATTTTGCCATTGTTGAAAGTGGAATTATATTTTCATTCTAGTAATTCATTACAGATTTCAGAAGGCTTTGAATCAACCTTAGTCCATCTAAATTAATCAACTTTCTGAGCCTGGTGGGAAAAATAAACATGCAATCTATGTTCATTGTACAGCAATCCCAAAGTCTGTACTCTGCTGTACCGGCTTCTGAATGTAGGAGAGAAAATCCATTAAGTAAGCAGACAGGAAAAGGGGGCAACAATTCTACAAGAGGCAGATTTCTGCTCTCAGAGCACAGGCTCCATCTGACTCAAACCTGTCATTGTAAGAGGGTAGTGTGAATGCACCTGGAGCACAAAGCCGCTGCTGGTGTTGACCCTTGACAAGAAAATGATGTGGTTTTGAAAAAGGCTCTCTTCCCATAATAATGCTCAGCCTTGGCATGCTCAGTGCCTGCAGCCACATTGTCAACAGGAGCAGAAAGCTGCTGGTCACACGAAAGCAGCCAGGCTGAGCTGCCTCCAGGATTCATTTTTCAGATATGTTTTTATTCTCCTCTGTGGAGTTTATTTTTCCCTTTCTGGCTCCACTGTTTTAGGCTCAGATTCAATACAGGGAAACACTTCAATTATCTCTGGATCAGGCCCTCAGATTGCATTGTGGCTGAGGCTTTGATAATTGCTGTTATCAAAACTATTAGCTGACTTGCCTGTGCTATTTTGAGCTGGACCGAAGAGGGCTTGATGGGACACTGAATTACTCATAAACCACAAATCAGGCAAGAATAACACGAGTTTCACTGCTGGGTTTTGACTTTCAGCTTCTGAAAGGGTTTCTCAGCAAACAGCCATCCTGTTCCCTCTTGGTGAGCTGCCAGACCCAAACTCCTTTGCAGAAACAACTGCCCTTTTCTTCCACCTTAGCCTAAGGCTCAAAGTCTAACATTGCCTTGGCTTGGTTTGCTCTTAGCAACAGGACACAACCAGCCTGGTGCTGGTGGGGGCTTCCTTCCTGGGACGTAAAACTTGAAACATGCGAGTTCAGGGGCAGCTCTAGTAAAACCATCGTTAGTCTATCTGCTACCTACAGGTGATGAGAGCCAAAAGAGTCCAACCGCTGCGGCTCTGCATTCACTTCTGCATATCTCTTGTCTTGGGCCCAGCCTGCCTCTAAAGGTACACACCAAGCATGGGAACTTCCTGATATCTGGAAAAGCTTAACTGTCATGCAGCTCCCTAAACTGAAGTTTTCTAGCAGTAGTACTGGCATCACCATGTATGTCTGTAACTAATGTTTTAGATTGATATTTTGTTAATTTACAGCATTTCCTCTGTCTTAACTCAGAATTTTCATTCTTCCCCTCCTACTTTCCACTTCTTTCTTTTTCCCTCTTTTGCGGCACCAAAACATGAAATCATTGATTGTCAAAAGATAATCTGCTCACTGGTGTGCTTGGTTGTAACGAATAATATTTTCTTCAGTCTTCTAGATTGTTTGGGAGATATGTAACTGTATCCTAAATAACTGGACATCAGTCAACTCTGCTGCTGTGCCTGCAGGTTACAACTGTCTACATGCCAATGAGATCCTCTTGGTCTTATTTTGTTTGGCTTCATTTACCAAAATGCACAAATGAGGCTGTCCCAGACAGAGAGACACCCCTCTCCATCCCACCAGTTCCTTTCTTCCCTCAGCCCAATCTGGTGTGCTACAGATGAGGATGAAGACAAAACACAGTGGCAAACAAGGCACAGTTAAAGCATTTAGTCACTTACCCACTTCACATTCATCATCTAGACCTCCTCACAAAATAGACATAGAAATTCAGACACCAAAAAAGAGGACTAAAACCAGCAGCTTGCTGTAGGGAGTGGAGGGGCTTAATCTGTGGTGACCAGAAAGAAGGAATGGAAAGACCTTTTAGAGAGATCTGTGCTTGGGTCTGAATGAAAGGCTTGCATCCATGCATAGCACTTAGCCTCAGCTCCCCTTGCAGGAAGGTCCCCCTCTTCCCAAATGTGACCAGGCCTTTCTCTTAGTTGAGAAGTCACATCCTCCTCTTGTTCTCCAACACTTAGGCTAAAACCCCAGCTAAAACACAAGACAGAGATGAGTTCAAAGCTCTCCTCCATCTGAGTGTTTCAGAACCTCTTGTGTCCAGTTACAGGTGAACCACCAAGATGAGGGGAACTGGAGGAAGCACATTTTTTATCACCCTTACTGAAACAATTTGACTTTTCAAGAGTGAGATGAAAGTGGGTCATTGTAATGGCTTCTGAAAAATCACCACTGACCTCTGCATTCAACTCTCAGGGCTGCAGAAAGGTGGAGTACACAGAAAGAAAGTGTGTGTGTGTGGGAATTAGTAACCTATAAAGTTTTACAGTGGCATGTACCACAAGCAGTACAGGAACTGTAACTATGTTTGGTGAAATATTACCACCAAAGTAGCTTTCAGTAAGTAGTTAGATCCAGAGGGGACTGACTGCTTGTCAGCAAGCCAGATACCAGCATGCCCAGGGAGAGGGTTTCTCCTCCAGGGCCATATGTGGGGCCACCTGCTCTTGGGAGGGCAGAAGGTAGACCCAGACTCCAGGTGCTCTTCCCTCCCACCCACTTTCCTTCACCTCATCCCTTCAGGTCATTCAGATGTATTCACAGCCTTACTCCCACTCCTATTTTTCTTTGTTTATTTCTATATACTTATTTTTACATTTATGTCTATCTTCTTTTTTTTTTGCTCTAATGTGAAAACAGATTTCCTCAACTGCTGGCAGTCCTCTGATCAGCTTGAACTGTTGCATCACTTACAACAGTGGAAGATCAAAAAAACACCCCAGAATGTGGACTATTTATTCTAAGGCTGTGATTCAGCTTTCTAAAGATTGCTAAAATTTAGCTGGAACACAACAAAACCAGGTTTTCAGACAAGATTGTCCTTATTTCCAACTTCTTACTATAGTATTAGTTTATCCTTTCCTATGGCTTCAGTCACCTGGGTCCAGGTCTGCCAAAGACTGGCAAATCCCAGTAAGCAAGAGGACAAAATTAATGAAACTAGTTTGAGTCTGATTTTATATTCAGCTAAGGACCAGCTTCCTTTGTTTTGGCAAGAAGAGGAGGGGTGTGTGTATGTTTGTGTATGTTTATGTGTGTTTACCTTGTGGTGGTTTCATTGGTGGTGGGGATTGTGAATATGCTTGCTCATTCCTCATGGTTTCACTATACAAGACAAATACAGTTGATTTAGAAGGAAAGAGCTTTGCCAAAGACAGTAGCAATGGTTTTGTTCTAAGTAAATTTAATGCAATATGCTTTGCTAACAGCTGCAGCTTTGGAAAGAAGCAATTCACCTTCTCCCAGAAATAACCATGAGAAGCTAAATAACTGTCTGAGAAGCTAGTTTATGCACAGAAAGATTCAAAGGCCTGCAGTGCTAGCTAATATAATCAGCTATCAAAAATCATGGCCAGCTGAGCTGGTGAGTCCCAGGAGGGTGAAGAAAAAAGGGAGAGAAATAAAAATTCCTAAGGATGATTCTCTGTGTAGATTGAATATATGCTCTTTTATTCTGGGAAAGATAAAATGGAATAAAAGTGTGAGAGACCAACAGCTTTAGGTATTAAAATATTTAAAGAAATAATCATAATGGCATTAGTCCAGGACATATTATTTCATCTAACAGAGGTTAGGGTCTGATACTAGGGTCTGAAAAGGCTATTAGGATCACCTAGTTTATATTTAATAGAATTCAGGCTCAGTAATAGAAGCAGAGACCTGATCTTCCAGGCAGACAGCAAAGTGTAAGGTCATTCCCAAAGTCCTTAAGAGAAAGAGGAAAGAGCCAGACACAATCTGTCTACCAATTCTCTAACAGAGGTGAGTGAACTTTGTCTGAAGACATGACATTGGCTTATGATGAGGTCCAACTGCTTCACTGAAGTAGCAAGGTCTGTTCTGCAAGACTGTCCCAACCCTGTTGTGGTGTGGACCAGAAGGGTCACCTTCCCTCACATTCAACAGCCATGCTTTGCTATGGGCGCATAGCACCTTGTCAAATCTCAGCTTTCCTCTTGCAGCATGCAGAAGTCTCCTGTCCTCTCTCCCACTCAGCTACAGGTGGCTTTTGCTGAGTTTCTGCAGAGAAAAGCCCACAGCTGCCTTGGGCTGGCTGCTGTCATTGTTCCATGCAAAACATGTGATTTCTTCTCCCCATCCACCTCTCCAGCCAGCTGGCTGTGGGGGACTGGAGAGCAGCTGGGCTGGCTCTTCTCACAGTTCTTTCAAGCAGCCACATGACAACCAAGTGTGATAGCGCTGGTGGGTGGTCTGGCTGCAACCTGCAGCTTCTCACAAGGAGCATGGAGCAAGTTAAGTGCTTCAAAAAGCGGGTGTGTAGAAAGCTGCTTCAGATGCTACCCACTGCAGAGATGGGTAGATAGGTTGTAAGCTCTTCCCTCTCCTGGGCTCCAGCACTTTGCCTAGGACTAAAGAGACATACAAGGTATTTTTATTTCCACACCAAACTTAAGATGTTTACCACAGGCTTAAACAGAGGAGTGTGAACATCTTTTGAATTTACTTTTTGGGTTGTTTGTTTGTTTTCTAAACCTGCCCCTGTTTTGGAAGAAAAGAAAAAGCCTTTTAATAAAGTAGTGGCTTGGAAATTCGCCCTGGTTTATAAGTGGAAAAAGTAAATACATAAATAATCACATTTATTTTCATCACAAAAGATGCTTCACCATTTCCACATACATACCCCACCAAATCACTGCACTTACTGTAAAGGCTTCTCTTTTTCCAAGAATGACAAAGGGTTTCTTTGAAAAGCTTTTGTTCAGTGCTGGCATATTGGGCTGCAAAACCTGGGCCCAGCCCTGAGCAGCAGCTACTGCTGATGTCTGTTAACCTTTTTCTCCTTTGGCCTTGGGGCAACACAGGGAGAGCAAAGGAGACAGTGAGGCCCCTTCTGAGCCTTGTGTGTTTGCAGCTCACCCCTGCAGCTCAGGTGACTTTGTTCTCCAGCTTCATTTGTATGCTTGGAGCCAATCCTGCCATGGATCTAAAAACCAATCATTCCTATTGATTTCATTATGAATTTGCCATGTGGAACAGCAGCCAGAAGAAAAGGTTGTCTGGTAGCTATAAGCAGAAAAAAGCAATACTCCAACCAAAATAACAACAGTAAAAAGGGAACCCAGAACTTTCCTTTGCATTAGATAAACATCTTGGCATGTTAAAAATCACCCTTGAGCACCTCCCACTGAAAATTAAATGAAAGCCTCAGTTTTGTCATCGAAGCTGAGAATGTTATTGTTTGTGGGCATTCTTGATGTTACAATATATCTCATTTCAAATCATAACAGATGAGTGTTCTCCAAATTTTTGGTTCAAATGAGATAATACTCCATTATACTTCCCTGTCCAACACAAATCCACATGACTAACACAATATAAATACAATCACTGGCTGGCATAAAAGCTTCAAATACTATTTTAAATCCTTCAAGTATAGATGGTGCTCAAATTGACAGCACAATGCTCTGTCAGTTCCCACTACCAATCTCATTAGGGAAGTAAACAGCTCTATATTATCTTACCCTGTTCTATACATGATGCACTAAAAAAGGACTTAAAAATTCTAGTAAATGAAAATATATGGTACAATGAACAGTTAAAAATGTCAGTTGAATTAGTTGTTGTGTGATATCTTTTCAGCATTCAATGTGAACACAGATGCTGCCTGTGGTTTATAGAGTTTTGTGCATACAAGGAATGTGAAGTGGAATAAATGAGATTTAATTTTTTTTTATAGCATTACATTGTAGATAGTTTGTTTTTGTTTTTTTTTTTTTTAATTAGCTCCTATTTCCACACCTTTGGCAACTGAATAATTCAGAGAATCTTGTCTTTCATTGTTGTTGCTGTTGCAGTGGCTTCTTTTACAGAGAAGTAGCTCGCACAAATGGCAGGAAGCTTATTTATCACTTAGTTTAGAAATGATCCAACAATTAAACAAAGTCACAGAGAGTGTGCTATGGCCTGCTCAGGGTCTTAAACACAAATCAGCTTCCAGATGCATGGTGACAAATCTATCCCAAGCCCTAACTGATGCTAGGACTGTTAAAAGTTTGTTTCCCTTTCCATGAGATTTCCTACATGCTCCATTAAGCGGAAAAGTCTGAAGAAGTCAGTTTGGTGGAGCAGGGCTCAGGGAACAGGTTCCTCACCAGTCCCTTAGCTCATCTAAGGGGGGACTGGAGGGACTCAGTGCCAGTGAAGCACTTCATCAACCTGTTGCTGCCTCCTGTCCTAACATTACACCCTTAGCAATAAAACACAAGCTGGATATAAAATAAGCATGAAGCCCATCACTCTCAGGACTTCAAAGCAACAGGCAATATTTTATGTAAAAATAAACAAACAAATGCATGTAGACATAAGTGGTGTTTGTGCAGGAAGGGAATAGTCCCACCAGCTCCATTGCTAGACAGCACAACTTTGCACAAGTTCTTTGAAAAATTTCAGGGACAAGGTGTTGTATAAGGATTCCCTCCGGCTCCAAGCCTCCCTCTTGCTTCACAATGTGTGGGCAGGATACAGCTGTTCAGCTCCACTGCGTGGTCTTCTCATCCAAATTGTTCACATAAGACAAAAATTACATCCCTCAAGGCACTATGGAAATTCACATCCTAACACAGTTTCAAATGCCTATTTATTTCACAGCCCAGTGCAAATATTATATCTGCTCCAGAATCCACTGTTTCAAATGATACTGCAGTGCCTCAATTAAGTCTGTGGGATTTCTTTTGTACCTAAAAAGGACAAGGAATGTCTTATCCTTTGCAGAACAACTGAAAATAAATATTTATTAAAAAAAAAAATAAAAAAATCAGTGACATGTTCCCCCCTCCCTGTTCTTTCAAAGCACATCCAAACTTCAGGAAACTTGTGAATTACATAAAAGGTCATTCTGGGGGCTTAGCCCAGCTCAGCAGAAGGACTATTTTAGGTTAAGTATTGCTCTATAGCCTGCTCACCTGGTCCAGCTGAGTACTCTGCATTCACAGGAGAAACAAAAAGGATTTCTGCCGCTGTACGTCATACAAATGCAACACGATATAAAATGTTTATTGATGGAGTTGAGAAATTCCTAACTCAATCTTTCAGCACTGACATTAGTTTGAAAAAGTGGCCTTTATGTTTTCAACATCCATTTCAAGGCTGGGAAGCAAGAACAGAATAATGAGCTCAGCTCAGGGGATCTGGGGAACGTCTTTCCAACATTAGCCCTGACTAACCAGGATCCCTGTGCGGCCCCGCGGAGCCATACAAGGCCACGTCCACAAATGAAGGGGCTCACACACTCTCCCACTGAATACAGATCCTCGCCTCACCATCACACTGCATCAGGGAGGGTTTGCAGTACAAAACATTATTTACTGTCATGTGCAATATGTCTGCTCTTTTGCTCATGTCCCTGAACTCTGCACTTCAGAAATGTTCAGATGTGTCCTTTAGCTCAGCTGTAGAAGAAAAAGGCATATGCCAGGTTATGCAATAGGAAGTATGGTAAAAAATGTGATTATAAACCCAAGCTGTGTGAAATGGTCAACAAAGAGCCATGGAACAGGCAGCCTGTATTAAGACCCAGATTTAATTCAAGCCATCAGAAAAGAAAAAAAAAAGGAAAGAGGATAACTGACATTTGGCAGCATCTGCCTTTTCAGGTGCTGCCAAAATATTAGGCTTTCTCGTCTGTTTTCCTCATTGGTTTGGGGTTGGTTGTTTAGTTGTTTTTTTTTTTTTTTGGGGGGGGGGTAATTAAATCTTACAGTTGCAATTGATCTAACATGCCAAAGGTCCTTCCTGATAATTGATGATTTTCTTGATCTCCTTTTTTTGACATGCCCTGTCCTCAGATGCCCATTGTCCCTCTCAATCACTCTGCAACCCCTAAATCTTGATTATATCTTGTAGTTTCTGTTTCTGTATTGCTTTCACTGCTGTAGGCTTTGTTTGCACTCCAGGTCTGTCTTTCCACCAGAATCCAGCTGTAGTTCAAAGATGCTCTTCTGTTCTTTGCCATCCGCCGCTCACCTAAGCTACCCTTTTACAGCAGTTGTGGCTGCTGTTCCAGTCCTCTGTGAACTGCTGTTCACCTCAGCATTCATCAAGAGCTACTAATAGCAAAGAGTCAGTATGAAACATATAATTCTGGATTAAACCTAAGGAAGGAACTTGGGCTTCATGATATAAAGCAGATTCAAGTATTCTGTTCAGGAATGGAGTGGAAAAATCTAATTTACAGTTTTACACTGTGTCAACACATTGTGGAAGAAGGACATAACCCAGACCTGAGGTTTGGATGTCTCTGTGATTTAAATCCTTAAATCATCCTCCTGTTTAAATGCCCACATCACACATTCAAGGGCACAGGAAACAGCAGGAATATTTCACACTATTAACTACCTCATGGTTAAGCCATGGCACAGGAGGACAAGCTAGGTGAAACCTAAGCCCAGCACCTAAGGCTGGGGCAACTAGTTAGAAGAGGAGGAGCCAACATTCCAGCTGCTGTTCTCTAAAGTTTCTAGAGACTAAGGCCAAGGCAGAAGTCTTCACTCTCCTGCATGACCTCACTTGCCCACAGTTGCACTTGGTCTTTCAATCTCAAAATGAGAGATTTTGCTTGCTCTTCAGGTAGCCCTGTAAGCTGTTTCCTACCTGGCTGAAAAGTTTCCTAGCATAAGTACATTAAGCAAAAGATGGTTTTGAACTGTCAGCTCTCTGTAGCAGTGGTGTGTTTTGAGCATGTTTAGTTGAGCTAAGACCCTCAGGGAAAAGGTTTTGAAACAGAGAAGCCTATATTTTTGTAAATCAACCAAGCATAGGTAGGAGGTAAACACCCTTCTCTTGGCCAATATAGCAGTACTCCTACCCTGAAGTATGCAAAACCAACTTATTAAAGACTCTTCAAGAACATTTACGCTCTTTTAGGGTATCTCAGGTTCTGAGCTGCTTAGGTAGAGATCTGCTTGGTCATTGCTTTTCAGTGAAGATCTAGAAAAGGTCATCTTCCAGACTACACAGAACATCAGACATGGTAAACACTTGTGAGGAGGGAGGAAAGGGATCTCTAGGCAGACATCTCCATGGGAAGACTGAATAAATGGTAGCACATTATGAGGAGAATACTGCTTAAAGCAAACCAAACTAGACATCTGCCACAAAACTAGATGATCTTGAGGTCCTTTCCAATCCTAACTATGATTCTATGAACTCACCTGCCCTCCTACAAGTTACCAGCCGCTTACTGACATTCTAAGGGGTTGACATATGTTTTTCTTCTCTAACCCCCAGCAAGGAAATCAGCTTGTCTGCTGGCTGAGAGCCCCTTTGGAAATTCTGGCAGCTTCCCTTTTGACTTCCTTTCCCCCGTGTACCTTGCCCTGTGTTTTTTGGCAGCAGAAGTCGTGACTTCAAAGCAAGCAGTGGGAATGAACTTTAAAAAGGGTGGGCACTCAGTAGCAGCCACATTAGCAGCTATTTCTGAGAATTTGTTAAAGGAGAGTGGCCTCAGTAGCAAGGACTACATTACCAGGTACAGGGTGCTTACAATGCAGAGAGAACAGCAGCCTGTTCATTATCAGCTGCCATGCTGGTGAGTAACTTTGGCAGAGTGGCAGCCCAAATCAGGAGTCTTGGGAACAAAAAAGGCAGATTTCTTTCTGCAGTGTTTAGATCCTGCATTTGCAGACTGTCTTGCTAGAGACACAAAGAGAAGAGGCAGGTTATGGTTGTGATAATTTACGTAGAAATGCCAGGTTTAGCAAAGCTGGATTCCAATTCACCTGGGAGAGGGCATTTAGATAGCAAGTACAGTGCCAGCTGTTAATGGAACCACACACGGCATAGAGAGGCAATGAATTGTACAGTAGTGACATATACTTTGGAGAGGATGGCACAGGAGTATCACAGTGGCAGACTTTTAACAGCTCTGGGTCTTCTGGGCACACCCAGCTTTTCTAAACCCATTCAGTATAGCTTCTAACACAATTATCACAGCCACATTTTCAAGCCAACGTTATGTCAGAAGCACTCAGTATATGGAGCTCTTTGGAAAATTGGCTCCTACTTTTTGGCAGTAATTGAAAGCTGAGCTCTTAGGAAAATGGGAGCTCTAAATGCTAGGATGACATTTCTCAACTTTGCTCACAAATAGGAGAACCTGACACAAAGGCAATGACATCAGCCATCTTTTAAGGATATCACCATCAGACAGACTATTGTTACATTTGCTCTTCTATTTCATCTTTATGAGAACTATAAGGCAAAGTTAGCAAAAGCAGAGTGACAGACCACTTCAGCATTCAGATTCAAATATTCCCTGTTTTAATAGACAGCTGTATCCAAACAGAAACAGTACTGATGTGCATGTAAGTAACTATGTGTAGTGCACGTCTGTTCCTTTAAATGAAAGGAAACACCAGGCAGTTATCTCCATCATCATTTATTATGTGACACAGGATGAACAATTACATACTGTGCAATAAGCTAAGTGAGGTTTTGATTGCTGCTGCATTTATGGATGGTTTATGCTGACCTTTCATAGCCTTAAAAACTAATAACTGAAGCAAAACGAAGTTTACCAGCTCCTTTCAGAAGCTAGCCATGTGAGCATAACCAAATCACAGGCTTTACTAAAGCCTGGACTCCTGAGCTGGTGGGGAACTGAGTCATTTCCCACATCAGATGGTGCTGGACAAACAATGTCTTTTGATTTTGACCAAAGTAGCAAAAAGTGTATAAGGCTTAAAGCTAAGGGCAAGTCATCACCTTAACTACATTACACTGAGTTTGCAGCTTTCATTGTCTGCATACTTCATTCATTAAGACAATAACAACTGTTGTGATACCTTGAATGAAGAATATGTATTCTAAGAAATGTGGTGTATCTAAGAATAGCTATATAGAAATTATGCTTGATAAATGTCATCTAAAAAGGGAGAGCTCTGGCTTACAGAGATACCAATCCTATGGAAAGATTTTCTTATGCAAAGAGATCTGATTAAGTCCATGTGTATGCTAGTTACAGAACTATGAACAAAACCTGAAGTCTGAACTTTTCTTCCTCTTCATTCTACCACTATAGCTTTTTGGAGAGGTGAATGAGATGACAAGATATGAGAGACTGTATTTAATACAGTTTTCACATTAACATTTTTCTGATGGTCCCCTGAATATCCACAGCTATCACCAGGACCCTAGTGCAGAACTTTCTCCATTCCGGAAAACTTGAAGTTAAGGCTTGCCTCCCCCTCAAGTGTCCTTTGCAAGCCGCTGATTTATGGCCTTTCATGCATCTTGCAATCAAGTGATTCCTTTCAACCGTAATGCACCCAGGAGGCAATCATTTGAAGTAAAAGTCCTGAAGAATCACTACCAAGAAGCTAACTCTAATTATAATCTCTTTTTCATTATAGCCATGTTTGTAAACAGATGAATGTAAAGCTGTCCTGTTTCAGCTTATTTCAGGCATGAAGGAAACAAGAGACTGTCTTAGGTTCTCTTTTGTTAATTTTTCTTTATACAAACAGGAAGGCACTTTCGCAAAGCCTCTTGCAGCAAGCCCTGTCTACCTGTGGTCTACTTCAGAATAGTGGCTTTTCAAGGCCTCTTGAAGGCTGCCTCATTCCAGGCTTGGTGACAAAATTGCCTACAGCAATACTTAGCCATTTTATTTGCCACCCTCAGCTACTAAGGCAAAGGAGCAGACACGCCTCAGATTAAACTCACCACAAACATTCAGAGAAGTTAATTGTTGTGATCTGACCCAGAAAAGAGAGAGAAAATGCACATATCCGATGAGTTTGCAGGCATCACTCCTTGCAGCTGCACAGCTGTCCTTCACACATGAAAGAACAAGGTCTAACTACCAAACATCTCTTTCAGCTTTTCTTTCTGTACAGCTACATTCCGGTTTCTCCAAACCACAGCTCTGCACAGCATTACAGCTGCCTCAGCAGTTGTAACCCAACCTGGCTCCATGGATTTCAAACACCTTTTCCACCCACTGGAGAATCTGTCTGAAAGTTGAAAGTACATCCCTCTCCTTCTTCCCTGCCTGCAGTGCAAACATACACATATGCATCCACATATATGGTAAATGGAATGAGTCCAAAAAGCTTTTCTCAGCTCTGGCAGCATTATTATTATTTTTCTTTCAAACTAACTTGCAAAGAAAACTTTGAAAGCTTTCCAATGCAAATGTTCCTGGGGCAAGAGCGATGAATGTAAACAATAGCTAGGCAAGAACTTTTAATGTGGAGTCCTAATTAAAGAAAGGGCTCCTCCTTCTCTTCTTTCCCTCCTACAGCTGATGTGTACTGTATATACTTGTGCATCACTGTCAGAAACAGCTCATGTCTGTCACATCACTGAGTATATAGCAGCTTCTGCAAGGAAATAGAAATGTGCTGGTCTGGCATTTTTGATAATGACTTTCCCCTAGCAAGTCAGTGGAAGATAGCCATTTTCCCTAGTTCATGTGGTTTACTGAGGAACAGGTTAGACATGCAAGAGAAGCATCTGCTCTTTGGCTGTGTGCATGTGAAAACTGCTGGGAAAACCAGAAAGAAAGGATCCTATCTTGTGGTAATTAATGCAAAGGGGAAAAAAGTGGAGAGATTAAGAAGGCGAAAACTTTGGTTCCTGTTTCATAGTTTCTCTAGGCCTTGAAGTGGTTAAATTAAAAAGCTTCTGATATCAGAATTGTACAACGGCAGCATCTCAGATCAGACAACATCATTACAATGAGAATGATCACAAAATAGGATGCTGGGAAAAGGGGTCTAAAAATAACAAAGGCTTCTGCTTTAACTTGCTAAAGAAAAGGTAATCACCAGAGTGGGATTTGATGTAGTCAGCTCAGATAGGTCTACCTTTACTCTGGAAAATAGAGCAACTTTCCACTAGAGAAAGTGCAGTTGGGCTGTGTGAGGTGAACAAGCCACAAAGAATTCAGGAAAAGACCATGAACTTTGGCCACTCCATCATCTACAGCAAATTCAGAACATCTCTGAGCATTTAATGAGTTCTGCAGGACTCCCTAGAAACTATCTGGGTACAAGCAGACACAGGGCCATTTTCTGAGTTTATAGAGCTCTAGAAGCCAGGATGATCCCATTCTGACACATGTCCAATGTTTAACAGATGGAATCTCTCAGTGCCTTTGCAATACAAACCACCATAAGACTATTAATGAGGTATTACCTTTTAAATTAATCTCACCAGCATAAAGTTATTAGTGGTGGGCTATTAATATGTTTCAGATAACCATACTATCTGAGTATCTTCTGGGTAAATAAGACTTAATGCAAAGTTTTCAGCTAATTTTTTCTCATTCAACTGCCTCTTTTCCTTTTGCAAGGCTTTAAAACTTCCTGGCATCTAGGCTGCTGTTGCAAAAAAAATTGTTGCAGTTAATTTGTTTCAATTGTCCTTTCAACTGGATTTGATGGAGTAAAAACTGCTCATCTGACTAGACAGAGTTGCGAAATACACTAATAATCCCCAAGGATACCTGGATGCATCCTAAATTCATATATGGGATTGTTGATTATATTGTTTAATTTCTAGATTGATAATGCCCGTCATGATATGGTTAAATGTAACCATAATTGTAGAAAAGATGTCTTATCAAAGTCTGTTTCCTGTCTTTGAAAAGCAACACCGGATCTTCCTATAAAGCATGCACCAAATTTGTAACATACCATAGGCTGACTTTATTAGATTAATTAAAGAAACCTATTAATTTCCAAGTAAATGAAAAATATTTTTAATCATTGCCTGTGAACCACTTAGCACATTAACTTGTCCCTCTGAAGTCATTTACTTAAGTGTGCCCTCAGTTTGCTTAATCCATAACTGGTCAATAGTATATTAATATTACAGTCTCATTTCGGATCTAAGCATGTCTGAGCCTATTAAACTGTCACCCTGGATTTACTTGCAGGGAAAAATTATCTGCATTCAGAGATAGAGGGAGAAAAGCATTAAAGTGAATCGAGCACTGATGAAATTAATCATAATCATCGTAAGTACTTTCAACTGCTATCACCCAGTGAGAGATGCTGCTACAGGAAAGTCTTCCAGCTCTATTGTTCTTATGGCTGAGCTGTGGAGCATACTTTAGCTTTTGTTTGTTCCAAAGAGACCAATAACACTGTGGTGATCATTTGGAATATTTTTTTTTTTAACTAAGAATCAACCTTAGAGACAATCTTGAAATACAAGCCACTTAATGCAAAGCTTGTTCTACTGAACCAGTTTAATGTAGGTCAGACCTACTGTAGTTTGTGTTATAATTCATTCGAACTATGAGACTCCATCTCTTGCTGTTTACTTTTACTGCACTGCTTGTGAACCTAGTATATATCTAATTTACAGATCCAAGACAATAGGAAAGAGCAAGTCAGGAGAAAAATTATCTACTTTTCTGCAGTGTAAAGATACATTTAGATGCACAGAGCCAGATCCTGAGCTGTATAAATCAGAATAGGTACATGGTGCATTAAAGCCAATAAAGCTATGTAGTTTTATATTGATGCTGTAAGATTATCCTTTACAGCACTCATCTTAATTCATGCAAAAATTTTCTAATCCTTCAATAATAATACTTGAATTAAAAAATACTCTTTTTTGCCTTCCAACTGCTGGGGTCTGTAGTGGCAAGACACTAATCTGTATCCTGTTTAATACTCCATGGAACTTTTGAAGGGTTTCCCCATATATTTTCTCTGAATTCTTCAGTTGTCTAGAAAACTCTGGTGTTGAATAGATTAAACAGTTGAAGGGAACCTCTGATAAAGAAAACATGACAATGGGAAAGGCACAAAATAGCAGCAAATCAAAAGCAGTTATCTGTAAAAACAAATTCATTGCTATGCACAATTAAGAAACATTTGACATTTAAAACACATTTGATCGGTGTTTTGGCTTACAGAAGTGCTTAAGGGGCACTGATGTGCAAATTAAATTGAAATTAAGGTTAAATATAATTCTTTGTAAAAGACTGCACGGTTTAAATTACCTAATTATTTGGACAAAACATGTTCTCCTGTAATTAAAAGTATACAAAAGAATGTGTCTTTTTACTAAGTACATTTGGAAGGGAGATGTTTATCAGCAAATGGTTACTTCCTCTTAAAGATCGTTAAGATACTGTCATCACTCAGAACTGTGTAACAAGGAGGAAAGTTAGTTCATACATTTATCAGAGCTCTGCTGAGGTTGAGTGGGAGTGAGACAGAGTGAGTGCTCCTGCATTTTGTTGTATGTATTTCTCTAGGTCCTGATTCTGCAAAGCCCTTTCATATATGCTTTGCCTAGAGTTCCTGCCTATGCAGGAAGGCATATACTATGGTGATTTGACCAGCAGTGCTCTGGTCATGAAAAGAGCTGATAATTCATCTAATCTATGTCTGCTGCAATGCAGGATCACTGTTTGCACTCCTCAGGACAAAACTTCTGCCTTGCTCAGACCCTCTCACTCTGTAAGTGTTCCCAGGCTTCAGAAAGGATGACTGCTGGAGTGAGTTACAGCCCATGTGAATAACGGGATGAGAGTCTGGATCACTGGGGTTTGTTTAGTCTATTTTTAAATGTGTTGAGTGATGGGATTTCACCATCTTTCTGAGGGAGACTCCTCCTGAGCCTAGCAGATGTCAACAGCAGGACTTTTGCGTGGTACTGGGCATGAACTTTACCTTCACTTTGCTCTAGAGAAAGAAACAGAAATACTTAAGTGTGTGAATATTAATGGCGGCATGCTTAAGTAAAAAAGAACATAACAAAGAGTAATGGACAACTGCTCGGTCCCATAAACTGTAGCTCTTTCATTCTACCTTTGGTGTCACTCCTTCTGCCTCCATTCTGCTTTAGGAAGGCCCTTTCCACCTTTTTCTGCCTCCCTCCAATTCACCAAGTCAGTTTAAATCTGCTGTGGGTGGCTGACAGACAGAAATGTCAGCCTTGCTTAGGGCTCAGAACTATGTGCCATTAATTTAATATTGCAATGCAGGCATAATGCACTCAGATTGTTCCATTTCTGCTCATGAACTCTTGCTCTCCAAAGGGCTGGAAATTAAGTCTGCATAGTGTGTCTAAGCTTCACAATGGCATTCACTGCAGCAAATTGTGATATGGAGCAGAGCCTTGGAAAAAAAAAAATTAACAAGGTCATATTGCTTAAAATTCTGAAATTTCTAATATTTACCTGGAATTATGCAGATATTTGTGGTTTCCCAGGTTGGAAGAGTAGAGTTGCTCTGCATGTCTCATCCCCAGTTGTAATATCTGTCATATTTAAATTGCATGCTCACTAGAAAAAGAACACAGATGCACTAAACTTGTTTCTGGTGGGCCCAGAGCATCTGAACTGCATGTGGGGGGGAATGTCTGTTTTTCACACATGTGTCAAGGAGGGATTTTTCAAAGTGAGTGTGAAATTAAAGGCAGTTCATCAGACTTTACAATTAAGTTTTCAAACTTAATTAATAAACTTTACAAACAAGTTACTTTACAATCCATTCTTTTTTTATTCAAATTTGTTCTGCAGAACATGAGATTACTTTAAAAAAAAAGAAAGAGAAGAAGAAGAGGGGAAAAAAATAAAGATTTTTTACTAATAGTCATAAAGGGAAACCATAAATCTACTGGGGCCAAGCAGTGAGTCTAATAGTGAGTAAGAGCACATGTAATCAATATGAATGTATTCATTTGTATTTTCTCTCAGCCACAACCAATATGCATGTTATCTCAATGCTGAATGGGAAGGCACAGCTTTTGCTCCAGTGAGTTTACAGTAATTCAGCAAAACTCCTTCTGAGTTTTGATTGAATAGTAAGTTCAGCTCTAGCTAGACAAAATGTGCAGGCATGCTAACAGGGAGCCAAATGAGCAAAACTGGGAGCCGGCAATTCCAGAAAATAGCTAGGTGGAGGAATACAAGGGAAGAACGGAGTGCTAAGGAATGACTTTGAAGGAGAAAGAGAAGTGCTGCAGCTGTATCGCTGGGTGTTTGAAAAGATCCCTTTTGCAGAGCATAAACAAACTGTTCCTAACCTTTGGTGCAGCCTGGAAGAAAGATTCGAAGGTGATCTTTTCAGCACTGCAGGGAGGAGTTGCTAACATGCAAGGAGCTGACATCTGCACAGCTTTGACCTTCATGTGACTCCTCCAAATATTCCTTTACTGTGTCATCTTTAATTGTCTCCATAGCTCCCATCCCATGGCTACAGACACCCAGAGGGCATAAAGCAACACCACCAGAGTTTCCAAAGCTGAGAATGAGGAGACATAAGCCCTGAAGAAATCTGGAAGTTCTCTGGCTCCCATTATCTCACCCCAGAGCAAAAGCCTCTGTACAGAGGTGGTGCAGATGGCTCAGAGGAAGCCTCTGCTTTGCTCCCCACCACTAACACTGCTGAGCAAGAAGCCTGTTGCATTCTCAATTGACTTTAATTTGCAAATAGCCTTAAAGCATTTCAGAAAACAGCATGGGATTTTTTTTTTATGATGGTAGCAAAGGCTTGGCTGTTTGTGTAAGGCCTGTAACGCAATCACTGAACAACCAAATAGTACACAAGGTGTCATGCAGAAACAAAGAAAGAGGTCATCCTGACCAAAGGAGGGAATGGAAGCAGAGAGAAGCATTCATATTCATTAAATCAAGCTTCTGCATTATCATGTCTGGACACAGAACCTACCTGGGGCACTAATAAAAATCCAAATGAATGTTTCATGTGCTCTTGAACTTATCTGCCAGAGCAGTGGCTGTGTCATTCAATCCACCCAAGCAGCAGCCTGAAAACTGTTCAAAGATCACTTAGGTGTCTAACTTTCACTGAAATTCAGGAGTGCTGGTCATTTAGCTATTCTTTGAAGACACACACAAGTATGCACTTCTTCGTGTCAGACAGTAAGTTTCCCAATGGCCTCTCTTTTCCCAGGAAGAAGTTTCAGAAAATTTCCCCTGATGAGCTCTCCAGGACTAATCACTATACCCTGCTTACCTATTCACTTCCCAGGCTAGTGAAGTTCTAGTTATTACATCGTGTCTTGTCATGCCTTCAGTTTGTTAGCCTCCTAATGAAAAGACCTAATCCCTTCCCAGACTGGTTGGGAGGCTTCGCTAATGGTGCTGTGTAAATGAAAAGGACAGTTATTACTATGATTATGAGTGTTACATTAGTAATAAGAAGGAACTGTGGTCAGGTATGGCAGATATACAGGAAATGAGAGAAAATACCTACTTAAAAAGTTAAAGGAACAACAGCTTTTAATGAAATGAGGAGAGAGATATACATGCGAAACAGCACATGATCTCAGCAAAAAAATCCTACTAGCATTAACTTCAATTTCAAAATTATTCCATTTTGCCATGCATTTTAGCCCAGAGAATCCTGGCTGCCTGCAAGCATGCAGGCAAGCTCATGAAAGGCTCACAGGAATACTTGCAGGAAGGGAGGATGAGCTCATATATTTGGTGATTCATATTCCAGTGAGAACTACACTACCCTGAGTGAGAGGATGGTTCAAGGAGAGAGCTCTTCTGTGCTAGAGAAGCCAGTAACTAAAGAAGCAAGTACAAGAAGGCAAGTTAAATATGGTCTTTTCCTACTGTATCCTCACAGCTTTAGGCAGTCAGTAGGTTTTCATTTCCCTGAAGCCCAGATGGCACCTAGACACAATAGTACTCAGAACTCCACAAAAAGATCTGTCTCACCTTTTTTGTTTCCTCTTGAGCTATGACATACCAGTGCATCTGGGGCAGTTGCAAACGTATTTCAAATGTCAAAGTACAGGAAAAGAGAGTAGTGTAAAACCCACCTATAGTCCTGATTACAACTCTCCAAGGCACAGATACCAGCTTAGCTATCAGGTGGAGTTAAGTCCTTTAACTGGACAAGGAGAGCCCTAGATGATAGTGATCCAATTATCACCTCACAAGTGATGTGCAAGCCACAAGTATTTTTAAAACATGACACAACACAGCAAATACTTTCATATAGTGACCTGCTCACAGCAGATTTCTTTCAAAGAGGCAATATTTTTGTCTAGGGAATGATTCCTTTCATCTCATGCACCAAGCCTTAAGCCAAAAAAAAGCCAACTTATGCCATGGAAAACCTCTTACCACCTGTAAGGGGGTATCTGTAAAGTCCCTTCAAACTGTAAGCAACTGAAATCAAAGCTTATCAAAGACCAATCCAGACAGCACTCTATTCTTTCAAGTGCCCAACACACCAAGATGTGAGTCAGAGAAGTGCTTCTGTGTCCTACTTAAACATGGACGGAGAAACCAATCATAACAGCAAATATGTCAGATCAACCACCTATTGTATTGGCCTGTTTATTCTTTTCCATTCAGACGTTTACACAAAACTCTCATCCATCTATGCCCTGAACACTGGCATATTTTTTTCCAAAGAAATCCAGGAAGTTTATTAGCTTCCTTTAGAAGACAGATACAAATCTGCAGCTCAACATAAGCTTCAAGTAAACATATAGGATTTCCCGAACTAGAAGGTAATTTTTGCAAAACTTAACAGCAGAGTGGTTAGTCCATCTCCAAGATTCTTGTTTGTTCATAGTCTGTTCATGGGACATCTCAGATACCTGAACACGGAAATAGCTCTATTTCATGTCACCTGCAAAGCATTAGCAGAAAAAAGTAAAGGAAGTGTAAGAACAGGAAGATAAATTCTATAAGGAGCAGCAAAAAAATCACAGAAATTATTTCAGTTAAATAGGCAAACAATAATAAAAAAAAGATGCAGTTTCTTTTATTTTTACAGATGGCTAAGGCTTTAATAATAGAAATTCAGTGCTTGTACAATGGCATCTGCACAAACAACTGTAGTTGCCTTGTGCAAAACATACTGGATACAGCATCAAATATGTTTGAACGTGCTTTCACAGGCAATATGGTCTAACAAAGGAATGGCTAATGATTTCTGCTAAATAATCCAAAGCTTCAGATACATGGCAGTGTAGAATGCTCCTTACTCGCCCTTTGTCTAGGCACACATCTTAAACCTTACACAATCTAAAACCTAATTTGTGGAGAGGATTTTGGGACCATTAGGGGGTGGCAGTGAAGAGGAATCTTCATTTACTTGCCTAGCTATGGAGCAGGCCACATGGATTACCTTTTATTTATGCCTACTCTTCTCTGAGTATTTGTGTTTAAAAAGCCTAATATGCCCTATCAAAAAGGATTATGTGTAATTGGCTTGATGCTCATCTCCTTGAAACTGATGCTGGGAGGCATACCAGTGTATTCAATTTAGAAGTTTGTATACAGAGCAGCACCCAATAAATGTCCCTGAAAACCAATGAAGATATACAATTTCTCTGTTGCCTCTATTTATTTTTTTTCTTTGTTCAGAGAAAAGGTAGAACATTTCTCTACTTGACTAAGTTCACTTAGTGGAGATTTATTGCCAAGGGTTGCACTGTGGTTTTGGTATTAACCTCTTAGATCACAGCAAGCAGCTTTTGAAGTTGGCTGGGGGCTGCAGAAAAGTTCTTTGTCAAGGGACATACCATGCTTGCCTCCTTCCAAGGGGATGCTGAAGGCAGAGGGGGGAGCAGGAAGGTCACTCTATTCTGTCTTCCACCTCATGCAATAAATATTAATCAGAGATTACTACTAAATGCAAAAAAATAAATAACAAAGAACTCTTCCAAGCCTTACAGCTTGCATATATCTTGTTAAATGATTGAAGAAAAGCAGGGTTAGGAAAGAATGACTCTGCGAGACAGAATCTCATGTGTTTTATTCCTAGTTGTGCTGCAAAGAAAATGAAATTATTTAGGGCTTTATTTGCCCTTATTTCTCCTTCCTGTCCTGATTTCTCTTGACCCTTCCAGCAATCCCAGCAGCCCTGTTCCTGGAACCATACTGCCAGGTCCCCCACTAGCAGCAACTGGTTTTGCTCCCTGCTGGAGAGTGTGCAGTTTTTCTTCCAGTGGGAAAGTGCAGTAGTGCTACTTCTATTAGAGAGTAGCAGAGCAAGTCATCTCAGTCCCACCAGTCAGATGAAGTGGGACTTGCACAGGGCAACATCTGGCTGCTACAGCTGAACGTGGGAAGTTTCAATTTCCCTGATTAAATTTCCTTATTGAAATAAAGAGAGAAAGAAAAAGTTAAATGTGTCCAGTAAAAGAGGTTGGAATTGGGCCATGGACTTCATCCCAGAGCACAGCCTTTCCAGGCAAGCACCAACTAGATCTGTAGCTTTATTTCTACCATTATTAGGACAAAGGCAGATTAGCAAAATTCATACGTTAGTGCAGTTTCAGGTAATGAATGTGCCACAAGATGCAGAAAGAAGTTTAATTGACAACTCTTCTAATTGTACTACTTTAAATTCTGGAAACAACCAAAGAAACTATTTGTAAGCATCTAGAAGATAACAAGGAGATAAGTTACAGCCAACATGCATTTGTCAAGAACCAATTGTGTCACACTAATGTAATTTCCTTCCCCCACAGGTTAATAGAACTTGTTCACATGAAAGAAGCAGTAGATGTCATATATCTTGAGCTCAGTAAATTTTCTGACACCATCCCATATAATATTCTGATAAATAAGAGAAGAAATTGTGAACTAGGGGAAACCTACTAGAGAGCGAGTGCAAAACTGATTAGAAAACCATACTGAAGAGAATAATTATCAATGGTTCATTGTCAAAGGCTGCATCAAGTGGATTCCACAGAGGTCTCTCTTGGCCTAACACTATTCATTGCTAACGAACTAGATGACAGAAGAGATTGTTGTGTTATTAAATCTCACATTGGCCATTACCGGGAGAGATTCCACATCTCCCTCAGGAAAGCACCAGTGTACCAGAAAAGGAAAAAGATGATGCAAGTCAGGCAAGGTGACTGTTATATTACACTATGTTGTACAGTGACCCAACAATAGTCTGCTACATAATAAAAGTTAAGAATAATTTACTTGGTACTACAGCTTTGTAGGCAAGATTCTGTGTGTTACACTTTGTCAGAAGGCAAACACAAAAAATTAAGAAGAATACATTTTTCCTTTACTCAATACATGTAAGACCTCTAGGCACTTCATTCAGACGAAATTTCGGCCACCTAAATATAAGGAGCATGTAGGCCAGCAAAGCCCAAAGTAAAGCAGCATAAATGACAAAAAAATCTGGATACCTCGGAGAAAGAGCTGGGCCTGCATAATCTGGGGAAAAAGATGGACGTAAAACACAGCAGAAGTCTTTGAATCTGTAAGTGACTGCTGTAAAGAGAAAGCAGATAGTCTCTTCTCTGTGACCATGGTGAACAAGAAGTAAGACTTTTCTAATTTAGAGAGTTTCAGGTTAGGCACTAGTTAAAAATTTCTGGCGTTATAACAGTTGATCAAATAGACTCTTTAGGGATGCTGTGTATTCTCCATCACTGAGACAAGATCCATGTAGAACTTGGTGTCCTGGAGTAGGGAATGGACAAGGTGACCTCTACAGACTCCATTCCAATCTACTTTTCTATAATCCCATGAATTCTACGAATACCACAATTTAACTGCGTTAAATAAATTAAACTGTAAGGGAGAAAAATAATCCCCTAGACCCAGAGCTAAGTCTGAAAACACTAAACATGCTGTAGTAATAGGCCATAAATTTGCTTTTAGTCCCTAAGGAGATTTTATTGCCACAAAGACTACCATACCAGAAGCCTCTTCTAATAGTTAAGTAACCCTATCACACTGACAGTTTCTTTGATTCATATTCTGGAAGAAGTAGTTTATGTTTATAGAAACAAATTGGTTGCATCAGAAATACAGGTTATGTCAATCTTCTGTACTCTTTATGTCTCCAAACTATCTTTTTATAAATCCTTATATCTTGAACAGCAAAACCACAGTTCCAGACCAGTATTAAAGGGCACTTTGAATTATTTTCATCCTACTACTTCTCACTAATGCATTCAAATACCCTAGTACCAGAACGAAGACAAAGATGATGCAGCCAAGATGCTGGATGACCTAATCAGCTAATCAGAAAACAACGCATAACTGTGCTGCTCTTCAGTGTCAGACATCCATACGTATGTAAAGCAGAAAGCACTTTATCGATAAATTGATGGAAAGGATGCAGAGGGGTTTCATTTCTATACTGTGAGTACAACAGAGAGAAAGAGAAACTTTATAATTAAAATCTTCCTGAGAAAGTGTAGTTTAATTGAAAAAAATAATTATTGCTGTAAGATGTTATACCAGCAAAGCAATCCAAGTTACCAACTAGAGTTTTAATTTTCCTTTTGAATCACCAAGTAGACCCCCTAACACATTTTCATATAAATACCTAGGTTTTATCCTTTTTCACTTGTGCTCATTAGGGTGTTAGAGGAATGAGCCCCTTTTGCTCATTTTGATGAGCAAAACCTGCTGGGGGAAAACAAAAGCCACCAACTTTCTGTCTGGAGTGAAACTAAACAATTCACTCTATGAGTTTAAGCTTCAGAAAAAAATCAGGTCAGAATGAGCCACCCTTGTAAAAGCCTGTCCCCCAACAGTTCATGAGGTTCACACAAGCTACATTTGTTCAAAGCAGTCCTAAGAGGACAATGCAAGCCCTGTTTTAGTACCACAGGATATAAGGTGGTATCAAATAATGAACCCAAGTATTGCCCTTCTGAACTCAGCCCAAAGCACTTTAAAAGTTTTCTAATATAAAATAATATACCGTGAAGTGGAAATCTTTCTGATATTTTGTCATTTTAAGATGTGGTAATATATTTTCCCTTGGAAAATATAACTCTGTTCTCATTGTGTGCTTTTTTTTTGTTTTCTGTTTAATCTGTGATGCATATCTGAATGGAATTTTTGCCTGTAATTCTATAAAATTTACTCTGAACCACTGCTTATGCTCTAGTGATCACAACTCTGTTTTAAGGACTGGGTCTTATTTTTCAATCTTCTCTTCACTGCCCTTTTGGTCTGTTAGAATATGAGGAGTAAGAGGAAAAACATTTCTGCAGATTTAACACTTTGTTTCCCCTGGACTTGTGCCTAGGGCTGTAGGGATCTTGCTACCTCACACAGGCAAACAAGGAAATCATATTGCTGGAATGACAGACTTAGTTAAGTCTGACAAGCACACAGAGGTGCACTGTTTGATATATTTGCCATCCAAATTGTTTTTAGTTATCTACTGTGCTTCAGCTGTGACAGTTATAAAAGAAGGAGGCTCTGAACATCCACCTAACTGTGAAATCCTGAGTTATGGTTTACATACCTTTATGTCAGGCCAGACCTAATTATGGCTCTAGACCATAACCTCTGACTGTTGCCCTCCAATGGTCTCTGGTTCTAATGAGTGTTTAAAACTGGTGCTGATTAAGAAGCCCCCAGTTTAACTCGTATTCTGCAGCAAATGGTTTGATTTGTTTTCTGTCCAAATTAAGCCTAAAATAACTTCTGAGAGTGATTTTAAACAGAAAAGTATACAAAAGCTAAATTGGACCCTGCACTTGTAATCATTTAGCGACTTCCAGGTGCAAAAGTATAGTATTGCATTAACTGCTAAAAAGATGGTGTTCCTTGTGCAAGTTTACTCAGTCTGTTGAAGCTGCTTTCATTGGGAGCTCAGAAATTACAGGAAAAGTCCATCCTTCATCCATGCTCGAATAAGGTAAACCTTTAATCATCATGGGTGGAGAAATAATGTTCAAAGTATACCTTATATGAGAAGTGATTGGATTTGTAGCTCCTTTGGTTCTCACTACAGAGCCAGTGCACAGGCTGCAGTCTTTGTAAGGTACAGCACAAGTGAAAAAAATCTGATCACTAACAGGAAAGAGAGTAAGTGAGGTAAGGGATGGTGGGGAAAGCAACCTCAGAAAGAGGTGTAAGCTTCAAGCAGGTCATTCAGCATCATGAGGTAACACCTGAGAGCTCCTAGCTCTTCTGTACATGGGACAAGAGCAATCCAGATGTCTGGAGTACCCTGCCAGAACTAAACTAAAAATGACTGAAGTCCCTCTGCCTTTGAAGTAAGCATGACTCTAAACATAAATACATAAAAGAGAGCACAGCTATTTATAGGAAATTAAATGTAAGTGAAACAGGATGAGTTTCCATGAAATAGCAAGAAAACAAAGAAGACAAAGCAAACACATGAACTTGAGACAAGCACAGTCAGCATTTGTAATATGGTCATTCATGACCATGCCTTGTACTTCTGAAAGCTCTTTATTTGCTGGTCTCAGAGTCTGCAAACATTAAGGATTTGTCTACAGAGAAGCTATGGCAGTAGATGATTTATTTATTCTGCTGCCACTTTTGTCTCTGGTTGCCCTTCTGCTGTGTCAGGTCTATTTACACTCTTTATGGATGTAGCATGTGTGTGTGTATATGTGGAACCAAACAAGGACTGTTTCAGAGCATGCCCATTCATTAGCAAATATACTGTATCTGTGCAACACACACAGGGTGCCTCCACACAGTGCAAATCTGACAGAGTAACGACAAATTCCAGTTACCAATCATCACCAGCACCAACCCCTGCTTCACCCAGGTTTCCCTTGAGGCCATTCCTCATGGCTGTCCATCAAGATGCATGGGGAATCCGGGAAGATCTTGCCAAAACCCTCTCACTGGGAGCTACCAAGTTCTGTGTATTTGTAAGTCCTGTATTTGGGTTGTCTTCTGAAAAATCTGGGCTCAGTGCTTGACAATATGGCTCTGACATGTTTAGGATATGCACCTGGGGAGTTCTTCTAGCCTTTACTTCCCCATTTGTAAAGACAGATTGTTTTTATTACCTCCTGAGCACTAGGAGCTACTGTGGGAATTACTTGTACACAATAGTGATCTAGAAAAGAACATTTGTAAGCTATTCCGAAAAGAAATGCCTTTTTTGTTTGTGTTAGCTTTTTTTTTTTTTCTCCTTCCGAAGTTTAGTGTCTCAAAAGTGCTCGAAAAAGGATCCTGTTTTCTTAAAAAGCAGCTCAAGAAATTGAAGTATTTCTGTCATGGTACAGTCAATCCCAACATGTTGCAAAAACCTTGTCACTTCACATTGCACACTTTGATGAGATACAAGTTGAGAGATCTGTTTCTAAATGGTTTCATGAGTGGTAAGTGAGACACACATGAAAGTAGTCCATACCCCTGTAAGGCAGCAGGTTCTCCCAGGAGGTAATTGTGATTTTCTTCCTGAAACAGCTAGTGGATCTCCCTGGTTAACAGCCCACCACACATAGGAAAAGCCAGGGACATATTCTTCATATCTGATTATTGTGACAGCTCAGAGAAAATTGCGGGGTCTGGGAGACTTAGTGTATGGGAACCTGCACTTTGATGTTTCTGTTTTGCCACTACTTGTATATTTGGGCTTTCTTTCCAAAACTGATGGATTCATTATTCTGCACCACCTGCTTTAGACATTCTGCAGCTGCTACAGCAGAAAATGGACAGATATTACACTGCCACTGAGCTAACTGAGCTATCACTTACTGCTTCCTTCCTACAAATGGGAAGACGATAGACTCTTTTCCTCTAGCATATTTCTTACATAGAGACAGTGTTTTGTTAATAAACCAACCCCAGTATTTTAACAACTGCAAGGTGAGGGGTTGAAGCAGTAATATGCCTTAAGGTCATGTGGCACGCGGTCATATTTTAATTACCACTGCCTGAGGACCTCTCCACAGGTATGTTTCCTTCCTGCATAAAACATGAACTTGGGAGTGATTTCAAAACACACTGTCAAATAGCCTGTGACTCCAACAGGATGTACACAGCATCAGACTTTAATCCAAGGGCAAATTTTATTTCAATATTTTATCTTCTAGGCTCAGAGGGATGAAAGAAACACTTTTCTATTGGTAAACTAATAATGTTTAGCAAAGCAAAGTGTATCATATGTTCTAGAGATCTTTCATTTCCTTAATAAATATCCAAGCATAGCAAGGTCTCAACACCAATATCCTTTCAATAAAAGGTAACCTTATATGGTCACTACATGATACATGATTTATAAGATGTCATGTTAAAGTAAACTCAAACTCACCAAACACACTGAAGGAAGGAAATGGTTTTCTGGCTCCATATGGTATTTTCATGTTTCTATTAAAACCAGACTATTCAAACACACTGGATACCAGCACAGGTATACCATATGTATCAATAGCACAAAAATTGCTGGCAGCACATGGATGTGGTTAAATTCCTTAAGGTCATCTTACTGTTGGGGATTAAAATGACATTGCTCCTGCAGAGTGGTTTGCTCAAAGAGTTATCAAGAAAGTGGATAATTGAAACCCTTTGCTAGCAAAATATCATGCAAAAAGAAATAGGGATATTTGAACTGTAAAGACCAATTAGTTTGAACAGCCTCCTTTAAAGTAGGATATAGCATTGCAGAAGTTGAAATCTAATCTTCGCTATCATACTTGACACTTAAATCCAAGGTCCAGACTTTTTGTAAGGTCTTGTTATTCTGACTGAAGATATATACTGCTTTCACAAACATCTTCAATTTATGAATGTATTGTGCACCTTAAATGAGGTTGCTCATTTATTATGGATTACCAGTAAAAAAAAAAAAAAAAAAAAAAATCTAGGGCACTAAGGTATTTTTTTTACTGGCTGTTCCCTCCTTTCTCACTCCCTGGTGGATCCTAGGAGGCATGCTCCTTCAAAAGGCTACTTCACGGACTCCTAGTCTCAGCCGCTGCCAGGCTCCACCCAGCCATCAGGCGAAGAAACTTGATGTACGTGTGAGGCCGAATTGTATTTTAATTTCCCTATAGGGGGCAACCCTTCACCACTTCAGTGAAAGAGGGGCCACCACGTCTCGGTTCAGCCCCAGGAACATGCTGCATCACCGCAGCATAATGAAATCAGAAGGGAACAGATTTCAGCGCACGTCACAGCAGGTCAGTCAATTTGCTCAGTAGTGTGCTGCACAAGGCTCACATAGTCGCTTTTTAAGTTATTTTTAAACTGTTGCCAAACCATGCTGTTGTAAAGTCCAGCTGAGCTGAGAACATGCAATAAACAAGAAGTACAAGATCTCTTAGATTTTGTAGGGGAGGATTCATCCCACATATTTTCAAGGTGTCCTTTCACTCTGCACCTTAGATTACACTAATGTTAATTTCACTTTGCTTCGAGATTAATGTATTTATCATGTACTTTTGACTCTACAAAGGTTTTGGTTCGTTCACTTTGACAGATAGACAGTGGTCATTAGCCTTGTGCATCTATAACTATTTCTACTTTTTTAGCACAAGTACCTTCAAGAACTATTAATGAAAATGGCAAAGCCCCTGAAAATGCTCTCAATTCTTTGAGCCTCACTCACATCATATTACAAGGCTAATAGTGTCACCACTACATTAAAATTTTTAGGTATTACAACCTTCAGAGCCAGTACAACTTAACAACTTAAATACCTCCTCTCCCTCTTTCTACATTAAAAACTTAAGCACACTGCAGCTTTTATTTGAGCTGCAAACACCATCTGTAGTTCTTGTGTGTAACAGTCCAAATGGTTTCCATTTAGCTTTCTATGTACCAGACACATTCAGCTCAGTCAGAGCTACCAGTGGAGCCCAGAGGACAAAATACCTTCTTTCTCTCTGCCCTTTACAGTACACAGGCTTGAAAGCTGAGTATGTATTGATACTTGGGGACCTGAGGAACATCTTCTAGCTGCAGCAGGCAGTGTCTCCACCTGCTTTTTCACGAACTCAAGGGACTTCCATCCAGCTTTTTGGTTGGTGAAGCACCTAGGGTGCTTCAGAGTTTCAGAAATACAGGCTGGAGTTGGAAAAGAGTCAGAAAAGTATCTGAAGCATCCTCATCTTTCATAGTACAGTATCTAAAGTGAGGTATCTGACCCCAACAGGGTGATTAGAAGATCAGTACATGAATGTCCTGGGTTCAGCAGTAGCAGTAATTTTTTCTCCTTCTTATTAGCTGATGCAGTATTGCGGTTTTGACTTTTGACCTGGGAACAGCGCTGATAACTGATGTTTTTAGTTACTGCTCAAATGTTTAATCTGACCAAGGACTTTCTGAGCCTCATGCTCTGCCAGGGAGGAGAGGGAGCTCGGAGGAAGCAGAGACAGGGCACCTGACCCTAACTAGCCAAAGAGGTATTCCATACCACAGCACATCATGCCCAGGATGTAGAACTGGGGACAGTTACTCGGAAGGGCTAGTTCACTGCTGGGTGGGGCAAGGTATAGATAGGCGGGTGGTGAGGTGTTGTATTCTATTCCCTTGTTATTTCCTTTATTATAATTATTATTGATGGTATCAGTAGTGGTTTGTGTTATACCTTAGTTACTGGACTCTTCTTATCTCAATCTATGTGAGTTACATTCTTTTCGATTCTCCTCCCC
Organism: Melopsittacus undulatus; assembly: GCF_012275295.1. Taxonomy (NCBI): domain Eukaryota; kingdom Metazoa; phylum Chordata; class Aves; order Psittaciformes; family Psittaculidae; genus Melopsittacus; species Melopsittacus undulatus. The sequence goes on from NC_047530.1 coordinate 21,716,369, forward strand.
ATCCCTCCCAGAGGGGGGGAGGGGAAGAAGGGGGGGAGTGAGAGAGAGACTGTGTAGCTGATTTATGGCTGACTGGGTTTAAACCACGACAATGAAGTACATCATAAAGCCAGCAAGGAGAGCTGGAAGCCTCCTTAGTGTGATTCACAGCGGGGGTGGGAAATTTGGACAAGAAACAGATGCTGAGCTGGAGCTGCCTGGTAGACAATAGGAAATGCTAGGCCAAGAGCACATCTGAACTCCTGCTGGTTTTCAGGAGTATTGGTGTCCCTGTCCACAGGATTAGGGCACTTATCTGGGAACAAGCACACAAAACATTCAGACTTCTCCAAAGACTATACTTGGCCACAGGCTCTAAAAGAAAATCTTCCAATTGTAGGGAGTACATCAGGCACAATATAGGATTCCTAGTCTAAAAGAGCACAGACAGGAGGGCCCTGGTCTGTACTTTTGTGTTTACAAGCAGGAAATTCTGATCTTTAGTGCTATGCTGGATTTTGTCAGAGAAAGGACCTAGGCTTCTTCCTGCCAGAGTAGTATCCTCACCTCAAAGCTCACCTTCCTTTTTAGGATGCCCAGTAACACCTGTTTCTACATTATGGCAATGCTACCTGCTGTCCTTGTGCTGAAGCCAAAGCTGCTAGCTTGCTTGAATCTCAGCCTTCATCAGTTAAAGGTTGAAGAATAGGAGGTCTTACTCCCTTCATCATTCCTCTAGTACAGTGCCAAGCAGACAGATCTAATCCACAAAGTTAACAGCATGATACTGAGAGACCTTCAGCTTCATCTGAGAAGAGGAAGAGGCTTGCTCATACCGGAATCATTTTGGTGTTGCAGAGGAGGAACGCAGGAGTTTGGGGATAAATCAAGCATGTGTAGAGGCAGAGTGGCAAAGGGAGAAGTCTTTAAGGGGACCCTTTCTATAAGAAGAAACCTCAGAACAAACTAAGGAACCAGGAAACTACTGGGAAACTCTTTTTCTGCTCTTTTTCTTCAGCATGTTGCTCTGTCAACCCAACAGCCAACACCTGGCCTTCCTCAAGTGATGGAAATTTGCCACTAGTGAAGTCAAGGCCCTGAGTTTTCCTTATAGTAGTTTTTGTGAGAGGATGTACAAGGAGTGAGGGCACATGCTGCCATGTTAACATTGAAATCTCTATAGATGGGCCATTTTGGCCTGCCTCAGTTGCCAGCATGATTTCTCAGTTAGTTATCCTATGGGCTGAGTAACAGGGATGGGCAGGGGTTTTTTCAGACTCATTGCTGTTGGTTTCTGCGTTGGAGTGCTTTTCTCTATAGGCTGTTTGTGCAAGCATACCTGGGGAAGCAGAGGGCTCCTTTAAAGCAGGTAGCATAAATGGAAGAATAAAAATTTCTATGAGCTGCTGACATGGTCTTTATAATGTTTTCCTGACAGGATCCGAGTGTGCTGTGAGCTACCCTTGCAACTGTGTTCACTCACCAGGATTAAAGCTACACTAATATAGTTCAGCAGAAATTAATATGTTCATCTGAACTTCAGGCCAATTTTATTTCAGTGACACAGAAATAAAGTGACAGAAGCATCTGCCAGCAGTCTCAAGCACAGGAAAATAGTATGCACGAGCACTCGAAGACTTCTAAAAAACAGTATTCTTCCTTAGCTTATTGTCTTGCTGTTTACTATGTTGGAACCAAGATTAAAATGCTTTAGTGTTTACTGAAGCAGCATATATGGTATCTAGCAGCATGTTATTTTGTGCACACTGTTTAACATTCTTTATTGCTCCAACTCATAAGGTTTATTTGAAATCAGTGGAGGAATTCATCCCATCTACCATTTACTCAGCTATTATCAGCTACTGCAAACGTGCCGTGTGGAGAATAAACACCAGTTATTTATGAGCTTTCACAAGTATGCAACCCCCTGATAGAAAATTACATTTTTAAGATCCTTTATTATTTATGGCATGTGTATGTCACTTATACAGTTGCATTCTGTATATACATTGCTCCAGATGTAACCCTGGAAATAACTGTAGCTACCTCGTAGCTGCAATAAAAGCATGGAGTTGATGGAGAATTATACTCTACCTAATGTTTTGTTAAAATCTTTATTGAGTCAATGGGAAGCCTTTCTGTCAGAGGGTAAGAGAGATCATGAAATTCTCCTGAACACCAAGAAATTTCCAACACAGAAGATCCAAAAGTGTTAGGCAGATATTGGTCAGGAATAATTCAGATCACAGTTAGAAAGATGTCATCAGAGAAGAGGTTCCTGCTCAGTGGATCATGAGCCGCTCCACATGAGGACATCATTTGACTTGATCTGAGCCACAAACAAACACCCACAGGCAATTCCTGATTGTTAGCTCAGTGAAGGAAACTCTTCTAAATTCTCCAGCTAAATACAGGAGAGCTTTGTATGTTTTTGCAATATTTCCACTTATTCTGAATGACTTTTTAAGTTTGGTGCATTAGTACAGTTTATGTTCTCCTCCTCCACCTTTGTGAAATTTTTCCTGGTCATGCTACCCAGGTAGAGACAAGGGTGTATATAATAGCTACTGCTTGCTTCAGATGAGCAATTTGAGTGGAAATGTTTAGTGCAGCATCATGTTTCATCTTCCCAGAACCTCGGTGACATCTTGTCTGGAAGACGTGGTTTGCATCACATCTCTGTATATGTATTCCCAGGTTTGATTATCTGAGCTCTCAGAGGAAATAAATGACAAGAGCTGGGTACCTTCCCTAAGTAGCATTCTTATGGTAGTTTTGCATAATCAAGCAGCACCTTTCATTCTATAATATACTTAAAATATCTTTTAGACAAAGCCTAATTTGATGAGGCTGACTCTGCAGCAGCAGGGAGCATACATGGTACATTGGGCTTTAGAGTAATGCTTTAGATCGCTCTACAGCAGCTAGCACACATAAGCTTTGAAGCATAAAAATCATAAATGATTAACCTACTTGATTTCACATAAATGATAGAAATATGCTCTTCATGGTTTATTTTATTGTCTAAAAACAAAGACATTATCTCATGATGTGATGAGGTCTTTTTATGGTCTTCAGCCATGCTAGTCCATTTTGCTTTAACTGCCAATTTTTCACTGTATTAATTACTAATTATTACATATTTGTATATGTGACACTTCAATTATCATCATGTGATCATAGCTGTTTGGTTTAATATTGTCTCATCTCTGTGAGCTGTTTCCACTACAAGCTGGGCAGGCTTAAAAAAAAATGGATCCAAACATTTTTTTTATTTTTTATTAAAAAGATTTTTCAAATAAGGAAGAATCTTACTTAAGCATCCAACTTGTAAGAAAACGTGAAGGGCCTTTGTAAGAAAAACCAAATCAGCATTGTTAATTTTTCTTGAAAGCAAGGCTTCAAGTCAAAATCTGGGGGAAGATATGATACTCTACAAAAAAGTTCATGCACACCAATATAGGCATTTCCAATAACAACTAAAAAAACAAGGAGGCACTTCCCAAGAACAAGTATCTTCAAAATAAAACCATGCATACTTTTGTATTTGCCTATTTTAAAAGTGCTCCAGAAGCCTCCTTTGGACTTTGAAAGAGGAACAATTATGGATCGTTATTTTCCACAGAACCTACTGTCTGCTTACTATGGTGGGTGTTTTTACATGACAGTCTTTCAGGACAGTGTATCCTTGCCTGGTTAGAATTAACAAAGTCAAACCACTTGCAAGACACATCAGAAGCACAGTTCTATTTAGGCTTATGAGGATTTTGAGGTTTTACAACTCGGCTATTTCGTCCTCACAGTGTAATGAAATTATTTTCAGAGAACAATGAAATTCCTGAGGAATTTTTGATGCTTTATTTCATTTGATCTTAATCCAAATCAAAAATTTGCTACACTGACTACAGGAATGATGGAGCTAAAATGACTGTTTAAGCTCTAGTTTTAAATGCTGTATATATGGTTCATTAATTTGTCTCCTTACCAGTCCAGAAAACATGTGGAAGCTGCTCAAAGACAACTGAAGCAGTTAGAAGACTGGAGACAACCCAAAACATGTCCCAGTGTCACATACACATGATCTCACCCAGAGAAATTATGTCAGTGTCATCTACAGAACATGTTCAGTCATATATTAGTATACTATACCTGAGCCTCACCTTGGAGGCTTGATCTAACATATAGAGCTCTCCTGCAAACTAAGAGGCAAAGATAAATTCCCCCACTTTGTTTGAAATGCTGTTGTTCTTGACCTTTGGGATATAGAAAGATTTAAATAAATAGAATTTCTCTTTCTGTTTGCTTTCCTTCCTGGAGAAAAATGTATAAAAAAGAGATCAAAGATCCGGTACAAGTATTCAGCATAAAGCTGACAGGCTGCAAAAGCAGAGATTCTTCCTCAGTGTCTCGAAGAACAGTGGCTTAGTAAGCCCCTGGGACTTTTCAGCACTGCTTCCTCCACTAGACTATACCCTGTGAGAGAGGCCTTTTCTAGTTTCATTTTCATTTCAGTGGTGTCTTTGAAAATATATATATGTCAGAATGAGTAGGTGGTAAATGGTTTATATTAGCTGCTGCAAGATATTTTTGCAGCCTAGAATCAGACGGTGCTGTCTGTGGCCTTGTCATCTTTCTGGAGGCTGCTAAATTCCCATGCAGCAGAGAAAAAGGAGGAGTTGCAAACTTTAGCTTCAGCTACCTCCTCAAAAGCCCCAACAAACTTTTTATTTGTTGTTTGGTTTTCAGTTAAGATTCTAGCAGAGAGCATCATATTTACTAGTTTACCTACATTTTGTTTGGTTTGAATGTCTCATCAGTTACCTCCTGATAACTCAGCTAACTGTGCAGATACAAGTGAGCAAATAAGGTCCAGTGGGAAGATATTGATGGCTTTATAAGTTTGAAATACTCACAATACATCACCTGCATGCTTAGGAGTGTAATGCTAACAATAAATATGATAATAGTTGTCACACATCAGTGAGAGAAATGTTGTGCTTCCAAAGCACTGAACAAATTGTATTTCCCTTTATTTATTCAGTGCAATAGATGGCACAAAGATGGTAGAACCAACCAACCGTTTTGACATGTTTACAAGGCTTTTAAATCATGAAATGGATTATTGCAGTGCTGAAAGTATTTGGCAAATGAATTTTATGCACAGCACATTCTGCTTGAAGAGGCAGGCTTTTTAATTTACATTTGCTAGAAGCACCTATGACGAAGAAGGATTGTATGTCAAATATGCTATACCTTTGGTACTAAATTCAGTAACTTGAACTGCTGCATCCAAGCTGCTTCACACACAACCACATAAGTAAACAAAGAGGAGGCATAAGAGTCAAAAGAAATTTGCAGATGCCCACCAGCCACCTTGCTGTCTGTGGCCTGAGTTAAGCTGAAAAAAACACTGAAGTCCAAGCATGGCCAAGCCCCTTGTTTTGAGTGGGTTCACAAACACACCTGATGGTGAGTTTGGATCCATAGATCTTAATTAACAAACTTTCTTTATCGGCCCTTCCCCACCTCAAGAATTTGGGTTTTATATAACAAATCTGTACCATTTGATCCTGATGTAACAAAGTGCTAAAACATGTTGCATGAATGCAACATGTACCAGATTTGTTTCATTTCCCACTTAGTCTTGCAAATAACCAATAAGAATAAAAGCAGACCTCCCTGACTTCATGACTGAGAACTGTTAGCCAATGTCTTGATGGACTAGCACCATTTTAAATACAGCACATATCTAACCTAACTTGAACTATCTAAAAGTGAATTATCTAAAAGTGAAGCATTGTTAATCAATCCATTTATCTCATTCACTTATCCTTCTGGATCACAGAATTATAGGATGGTTTGGATTGGAAGCAACTGTAAAGATTATCTAGTTCCAACCCCCCTGCCATGGGCAGGGACACCTTCCACTAGACCAGGTTACTCCAAGCACCATCTAATCTGGCCTTGAACACTTCCAAGGATGGGGCATCCACAGTTCCTCTGGGCAACCTGTTCCAGTACCTCACCACCCTTATGGTAAAAAATTCCTTCCAACTTTCTAATGTAAAACTATCTGCTTCTACTTTAAAGCCATTCTCCCTTGTCCTATCCCTACAAGACCCTGAAAAAAGCCCTTCTCCAGAATTCTTGTAGCTCCCCTTTAGGTACTGGGAGGCTGCTATAAAGTTTCCTAGATTTCTCCAGGCTGAACAAGCCCAACTCCCTTACCTTGTCTTTCTATGAGAGGTGCTCCAGGCCTCTGATCATCTTTGTGGCCCACCTCTGGACTTGCTCCAAAAGGTCCATGTCCTTCTACTGGGGCCTCCAGAGCTGAATGCGGTATTGTAGGTAGAGTCTCAGAAGAGTTAAGTAGAGGAGGAGAATCACCTCCCTCAACCTGTTGATCACGCTGCTTTTGATGCCGACCAGAATACAGCTGGCTTTCTGTGCTGCAAGAGCACACTGCTGGGTCACATTAAGCTTCACATCAACCAACATGATCTATTCTCTGCCCAGCTCATACATGTGCTCAGGATTGTCCTACCCAGATGCAGGACCTTGCAGCTGGCCTTGCTGAACTTCACAGCATTTGCATAGGCTCACCTCACAAGCCCATCAAGGTTCCTCTCAATGGCATCCCTTCCCTCCAGTGCATTGACTGTACCACACACCTTGGTGTCATCAGCAAACTTGCTGAGGGTGCACTCAATCCCACTGTCTATGTCATTGACAGAGATACTAAACAGCCCCAGTCCCAGCACTCACTCCTAAGGAATCCCAGGGGAATTCCTGGGAGCTAAGGAATCCTAAGAAACACCACTTGTAACTGATCTCCACCTGGCCATAGAGCCATTGTTAACAACTTTTTGAGTGCAACAACCAGCTGATTCCTTATCCACCAAGTGGTCCATCCATCAAATCCATGTCTCTCCAGTTTAGAGACAAGGATGTCACGTGGGACAGTGTCAAATGCTTTGCACAAGTTCTCTTCAGTCTGTAGAGCAGTGAAGCAGTTCTGAGAAGGTAGGTGCCTCAGACTTCAGAAGTCTCTTGTTTCTGCAGGTTCTTGCTTTTGCAAGCTTGAAATCTGCTGCATTATTTCTCTCCCCTCTTCTGTGTGTGCTGGTGGGGGAGGTTTTGGAACTGATTTTTTTTTCTGAATGTGCTTGTTAGTCTCTCTCCACTGGCCATGGTTAGTCTTGAACAACTAGCTTAGCATAGAATGGGATTCAGGTGCCATTGCTGTAGTGTGCTGCTAAGACTTCCTGAGTATCAGCACCATCCAGAATAGCCTACCCACATTACACAGCACCCTTCTGGGGTGGCCACTGCAAGGCCAGATGCCACAGACACCCATGACAACACTGTATGCTTTTGTCTGGTCAGCAGTCCCAGCCTGGATGTCTAAGTTTTAGATAGCCAGGTACAGATGAAGGAAATACTTATGCAGTATCATCTGCCCAGTACTCAGGATCCTATCCCTCACAGAACAGCAGTTGTTTAGAGGCCCCCCTAGAAACTCACCACATCCCATTGATGCTTTTTACACCAAAATCAGATGAGCAGTCTCTAGAGAAAACATTTTTTCTTCAACTATTTATTTTTTTCTCTTCCATTTCTGGATCAAATAAACCAGATCTTCAGCAGCCATAGACCAAACCCATTACAGCTCTGCTGGTTTAGAGCAGCTGATGGTCTGGTCAAATCTTTTAAGTCAGCATTTTGGCTTCAATTAACCTTTGCCACCCCAAATACAGTGTTAAAACATGGGTGCAGTTAGCATAAATGTGCATTGCTTGAGGAATTAAGAAGCAGAAAACAAACCTCGTAAGAAACAAAGGTACATTGTATGTTCTTGGAAGACTTGGGTTTTATTTGCATTGTAGTTACAGGCTAAATAACCATGGCATTCTGCCAACAGTAGATCTATGGCTTTACAAAAGTGTCTTGGTTTTGTTTAGAGCAAACCCCCCAGAATATCAGGGCACCTTACAACAGGGGAAAATAAGTTCAGTATTAAATGGATTAAAGAAAGATTGACATTGCTAAAACTCAGTTTATAATATGAACCAGGAGAAATGGAATATCAGGGATAGGTAAAATAATAGAAAAATAGGTAGTTCTTTGTTCCTATTCACTAGAAATTAATAACATGCACATATTTAATGTTCTCAAAGTTTAGATATGGTATGGTTCCCATTGAATTAGTCATGTATATATTATTAACACACATCAAACTGGATTAAAGTAGCATGAATGGTTTGATTTAAAAACCACAAATGCCTGGCAGTAATGTATCTTCACATCAAGGAAAGAAGTGAACAGAAACCTTTCCACAAGTTTCTAGTTCCACTGACTAGTGTTACATCCTTCATGTGATTTCAGGGCACACTAAAATGAATTTCCCCTCTAAATATCTGTCAGATTTTGTGTATTTGCTTGGCCTTGGGCTTTATAGAAAGGGGAAACAGCACCGGGAAAAGTATTTGGAGCAATCTTAGAAACCACAGGCCATTGGCAGAACATGGCTTTCACTGAGCAGTGCCAGTAGCTGATAAAGACCTTTCTTCCACTGACTGTAGATGCAGCAGAAGAGTGCACATTTAAAAAAAACAATGCTTTGTGAGTCCACCTACTCTGCTGCCTGTGCACAGTAGGCCCTTATTCTAAATGGCCTTAAGAGAATGTTATTTATGTGTGCATTGTGCATCCATTACAGTTTGAGATTTACTGGGCTATATGAAGGCACATGGAGTAATTTTCCCACACCTTTTCTTCTCATATACCCCACATTAGCACTACTCACTACACACTCCATTTCCCAGCAGAAAAGACTGCCCTCTTCTACCTTTTTGTTTATATTGTGGGACACACATACACATAGACTTTGTTCCTGGACCTCTTTTCACCATTGCCTTAGTTGCATTTGGTACAAGTCAGATACCAGTCTGCACTGCCCTAGGCTGCAGACTGGGCTTCACAACATTTCTATGGTCTATTCAGCTACTGATCCACAACCAGAAAAACTTCTTTATATTACAGGAAAATTTTGTAGGAGTGTTCTGAATAAGGACAGATGTTTTTCATCTCTAATAAAGTGTGTGATGATGAAGTACAATGAAGCCTGTAGAAAAATTTTTTGAAACACAGATGCAGTAAATAACAGAATGAAATCATAGAACTGTTTTAATCTGATACCTATAAGAACAGAGGCTTATTTAATTATGTGATTTGCATGCACATGCACAAATTTGTCTGGCTTTTTCCCACATTGAATCTACCAGAAATCTTCAAGCAAATTTGCTTAAAGGATAGGTAACTTAAAGATAGGCTTCTACAGGTATGATAGAATCATAGAATAATTTGGGCTGGAAAGGACCTTCAAAGGTCATTTAGCCCAACCCCTTGCAATGAGCAGGGACATCTTCAAGTAGATTGGCTTGCTCAGAACCATATCCAGCCTGGCCCCAAATGTAGCCAGGGATGGTGCATCTACCAACCCTCTGGGTAACTTGTGCCAGTATTTTACCACCCTCGGAGTAAAAAAATTCTTCCTCATGCCCATTCTTGATCTCCACTTTTTTAGTTTAAAACCATCACCCCTTATCCTATTGAACAGGCCCTGCTAAAAAGTCTCTCCTCCCTTAAAAGATACCTTTCAAATAGGCCCCTTTTAAGAACTGAAAAGGTGCTATAATGACTCCCCCTTGGTATAAACCAGAGTCTTCTGCAGGTTGAACAACCTCAACTCTCTCAGCCTTCCCTCACAGGAAAGATGCTCTGTCCTGCTGATAATTTCTGTGGCCCTCCTCTGGACCCTCTACATCAGGTCCATATCTTTCATGTACTGAAGATTCCAGAGCTGGATGCAGTATTCCAGGTGAGAGTTCACTTGAGACTCCTGACAGCAGATAACCAAAGGTAACCAGGTAAAGAAAGATACCTTTTAGCTTCCACTAAAAAAAATGACATATATATGAATTAAACTCTTTCTAAACTGAAGGGAATCCTTAAGGGAAAATGGAGTTAGGTATTTCCGTACAACAAAAGATGTTTCTTTGGGTGATAATTTTGAAAAACAGCAGAGAATCATCATAAAGCTGCAGGAAACCCGCTTCACAAATTCTTCTCAAGGAACTGGTTATTGTCTACTAAAAGAAATGTCAGAAATAAAAGTTTCCAGCAAACAATTAAATTCCTTATACTAATTCCCTGTACAAGGGAATTATTTTGCAAGTTTACATCTACTGAAATAATAGCACACTCTTGCAAAGCACAAAACCCACAGTCTGCTAGTCACAAACTGGTGTTTATATTTAGTGTTGGCTTGCCATATCCAGACATCAAGCTTACCATAGTCCCACTTGGTATAAACTAGCATCACTTCGAGAAAATGGATATAACTCCACTTATCTATATTAAGCAAGGCCTTTAGTTTGAGATATCTGGCAAGTAATTCAGGAAACCGTATGAGCAGAAAGTCCTTGACCTGCTGAAGTTCAGTATTAATGACTTGTTTTGCTTTAAAAATTACAAAAAAAAAAAAACCCCACAAAAAAACAAACAAAACCACCCACCCTAAAAATTAATTTGTTTTTAAAAAAGTGTCAAATAAGAGCACCCCACATTGCTGCCAAAGAATATGGAAAATACTTTACATTCTGCTTCTCCTAGCATCTTCCCCTCAGCGCAAATGTGATGGCTGCTCTAAACCTTAGCTTCTCCTCAAGAGCTTCTTGCAGCAACCAAGAAACAATTCCTTATGTGCAGTTTCTTCAAGTTTCTTCAAGAGGATAGGACAGACCAGGTCATGTGGAATTTGCTGCGCCATTGCTAGAAAAGTGGCAAGTATTCTGCTTGGGTTCAGCCCTTACCTTAATTGATAAGGACTAACTTTACCTACAAGGAAACTATTTCTGTGGCATGGCTCACACTATCCTGGCCTTGTCATTACTTATTGTTGTGTCAACATTATTTGCTATATAAGCAGACAAACAGAGAACTCCCAAACACACCTTAGGTCTGGGAATTAGAGGAAGTAGGAAAACAATAATGCTGACAGTCATTCATGCTCCTGGTGAAGAATGTGTGAATGGGAGGAGTAGCACAAGCAGGCATGAGACAGGGGTAAGGGAAAGGCAAGTTTAAGTTCTGATGCTGATGGGAGGAAAGAGAGTAGGTATCTGCAAGTACTCCTGATGAGTACTCCCTTGCATGCCCCAAACGTAGTCTGTACGATGAAGTCAACAGTGCCAAGTAGGAGGGATGCTTCCTGAATGACCTTGGCTATTAGAGTTTGTTGTGGTAAACCCTTTGTAGTATGCTCATTTTATGCTGGGGCTCTGGTACTTGTACTCTGATACACATTTGTACTTGTACTCTGATACACATTTGTACCTGTTCACTTGCTATACATTTTCCTACTCTGAGGTTGTCTTTAGCACTTCTTAGCTTTTCACGAGAAGTAATTTGGTGCCAGAGTATAGAAGAAATGAAATACACTAAATGCCAGACAACCATCAGATAGGCAGGTGCCGCGGAATGGACTCAGTCAGAGATCAATGTGATCAGACAAAAAGCCATTTATTACAAAGCATTAACTCCTTATATACTACTGCTTATACACACCTACAGCAATTTGGCATATCATGATTGGATACTTGTCTTGAAGACCCTTAGTGACTAACATATAATTGGTTAAGCACAGGTGTGAGAACTTGACCTCGAACGCTTGCCAACAGTCCACAGTTCTCATAACTCAGTGAATTACAGCTTCTTCTTATCTTGCTTGTTTAGGCTTCCTCGGGCCTCCCATGGCCTTGCTGTATCCCTTGGAGTTATTCAGAGCTCATATACCAAATATTCATTTTCCTGTGAGAACACTGTCTCCACAGGCAGGTGCAGTACTTTCCCTGGAAATAACAAAACTGCATAATGCCACATGAATAACTGTAAGATATAGTTCAATTTAAATTAATGGACAGCTAAATTAAGGCTGCCAAGTTCTTATTTTCCAAAGGGTTAACACTAAGGAAAAAATGGAAAGAGTAACTGAAAGTAATTAAACAAGTAAGCTGAAGAATTTGCAGGCTTAGGGAACGAATAAAATGTGCAAAAGCTACATGGAACAGTCAATCAAAGCACAGAATAAAAAATGTATAGATACATTCAGGCTTGATTGATCCAGCTTAAGTGAATGAATCAGTTTAAAATTAATCTTCAAAATCATCAGCTCAGTGTGCAGCAGCAGCCAAAAATACCAAGCAAATTTTGGGCATCATGAAGCAATTAGTTGAGAATAAGACAAAGAGAGTAATTTTGGCACTATAGAAACCCATGCTGAGCCTTCATACTTAGTACCAGGTACTGCAACTGTAGTCTAGGGGATCAGTATGCAAGAGGTGAAAGACAGTGAGTTCATCTTTGTACCAGGCAGTGAACTCATCAAACCTGCTACACAAGAGGTTGTGGACACAGAGGAATCAGCAGGGTCAGAGACGGGTTAGAAGAATTTATGGACTACAGACAGGTCCATGAGTGAATACAAAAATGTCTAGGCAAGGACATACCTTCTAATACCCCTAGCAGAATAAAATTGAAAGAAGAGAAGCAGGGAGAAAACTGCAGAAGACAGCAGGCTTCAGTGTTCACCCTAAGTAGCATCTTCAGCTTGCACTGCTGGAGACACAGCCTCTGGTGTGATGAACTGCAGCTCAGACCTATTCTTTATGTACTCAAAAATCAACTCAAAATGTATAAGAGCACTTGTCTGTGCTGTTGATTTGATCCCACTATAGAGGAAGTGGTAACTGCCAAAGTCAGTCTGAGTCAGAGCTAGTAGCACAAAGGAAAACAAACTATTCTTGTTATTCCTAGTAAATAAAGAAACAAAATAAATTGCAAAAATGCAGCAGCTGAGATTTAGGATTACTATATCAGCCACAAATCTGGTAGGGCATATGAAGCCCTGAATAATGGACAACATTCCTGGAAGATGCAGTACTACCATGTGAAGGACTGGCAAAACCTAAGTACAACTCTTCTTTATCTTAGCTAAAAAAAAAAGTAACTTAAATGAGTATACCAGGGAATGAAGAGTCTAAATTAGGATGTGAAACTAAAAAAGTATGTGCTGGTCAGCTCAGCCAAAGAAAGCCTGGGAGGAGAGATAATTTGTTCTCTATAAATGTATTAGTGAGGTAAATGTCACAGGAGGAAGATGAGGTAATTAAACTAAAGGAAAATGTTGTCACTAGGACTAATGAGCAGGACTAATGAGCAGAGAAATGTCCTCAGGCTGGACTTGAAGAATTTGATTCTGGAATAGTTTTCTGTTTGGCATAGGAGTAGGAAAACATGTAGTTTTAAGCTGCTCCTCAATCAGCCTGTGAAAGCAACAATACAAGGTGGAGATCTGCAACAGCAAAGGACCAGAGCTGATGACTCAAGAGATTCTGTCCTTTACCATGTCCCTTGCTCTCAGTGTCCTTTAATCGTTGGACGCTGACATCAGAGTGCCAAGTCTTATGGGATTTCCCATGTCATGGGCCTTGAGGAAGAGGAGGAGCAGCTGCCTATTATTTTACACAGCTGCACTATCAGGTCAGCAGTACCTCATGATAGGCAGTGTCAAAGGCAACTGACTAATCAAGCATGAGGCTTTGAATGGCTTTACCCACTGTATCCTAAAATGGGGCTCATTAGCAGAAGACTACAGCACATGGTATGGATGGGAGATGTCAAAGGCACTGGACATCACATCGTTTGTCTTTTCAAACCCAAAGTCATAAGTATGTGTACTGAAAACCTGTATAGTGTTTTCCTCTGGCCATTTCACTGTTGTCTTTTCAATGAGTTTGGGGGTTTCTCCGCTGAAAGTCTGCTTTCTATTCAGTGTTTCTGCTTTTCGTCTACTCTCTTTTGCCTGAACCATTCTCACCACCCTTTTTATCCCTACTGCTTCTGCATCCAGAGGTGAGCAGAGATGCACAAAAGCAACCTAATACTACATCCAGCTTTGGTCACAATCTTCCTAATCTTTCATATTTACATGTCAAAAAACAGAGGGAAAGAAACAAGTAGAGAGGCTGCTGAGAAAGTTCTTTAAGCATGCACTGCTAAACAAGAAAGCACAATATATTGAATATTGGCTATATTTTAAAATTATGGTAATTAAAGCTTCACTGCTGTCTCCTGTGTTACATGGAATATTGAATACTACCACCAGAGTTTCAAGCTTTTGCTTGAAAGCTGATTGTTAGTTATTTTCAACACACTCAAGGCTGTAGTTTAACATTGTCTCTTCCTTCTTTTCCCCCATGAAGTTTTCATATTTCCAAGTCACTGAACACAGTCCCATGATTACTACTTTTTAAATATATCTTAATGTAGAGCATTTAAAATCTACAGGACCATAATTAACTCACACAATAGTGCTTTGAACACCAGAGTGTTAGGGAATAATGCAAAAGCCGCACATTTATATCTAATTAACTAATTTTAGGAACCTAAGAAATCTGTTCAAAATTATAGCCAAAGGCCTGGAAAGACAAGTTTTCACTGCTGATGTGTCAGCCTTTCCAATATTCCCATGACCTGTACTGTTGCAGTCCCAAGAATGACATCTGTACAAGTCTGCCTAGGGTGTCACTTGAATCAGATGTGCAGAAGACATTCCAGCTGACTACTAGTCATTCCTCTGCACTCCTATCTGCTCCAGTCCTCCCAGGCAGGAAATGAACAGCCTAAAGAATGATGTAATGTATCTGTCTATGATGCAACCTGTCAAAACAGATGGAGGGCTGAATGTTTGCGTCTGGTGCCATGCATGGTTTCTATTCAGGCTGAATGCCTGTCGTCAGAAATGAAGCAGATACTGACATATAAGTGCTGCAAGTCCCTCCAGCCCCTAATAAAAAATGGAATTAGCAAAGGTGTTATTAGATATATGGATCTAAAAAAGGAAAAACATGTTACAGTCAGCAAGTAAAGCAGATACTGGAAAATTACCAAAAAAGTAGAAAGCCTATTTCTTTTCCTTGACTTCATAGAAGAACAGATCTGTGATGCAGCTGTTTTCAGCTCTCTGTCAAATCACAAAACTGATGTTGTCATACCTTTAACAATAAAGAGAATAACAGCCTTTTAAACTCTACTCAAAGTGTCAAGGCCTCACCCTCCATAGCCATTCCACCATTAAATCAACAGTAAAGGGTCACTGATTCCCAGAGTAATAGGAATTTGTTCTTATTTGAATGTGACATTAACATGGATATACTGTTCTCAGGAGAACTGACTGCTATGGGCCAGAGCTGGACATTGATTTCACAGCACATTCCCTATTGATCAGGCATGGAAGGAAGTCTGTTCATTGAATTGATAGCAGGATATAGCTATACAGTATTTGTTTTCCTTTTAATATACAGCTTCAACAGCAAGCCATGCATGAATTTAATAAAAGAAGATAATAATCTGTTCATTCTTGGAGCTATAGACTGAGCCTGGTGGTTATCAGACCTGCCTTCACTGCTATAAATCATGTCAAAAAGGAGACTCATTTTAGTTTTACCAATGAGAAGAATTCTCCTGTTTTAAATATAGAGAACCTGTGCTTTCTCCTCACTCACAATCAGTAAATGGGGAATTGTATTCGTTTCTGGTTTATCAACGCAAAAAACAATCAACAGAAGAGAATCAGACCTATTGTACTGTTAGAAAGCAAGCATCTGAAAGAAACAAAGTAGCTCTTAACAGTAAATTAAAGAATTTGTAGTATCAGTTGTAATGATCCTTAGTTATTCAGTATGCTCAGGTGTTGATTCCTATTTAGGATTGGAGGTTTTGTTAAGGTCATTTTACAAAACAATAAATGGAGGTGCTTTGAATATGCTAATGTGTTCTGTTGCAGGAGAGTTATCATGGGTAATAGAGAAAATGAGCTGATGTTAAAGCCATTGACAACCTTAGGGGAAACTGAATGGGTGGTACAATTGTTAGAAGAATGTTGTGTCTGCAGGTTAGTCTGTGAATAGATGATTGTTAGCAACAATTTTATGTAGGGCACTTGTTTGTAAATGGTGGAAGTTAGGCAAGAGTAATTACACCCATAATGATTTTCAAGAGGAAAAGATCTGTGCTTTTAAAACATCGCTTGAAAGTTACTTTCTAGATGCAGAAGTGGATTACTTAAGGTCTTATTCTTTACTCAGGGAGCATCAATAAAACCATGAAGGGGACTCTGGGTGCAGACTAGCAGAAATAAGATAAACGAGGATGATCAGGGGACTGGAGCACCTCCTGTATGAAGACAGGCTGAGAAAGCTGGGGCTGTTCATCCTGGAGAAGAGAAGGCTGCGTGGAGACCTCATAGCAGCCTTCTAGTATCTGAAGGGAGCCTACAGGGATGCTGGGGAGGGACTCTTCATTAGGGACTGTAGTGACAGGACAAGGGGTAACGGGTTAAAACTTAGACAGAGGAGGTTTAGATTGGTTATAAGGAGGAAGTTCCTTACTGTGAGGGTGGTGAGGCACTGGAATGGGTTGCCCAGGGAGGTTGTGAATGCTCCCTCCCTGGCAGTGTTCAAGGCCAGGTTGGATGAAGCCTTGGGTGATATGGTTTAGTGTGAGGTGTCCCTGCCCATGGCAGGGGGTTGGAACTAGATGATCTTGAGGTCCTTTCCAGCCCTAACTATTCTATGATTCTATGAAAAAGCTGAGCTGGCACATGTGAAGAGTGTTGTCTAGCATACAGCATTCTCATTTCATGGCACAACAGGATAGCATGGCTGTTCTTACTAGCATAATTAAACATCAGAGTTTTGGTAAATTATGCTATCTCTTCTTTCTCCTTTACCAGCTCATGTGGAAATAATTCAAGTTTTGCTCTCTGCCTTACCTGACCTAGCAAATTCAATGTGGTTTTTGTGTAATGAGCCTCTCAGAACAGTGTAGAATGGTATCAGATGGTTGCTAAAAGATCTGTAGAGCCTTAAGGCTGCTTGCTCTTATCCCAGGGCATAGCACTCCAGAAACTCTGCAGTAACAAAAGGAGCATTTATCTAAAGCAATACATGAACAATGTAAAGGAAAAAAAATCTAATTTTCTCTTAATTGTGGTATTCTAGTAATCCTTCGCACTTATTTTAGTGTTTTCAACCCTACTAATAGAAATAAGAGAAAGAAATTCAAACTCACTCATAGATTTATTTCCCCATGTTTAGTTGGTGAGAAAAAAAAGACTGCTATTGGTTACATGAAATTCATTCCCCCAGTCAGCAAAAAGTATAGAAAAGAGTAACAGCCTAAAAAGAATCAATGGCAAGTGAACAGAAAAGAAGCAGGATAGTACAGTACAGAAACTGGGGCAAACCTGCCAATTTCAGCACTATTCATCCTTACCTGGGGTAATTCCAGAAATAGCTGAGACACTGGGAAAGGTGATGTGGGGCTCTGGGGTTTGCCCTGTGCATAATGAAAGATTTAGAAGTTTTGTGAAGACATCTTTGGAAAGCATGCAATTAAAGGAAACAGTGAAGGCAGCCCATAAAGTCCTGCCATGGAGCCAGTGGTGGCTGGGTAGGCTAGAGAACATATTGCCAGCATCACAGGTGATGTGAGCACAATTCAGAGCATTCAGGGATGGTGAGGGAAAATTCTCTAAGTGAAACATACAACAGAGAATAAATTGGAAATAAAACAAATCAAACAAAACAAAGCCAAACAACAATAACTAAAAAACATCAAAGAGTTTTTTCATTATACAGAATATAAAAACATTTTCTGTACCAATATAAATAATTAGTTGAGACCAATATGTGGCAGAAGCATCTCCTGTTATTAATGTTAGACACAACCAAAAGACAGTTGTCAATCTGCTGTGTAGTAACCTGCATAAAACTTTCATTTGCACAGCTCTATGTACTTTTTTGTCTAAGACTCACAGTGTTTGAGACCAGAAGGAAACCTTACTTGGCTTGACCATCCCTGCCATTAAAATCTAACCAGTTACTAAACCAGACACCTATTAATTGCCTCAGAAATAACTTACATTCAGCTAAAATAGAGCTTCTCAGAAGATTTGTTACCTTGTGCTGAAAATCTGCAGAAATGGAGAATCTGTCTGTCCCATGGGCATATTCCAACATTTAGAATCATAGAATCATAGAATCATAAAATAGGGTTGGAAAGGACCTTAAAATCATCCAGTTCCAACCCCCCTGCCATGGGCAGGGATACCTCACACTAAACCATGCCATGCAACGCTTCGTCCAACCTGGCCTTGAATGCTGCCAGGGATGAAGCATTCACAACCTCCCTGGGCAACCCATTCCAGCGCCTCACCACCCTAACAGGAAAGAATTTCTTCCTTATTTAATCATAGTGATAGTTTAAAAAATTACATTTAGTCTAACTTTATCTGGCTTCAGTTTCCAGAAATTGATTCTTCACAGGCTTTTCTTAAATTGGTTAAAGAGTTCTTTAGAACATTCATTTTCTCCTCCTGAAGGTACTTATACACCACACACCACAATGAAGTCACCTTTATACTATTCTGATAAGATTCAGCTCTTGAAGATCTATTAATATAAGTAAGGCTGACTGGAAATAAGACCTGTGCTTTGTTAGGTCTTCAGAATTCAGGGATTTTTTTTTCCTACTATAAAATAAAATAGAATTTCTGTAACCCACAACTCTAAAAGCAATATTTTTTCCTATTTACTTCCAACTTACGGATAAACTGTTCGATAGCATTAAATGTAGATAAATGTAGCACGTGTATATACCTAAAAGCTTCCATTTATCTTACCTTCTGTTTGGTGACTGTCATGGAAGATGACCTGCCTGTGCACTAAATTAACACTATTTTTTAGCTATGAATAAAACCCCATAACATTTGCCAAACAAAGACATTACTGTACTATGTGATAATGCAACAGTGACAGGAATTTAATAGTAATCCTCCTATCCATTTGGCATTCTGCAACACAAGTTGGTCCAAATATCTCCCTTACTAGTCCTTCTCTTTTCCCATTTAGCACTCTAATCTGTGCCATCTTTTCTTTGCCTGTGTTTTTCTGTGGAATAGTTGTACATTTTTTATAGTTAGGGACTAGTTCTAGGGGAACAAAGCTTAAGATTAATACAAACCCTGGAATTTAGGTATGTGTCTTCTAGGATCATCACTGGGAATGTAATGAGATGATTGAAATATCCTATATTTTCAGTCTTTGGTGGTTATTTTTTTTCCCAAGAGTATGATTTTTCCTTAAAAATACCTCTATCTTTATCTAAAAGGAAACAGGAGTGTAGAATATTAGTTTGTATCAGCAACTCATGAACTCACAAAATAGTTTCAAAAAAATGCTACCAATATATTTTCTGAATTTTCAAAATGCTCTGAAATTCTTTTGCAACTCAAAATCCAGCACAAAAGCATAAAACCAAACCAAACAAAAATCAAACCACCAAAACCCTGTTCTGAACATGGACATAGACCAAGAACCAAATTCTTTTTCTCACAGTTTTCTACAACTGCAAACTCTGAATCGTTTTTGTCAAATTTAAGTACCAAAACATTAGGATTACTAAGTCTGAAATTACTTCATCATTGACCTTTAAACTATAGTGTAGAATGGGAGATAATACTACAAAACATAAACTGATAAATATCAAAATACCTTTTTAAAGAAAGAGACTTTTTTCCTGTTGATAATTAGGGTGACTTATGATGTGCTCTAAGCAAAAAAAAAAAGTTAGTGACTAAAAGATTTTCCTACTCACCTGGCAAAATACTCCTGAATAAAAAAAAAAATCACAACATTTTCATTGCTGTAACACTTTGGGGGGTGAGGGGAGGCGAAGAGAAAATTTTAAGTATATCAATAGCTATATTTTATATCTAGTGAAAAGCACTAGATTTAGTCAAAACCCAACCAGATTTAGGCAGAAGAAAAGCTCTTAATTTTAGATACAGATCCAAACCTAAATGTGTCGAGGAGTTTCTTCTCTAGAAGTTGGTTCCAAACCGTCATTCTTAAAACTAAAACAAAGTAATCATATCTAAGCCATATATGCAAAATCATGCAAGAAAAAAAAACAAAACAAAACAACACATTTCCCTGCAACACATGACCACAGAAATTAGCACTACTAGAAACCACAGTAGCCAGTGATGTCAAGGATATAGACAGAAAAAAGGTTTCTAGAAAGAAGGTATACAAGATTGTCCAAAGGCAGGAAACATGCAAAAACACTGGACTAGGTCTGTGAAATGCTGAGAGGCAGAAGCTGGTTTCAGGGGTATGATGCAGAATGTGCTGAGGGCAATGTATTTTGCTGTTGGGTATTTGGATTCTCCTTGCACTACAAACTAGGATAGACTTTTATGAGTCATGAAAAACCACAGGAACTGCATAATTGAAGCTTGAACACTACTTTTTACTACTAGCCTTTTTACATCCACTGCTATCTGGTTAAACTAGGAGAGTACAGTTCTAGATTCAAGCTGTTGTTGACTTCAGATGGTGCATTGATGCACAGCCTAATACGAAAAATCAAACTTACAGTAGTTCTTAGAAGCCTTAAAAAGCACACTGATATTTAATGCCTGCCATATTCAGTAGTAGTTCAGCACCTGGCTGCTTCTGAATGTCATCCTTGACATTTATCTTTATCTTTATATTACTAAATGTATTTTAAAAACCTGATCCAGTAAAAAGGAGGATTAAATGATACCTCAAAATGACTGTTCAGAGTAATTTATAATTCTGGTATACTTTTGCTACATATAGTTTTCCATATCCTGGGTTGTGATAGCTAAACACAAACAGGTCTTCTGCTGTCTGACAAGGGTCTTCCGTCCTTAAATCTCTCCCTTTCTTGAGTTGCCAGGGCCTCAGAGACTAGTTGTGCTTATGGCAGTTTCACAGCTCCTTTTTTAAAGAGTATAATCTTTGATGGTTATTTGTTTCTCAGAAAGAATATCATGTATTGTGCTTCTCATGAAAGAACTAAAGTCTTAAGACAAATTGGAGTTTGCTGAAAAGGGTTATGAAGAGCTGTGTCTTTGTTATCAGTACATAGGGAGCTCTGCCATTCCATTTCAAAATCAGAAACTCTTCCCTAGCATCAGTGACTTGGAGCTCTTGTACACTAGCAGAATGGAGTTAATTCCAGCAGGAACGATTAAAGAGTTGATTTAAAATAGAATCATGGGATCACTTAAAATAAGTGTAATATATATTTTCCCCTGTGTCGCTGTTTTCCTTATAGAAAGCATCACTGTATCAAAATAATTGTCAGATAACACTGACCACTGACCCCATTTCATAGCTAATGGTATATGAACTGAACCTGATTATTCTGTAATCTCAGAGTGGCACCTTGTTCATCTTCTACTTCTGTGTCGGTCCATTTTGATGACTGGTACATCTCATTCCATAAATTTTGTGTATTTTACAAAATCGTACATGCCAGACTGCTGCTTTTTCCTTGAGAAATTAGTACATCATAAATTTCATAGAATCATAGAATAGTTAGGGTTGGAAAGGACCTTAAGATCATCTAGTTCCAACCCCTCTGCCATGGGCAGGGACACCTCACACTAAACCATGTCACCAAACGCTTCATCCAAACTGGCCTTGAACACTGCCAGGGATGAAGCATTCACAACTTCCCTGGGCAACCCATTCCAGTGCCTCACCACCCTCACAGTAAGGAACTTCCTCCTTATAACCAATCTAAACCTCCTCTGTCTAAGTTTTAACCCGTTACCCCTTGTCCTGTCACTACAGTCCCTAATGAAGAGTCCCTCCCCAGCATCCCTATAGGCCCCCTTCAGATACTGGAAGGCTGCTATGAGGTCTCCACACAGCCTTCTCTTCTCCAGGATGAACAGCCCCAACTTTCTCAGCCTGTCTTCATATGGGAGGTGCTCCAGTCCCCTGATCATCCTCGTGGCCCTCCTCTGGACTTGTTCCAACAGTTCCATGTCCTTTTTATGTTGAGGACACCAGAACTGCACACAATACTCCAAGTGAGGTCTCACAAGAGCACAGTAGAGAAGTAGGATCACCTCCTTCGACCTGCTGGTCATGCTCCTTTTGCTGCAGCCCAGAATACGGTTGGCTTTGTGGGCTGTGAACACACACTGAAGCCGGCTCATGTTCATTTTCTCATCAACCAACACCCTCAAGTCCTTCTCTACAGGGCTGCTCTGAATCTCTTCTCTGCCCAACCTGTAGCTGTGCCTGGGTTTGCTCCAACCCAGGTGTAGGACCCTGCACTTGTCATGGTTAAACTTCATGAGGTTGGCATCAGCCCGCCTCACAAGCATGTCAAGGTCGCTCTGGATGGCATTCCTTCTATCCAGTGTATCAACTGAACCGCACAGCTTGGTGTCATGGGCAAACTTGCTGAGGGCGCACTCAATCCCACTGTCCATGTCACCGACAAAGATGTTGAACAAGACCAGTCCCAACACTGATCCCTGAGGGACACCACTCGTTACTGATCTCCAGCTGGACATTGAGCCATTGACCACAATTCTTTGCATGTGGCCATTCAGCCAGTTCTTTATCCATGGAGTGGTCCACCTATCAAATTGATGTCTCTCCAGTTTAGAGACAAGAATGTCATGTGGGACAGTGTGAAATGCTTTGCACAAATTCAGGTAGATGACATCAACTGATCTACCTCTGTCCATCACTTCTGTAGCCCCACTGTAGAAGGCCATCAAATTGGTCAGGCAGGATTTCCCCTTAGTGAAGCCATGCTGGCTGTCACCACCCACCTTGCTGTTTTTCATGTGCCCTAGCATGCCTTCCAGGAGAATCTACTCTAAGATTTTTCCAGGCACAAAGGTGAGACTGACTGGTCTGTAATTCCCCTGGAATGCGTTTTCCCCCTCTTGAAAATGGGGGCTATATTTCCCTTTTTCCAGTCATTGGGAACTTCACCTGACTACCATGATTTTTCATTGCAAGGACAGCCAGCATACCTTTTAATGTTACTGTTCAGGTTTTGCTCCATGAAACCTACAGGATTATAGCTGGATGTATCAAAATCTCATGCAATTTTCAGACACACAAACTGCAGAGAATGCAAGTAAGCAAGCGGCAAGGTACTCAGCTTGTGTGAAGGTCATTCCAAATAATGGAGGTGCTCAAAAACTTCTGTAAAGTTTATATTTCAAAAGCTGTGGTTTCTGAGTATCTCCCACTGTACAAATAAGTGAAAACAGGAAGAGCACTTTTCCAAGAGACTACTGTGCAAAATGAGTTCACAGTCTACCAAGTCTGTTTCTCAGCAAAAATGTCCTGGTCAGACAACATTAATTTAACTGCTAATGAAGGCAGCAGTCAGTGGATCAGTGTATGCTGAGGGAGGAGAAGAAACGGAGAAAATATATGAAAAACACTTGAAGAAGGAACTTATTAAAAAGCGTACCTCTGTTAGAGTGCCTCCTTTTAATTATTCTTACATAAAGCAATCAGGTTTGGATGTATCTTTTGTACTCAACCTATATTAAGTCTTTCATTTTCCTCACTGACTTAAAGCAATGTCCTTTATTCTTCGCACTTCAAATGAAATATTCACATCATTTGCTAATGCAGGTTGTTGGTTGTCAAAGCTTGTAAGGGTCCTTCAGTTTTGGGCAACTCACGCACAGAGCCTTAGGCTTCAATCCCTGAGATGTTATAAAGCAAACTATAATGTACAAGCCATGAACAGACTCATATCTATGGAAAAAACGTTTCACTTTCCAATGCTTATATAGCTCAGGGTAAATTCAACTAAAATCCTGTCTGACTCTGACAAAGCATGAAAGTAATTCTTATTCATTGGAAATTAGATGGTAGCAGGAAAAAAATAAAAAATCCTAAAATCCTTATTTTATATAAATATAAGAATTTCCTCTAACGTGGTTTTCATTTTTGTCCTGGGGGAAAGTTGGGAATTATAGGAGGATCTTATTCTGTGTTTTGCTCTTTGTGTGTTCATGTCCTTTTTTATTTTTTTTCTGTGATATAGGGAGGGGGGAAATTTTCATAACAACACCTTAAATATCTTTACCACCCTGCTCTCAAAGGGTAAACTAGGTGCTCCTAATTTACCATTTCTGCTTCTACTTTTCTGTTACAAATCTAAGGGAATAGATTTCATGAACAATGAATATCCTATACATCCTGTTAAGAAACAATTCAGCTCTGAAATAATTTCTATGTCATTATTTTTTTGTGTGTTTTTTTACCTGTTATTTAAAGACAAAGTTTCTACCAGTCATCAGTGTTAATGTGCAAATTCAACTCCAGGTCCTCTTACTTGAGTTGAAAAAGGTAATTTCCCACTGTCTTTATTTTTTTTTTATAACAAATTATGGCTATAATATTTCATGGAAATTATTGATCTCTTAATAGCCGTGTTGTTGAATCTTCTTCTATTCCTTTTTTTTCAGATGAGGTACTACATTTTGCCTCTTAGATGTCGCAAGTCCTCATGAACACTTAGAATCATAGAATCATAGAATAGTTAGGGTTGGAAAGGACCTTAAGATCATCTAGTTCCAACCCCTCTGCCATGGGCAGGGACACCTCACACTAAACCATGTCACCAAAGGCTTCATCCAAACTGGCCTTGAACACTGCCAGGGAGGGAGCATTCACAATTTCCCTGGGCAACCCATTCCAGTACCTTACCACCCTCACGGTAAGGAACTTCCTCCTTATATCCAATCTAAACCTCCTCTGTCTAAGTTTTAACCCGTTGCCCCTTGTCCTGTCACTGCAGTCTCTAATGAATAGTCCCTCCCCAGCACCCCTGTAGGCCCCCTTCAGATACTGGAAGGCTGCTATGAGGTCTCCACGCTGCCTTCTCTTCTCCAGGATGAACAGCCCCAACTTTCTCAGCCTGTCTTCATATGGGAGGTGCTCCAGTCCCCTGATCATCCTCGTGGCCCTCCTCTGGACTTGTTCCAACAGTTCCATGTCCTTTTGTCATGGCTTCATGACATGGGTTCATGTTGAGGACACCAGAACTGCACACAATACTCCAAGTGGGGTCACACAAGAACAGAGCAGAGGGGCAGAATCACCTCCTTTGACCTGCTGGTCACACTTCTTTTGATGTAGCCCAGAATACAGTTGGCTTTCTGGGCTGTGAGCACACAGTGAAGCTGGCTCATGCTCATTTTCTCATCAACCAACACCCCCAAGCCCTTCTCCACAGGGTTGCACTGAATTTCCTTTTTGCCCAACCTGTAGCTGTGCCTGGGATTGCTCTGACCCAGGTGTAAGAACTTGCACTTGTCATGGTTAAACTTCATGAGGTTGGCATCAGCCCACCTCACAAGTGTGTCAAGGTCCCTCTGGATGGCATTCCTTCTCTCCAGCTTATCAACCGAACCTCACAGCTTGGTGTCATCGGCAAACTTGCTGAGGGTGCACTCAATCCCACTGTCCAACAGGAAAAGGAATTTCACAGAGCAACAGTTATTTCCAGATGTCTTGGCAGTATGGTGTTGCCACATACTGCATCCATTGTGGATAAAAAGCATTTATAGTGTGTAATAGCATATATAGTAAGACATAAGTTTCTAAAATAAGAAGAAAGTCCAAGACAGTTTAAAAGTCCTCATAGCAGCATCTTCTGTCGAGCAAGTAAGTAGCAGTCAGAGGGAATGCTACTCAGTAGTTAGGCACATGGGAATCTGTGAAACACTGAATATTCACTAGAACTGAGTGCTATAGCAGTGATAGAGCAGCCTACACCATGCTGAGTTCATTTACATGAATAATCCCAGGGCTTTCCATCAGACTGTTTATGTCAATAAGGCAAACAAGTTTTGGCCTGTCCTGAGCATTGTTCATTACAGATTGCAACAGAGCAGATATAATTATGTGAGTGAGAGAAAGGCAGCAGGACCAGTTCCTAAAGGCAGGACATCATTAAGATTTCACAACAGGCACATTTTCCCAAGGGATCCAGAGGAAACAAGAGGCATGGATTTCCTGAGGCCAGAGTCCTTGTTTGGCTTATACATCCAAGTGTATTCTTAATTGCAGCATTCACTTGAAAGGCATAAAGTTCCTTGGGAGGTGAACAGGATTTGAAAGAGATCCTAAAAAAATGTCCAGTCTCTCATCCTACTCAACATGTAACATGCACTGGAAAATAAAATTTCAGAATGGTCAGCTTTGGAGATTTACTGCATTCAATTTTTTTCTGGCTAATAGACAAATAGCAATGTGCATTGCCAGTGGAAGCAGTTGCTGTGTGTTTGCATGATCAGGGCATTGTTAATGTGAAGAACCAAATCTTTAGAACAACTCTGAAACAAGTCAAGAAGCATTAAGAATGAAAGCAATCAAAGCTTAACGCATCCAACAGGAATGGAAAGAAGTACTGGCTGGGCTTGGATTTAGATTCATTAGATTCATTAGAAGGTCCCAGGAACTAGAGCCAAATTCTGATTTGATATGGAGCATCTCTATTGGCTTTAATGTTGGAGAATGCCTGTGTGTGAATCTTGCCTAGGACTGTTACATGGCAGTACCATTTCAGAATTCTTCCACTTCAAATTTTAATCAAATCCACTCCTTTGTGACTGTGTTACACTTCTTCATAATAATGAAGCTTAATGAACAGAATTAAAAGTTGATCAATTGTAAGCACAGTTAAACACAGGAATGCTTTTCTTCTTTCCTATAAAATCTGTCTGCTGTTAAAAACTTGCCACTTGCTGTCCTCTGTGTCTCTGGATTTTTAAACAGCTTTTGTGGGCTATTCAATTTTTGCCTGCAATTCAAATCCACTTTCATTTTTGTCCTCCTTGGCCCTTCATCCTCCTGCACCTCCACTCTCCTTTATCTAAAGCCAGAAAGCCACATCAAATATAGAAAATCTGTGATACTTAACATTGCTTCAACCTTTTTGATATGCTTTAACAGAACTCACAGTGTAATGACAAAGGGTGGTGTTGTCCTCTGTCTTTGCATGTGTTCACACACAGCCACACTATTCACTACCTCATTAACTGATCTTGTAAGAGTATGACACTGCCTTATGACTAATGAGATCTCAATTCAATTCTCCACAAATTTCCACCTCTAAGTACAAGAAAATAAAAAAGTTTTCTGGAACAGAGGGGCAAGGAAGATAAATAGCTGAGGGAGGTGAAATATTGAAAAGAAAGGAAAAAGGTTGATTTTGCTGGGGGGGAAATATTGAAAAAAATAATGTTGCGAGTTTCATGCACCATTAAGTGCAGATGATTTTGTCTGATTCTGTCTTCCTTGGCTATACCTAGATCATGTTCCTCTTATAATCTTATAAATGACAATTCAGACAAGGTTTCCACAGAATTGTATTGAGCAGACATGTCCATCAAAAATAGCTGCTGTGAGACATCTCAATGGACTTACATGCTTAGGGCAGAATAGTTAAAGTAAGACAAATACTGAGCCTTCTTAAACTCTTTGGAAACATTCATCCAGAATATATCCTACCTGTTGAATACTAACTAAATCTGATTGACTGAAAAATGATATTTTAAGATCCTAAGTCACTTGGCCAATAAGGAAGATAATTTTATGGAAAAATCAGCAACTGTATGTCTGTCTTTTTTCCAGGAAGGAAACATATTTTTTCAAATACTTTTGTTCTCCAGACAGCTAAAGGAGAAGAATTAGTTCTAAGTAATCTATTTTAATTTTCTTCTTACCAGATCTTCACACATATGTTAAAATTCAAAAAGACCCCAAAAGTTAAACAGAACATTGAAAAATTTTAAGAATGTAAAGATATGTATGAAAAATACAGATTCCTGAAAGATTAAATTTCTCATGTATGTATTTATCAAAGCTCTAGAAAACAGGTGGATGATATAAAGTCTTAGCAAAAATATAAATGTAGTGTGTCAAGTGAAAAGTAATAATGATTAGCTGTCCTGGTTTCAGCTGTAAGAATTATTTTTTTCCTCCTTCCTAGCAGCTGGTTCAGAGCTGTGTTTCAGCTTTAGTCTGAGAACAATGCTGATAGCACACTGATGGTTTTAGTTGTTGCTAAGTAGCACTTACTCTGCTCAAGGACTTTTCAGTCTCTCATGCTCTTCCAGTGAGGAGGGGCACGGGAAGCCAGAAGGAAGCAAAGACAGGACACCTGACCCAAACTAGCCAAAGGGGTATTCCATACCACAGCATGCCATGCCCAGTATATAAACTGGGGGGAGTCACCCAGAAGGGCAGATCGCTGCTCTGGTCAAGCTGGGTATTGGTCAGCAGGTGGTGAGAAATTGTATTATGCATCACTTGTGTTCACTGGGTTTTTTTATTTCCCCTCTTAGCTTCTTATTCTCTCCCCTTGTCCCCTCCCTTGTCATTATTATCATTAGTAGTAGTAGTAGTTTTGTATTGTATTTTAGTTATTGGAATATCCTCATCTCAACCCATGGGGTTTTACATTTTTTGATTCTCCTCCCATCCCACTCAGAAGCTGGGGGTTGAGGGGGAGGAGAGGGTCAGTGAGTGGCTGTGTGGTTCGGAGTTACCAAATGGGCTTAAACCACGACATTAACTTAACAGCATCTTGGGTATGCATCTTTTATAATACATGATGTATTGGGAGTGTGTTTTACTCAGGTTACAGAATTAAATCAGTAGGAGGTCTGATTTGAACTAATACACAGGTTCACTGGGAAATATTGGTAGGTTTAAGTATGATTCCTTGTAATATGCTGGTTTATGCATCCACAGTTTAGTTGATGGGGAAAGCAAACTGCATAGCCTGAAATTATACAGTATTCTTGAAATTCAT
The DNA here is from genome assembly GCF_012275295.1 of Melopsittacus undulatus. Lineage (NCBI taxonomy): Eukaryota > Metazoa > Chordata > Aves > Psittaciformes > Psittaculidae > Melopsittacus > Melopsittacus undulatus. Next base: position 21,745,157 of record NC_047530.1, read on the forward strand.
TTAAAAGAAGTTTTGAAGAAAGCATAATACAACAATTGCCTTCATAAATCCAAATGCCAGCTCATGTGGCGCATGAAATTGCTGTGATTTTCCTTACTGTGCACTATATCTTTAAAAGTGTAGAAGGTGGCTGCCATTTTTCAAGACAGACTCAATGATATGTGCTGTGCTGTCTACCACAAATTTGCCTTTGCTGGGTTTTTGTTACTTGTATCTCCAACACACATTATGCACCTTCCAGCAAGGACAAGCAGACTACACTATTGGCAAAACTAGGGCTATTTAAGATGCATCATGAAGCTACGATGTCAGGGCGTCCATATGGATTTCTGTGTGAGCTGAATCCCTCTGGTACAAAATAAACCTACAGAGACCATGGAGACCAATACACTGCTCATTGACCCTCAATCACCATGGAGTTTGCAGTAGACCCCAGTCAAATAATTTTTCTGAAACCTCTGTCCAGATCTCCCTTTTACCTTTCCTCTCTGATATCTCTAATACCCATATTGCACCCATGAGCCTTCAGAGGATTTAAATATGCAGCTCTGAATGTTGGTTACCTCTGAAGATTGCTTAACTCTGCTAGGACAGTGCTAAAATCCTTTCTTTCCACCCCAGGGTTCACATTCCTTTCACAGTTCAAATACAGGGCATTAGTGCACACCCACTTGGTGCTGAATAACAAAAGGGCTAAAAAATCAGACTCCTGAAGTGAGATGTCTACAGAAGTGGTCATTACCTGTAAAACACTTTCAGTCTTCTAACTATTAGGAACAAAAGAACATAGAGATGCAATGAACTCTCGTTGTCCCCAGAGTGCCAGGTCACTAAACCAAGTTACAGTCAATCTGCAGCTATAGAGAAATATTGCAAAATTGCTCCAGCAAAATGTCCTGCTGAACATTAGACAGCCTGGCTGAATGTTTCCTTGTAGCTCCTTACACTGAGAGTGCCATTGTCATTTAGGGAAAAAAAATGAAACCATGCTAAATGCACAGGTAAAATGATAAGCATCTTACTGTTCTCTGAAAACCCTCCCTGATTGCATGTCACCCACTTTAAATTCTGATTGAAAGAAGGCATTGAGACTCTCAGCTGGGAATGCAAAAGGATAAATTGACTTATCATCAGTTAAATTTTGCACAAACTACCAGGCTAGGTAACATTCATTTCAGAGAAAACTACTAGGGACCATATCGTGGTTTAAGCCCAGCCAGAAACTCAGAACCACGCAGCCGCTTGCTCACTCCTCCCTTTCTTTCTCCCCCAGCTCCCAGAAGGATGGGGAGGAGAATCAAAATAATGTAACTCTCACAGGTTGAGATAAGAACAGTCCAGTAACTAAGGTATAACACAAAACCACTACTGCTACCACCAATAATAATAATGATGAGGGAAATAACAAGGGAAGAGAATACAACCACTCACCACCCACTGACCAATATCCAGCCCAACCCTAGCAGTGATCTAGCCCTTCAGGGTAACTGCCCCCAGTTTATATACTGGGCATGAAAAGGGGATGGCCTGAGAGTGAGCACTGTTCTGCTGGTGCTCCTGCTCACTTGCCCTTACCTGAAGCAGGAATAGCTTGCAGAACAGGGCTCACTCTAAGGCCATCTCCTTTTGCATGACATGCTGTGGCATGGAATACCACTTCGGCTAGTTTGGGTCAGGTGTTCTATCTCTTCTTCCTTCCAGCTTCCCTTCCTCCGTGGCAGAATAAACATTAGCAACAACTAAAAACATCGGTTATTAGCATTGTTCCCAGGCTGAAAGTCAAAAACACAGCACTGCACCAGCTACTAAAAAGGAGAAAAATGACTACTACTACTGAATTTAGGACAGACCACCACCACCATGGTCAGCATACCGTCTCACATTACATCATTTACACTAAAGCATTGTAATTTTTTTATTTTTTAAACACTTCTCATGCAAATAGAAGTGCTCTATGTAAAATTAAAAGTAGTATTGACATAGAGCAGTAAGGACAGCTTTAGCTATAAGCCTGGAGATAGAGAAATAACACTATACATGGGAAACTGACAAGTGTGGTCAGTACTTAGAGGCTAAAATCAGAAAGAGAGTGAGTCCTGTCTTTGCATGACTTTGAAAATATCTTGTTAGACCTTAGACTTGGAGGCTAAGGCAGAATGGAGGACCAACTAGGGACAAAACAGATTAAGGTAGGACATTGTTGTGGTTTAAAACCAAATCCACACAGTTCGTCCACTCACTCCCCCCCTTGCTCCCTCAGCTCACGGAGAGTTAGAAAGGAGAATCCAAATAATGTAGCCCCCATGGGTTGAGATAAGCACAGTTTAATAACTAAGGCATAACACAAATCACTACTGCTACTACTAATACAAATAATAATGATAAAGCAAATAACAAGTGAAGAGAATACAACACCTCACCAGCTACTGACCCATAACTCACCCCACCCTGCCCAACCGAGCACCAACCGATACCTCCTCCATCCCCCCTCCTGGTTACATCCTGGGTATGACGTGCTATGGTATGGAATACCTCTTTGGCTAGCCTGGGTCAGGTGTCCTGTCTCTCCTTCCTCCTGGCCTCCCCTCCTCCCTGGCAGAGCATGAGCTCAGAAAAAGGCCTTGGACAAAACCAAACATTTGAGCAGTAACTCAAAACATACTTGCTATCAGCAACTGTTCTCAGCCCGAAAGTCAAAACACAGCACTGCACCAGCTACCAAGAAGGAGAAAAATGACTGCTACTGCTCAAACCAGGACAGACATGGTCATGCTAATAATCAGTGTGAATGGACAACCTGCCCATTTTTTATTTGCAGATGGTTTTCATCAATTGTCTGTAGAGACAGAAGAGCAAGTCTTCTGTGTGTTGAAAGCCACCATGGGAAGATTTGACAGCCAATATGAGGTGGGACAAAAAGTAAAAATAAGCCTGTTACCAAAGAAGTTTTGGTGGTAACTGGAGTGCAGGGTAAGAAAAGCAAATACTGAAAGCCTATACTGGGTCTTAAAAGTGAAAGACATGCAAATTGTCTTCTTAAATGCTTAGGGCATGCAACAAGGCTTAACTGTTTTATCAGTTGAAGGTAGAATAAGGCTCTTCAGGATGCCATTAATTCTTGAGAATATTCTGGAGCAAATGCTACTTCATATTCACTTAAAATCATAGAATCATAGAATAGTTAGGGTTGGAAAGGACCTTAAGATCATCTAGTTCCAACCCCCCTGCCACGGGCAGGGACACCTCACACTAGACCATGTCACCAAAGGCTTCATCCAAACTGGCCTTGAACACTGCCAGGGATGAAGCATTCACAACTTCCCTGGGCAACCCATTCCAGTGCCTCACCACCCTCACAGTAAGGAACTTCCTCCTTATAACTAATCTAAACCTCCTCTGTCTAAGTTTTAACCCGTTACCCCTTGTCCTGTCACTACAGTCCCTAATGAAGAGTCCCTCCCCAGCATCCCTATAGGCCCCCTTCAGATACTGGAAGGCTGCTATGAGGTCTCCACACAGCCTTCTCTTCTCCAGGATGAACAGCCCCAACTTTCTCAGCCTGTCTTCATACAGGAGGTGCTCCAGTCCCCTGATCATCCTCGTGGCCCTCCTCTGGACTTGTTCCAACAGTTCCATGTCCTTTTTATGTTGAGGACACCAGAACTGCACACAATACTCCAAGTGAGGTCTCACAAGAGCACAGTAGAGAAGTAGGATCACCTCCTTCGACCTGCTGGTCATGCTCCTTTTGCTGCAGCCCAGAATACGGTTGGCTTTGTGGGCTGTGAACACACACTGAAGCCGGCTCATGTTCATTTTCTCATCAACCAACACCCTCAAGTCCTTCTCTACAGGGCTGCACTGAATCTCTGCCCAACCTGTAGCTGTGCCTGGGTTTGCTCCAACCCAGGTGTAGGACCCTGCACTTGTCATGGTTAAACTTCATGAGGTTGGCATCAGCCCGCCTCACAAGTGTGTCAAGGTCCCTCTGGATGGCATTCCTTCCATCCAGTGTATCAACTGAACCACACAGCTTGGTGTCATGGGCAAACTTGCTGAGGGCGCACTCAATCCCACTGTCCATGTCACCGACAAAGATGTTGAACAAGACCAGTCCCAACACTGATCCCTGAGGGACACCACTCGTTACTGATCTCCAGCTGGACATTGAGCCATTGACCACAATTCTTTGCATGTGGCCATTCAGCCAGTTCTTTATCCATGGAGTGGTCCACCTATCAAATTGTTGTCTCCCCAATTTAGAGACAATGGTGTCGTGTTGGTCTTAGTCTCTCTCTATGCATTATAAACCCCAGCTGTATTTGGCATTCCTTGTCATTTTCTAGTTGTGAGCTAATGACACTACTATAAAACAATGAGCAGCTGGTGGCACAGTACAATTAAGTATTATTCAACATGAATTGTGAATGGCATGGACGCACTAAAGAAAACTTTTCAAAATACATGTGATAATGTACCCCAACTCTTCTCCCATTCCCAGCTGCTGACTCACTTCTGAATGCTGCCTAAGCAAGGGAAAAGACAGCAAGAAGCTCTGGTTTGGTTTGGATGCCTCCCTGCAGGGTGTGTACGTGGCACTAGAGCAGTTCATTGAAGCATCACTCCAAAAGGCTGATATTTTTAATTCTAATTAGCCGGTGTACCACTGGAGCTTTTTTATTATCACACCCACTTGTAGTTGAGAGTAGGTAGAAGTGGTACAAGAGAGCTGGACCTAAACTGTGGAATCTCTAGACTATCCTGCAGCAACAAGTAAGGGAAACATTTGGAGCTGCTCTACACCAATCAGCTTAGCAGGGAAACACTGACAGAATTTAATGCACTGACCTTGGAAAAGGATGAGAATAAAAATTTAAATCCACAAGCACTATGAAAAAGGCATGAGAAATGACAGGCAGGTTGCAGTACAGTCGCAATCCATGTCTGAAACTGAGAATTTCAGAACCTCAGCTGAAGTTTGGTTTGTACCTCGGGATTCACTGGAATGCACTAAACTGGACATTTAGCCATGAAAATGGTGGTGCGATGAGGGGGAGAGAACTGTCTGCTTTTGTGTTGGCAACTGCCACAGGAAGGAGACAAGAAATCCTTGTCTCTATAGAAATTGGCATAAGGACGTGTTGTGGTTTAGACCCAGATGGTAACTCAGCACCACATAGCCGCTTGCCGACCCTCCTTCATTTGACCTCTCTCCAAGCTGGATGGGGAGGAGAATCAAAAGAATGTAAACCCCATGGCTTGAGATATAAGGATAGTCCAATAATTAAAGTACAATATAATTATACTAATGTAAATAAAAAGGGAAGAGAATATGAAACTAAGAGGGGAAAGAAAAAAACCCAATAAACACAAGTGATGCACAATACAATTTTTCACCACCCATCAACTGATACCCAGCCTGATCCAAGCAGCAATCTGCTCTTCCATGAAACTCCCCCCAGTTTCTATACTGGGCATGATGTGTTGTGGTATGGAATATCTTTTTGGTTAGTTTGGGTCAGGTGCCCTGTCTCTGCTTCCTCCTCACTTCCCATGCCCTTCCTCACTGGCAGAGTATGAGAGACTGAAAAGTCCTTGATTGGGGTAAGTGCTGCTGTGCAACAACTAACACATCAGTGTGCTATCAGCATTGTTCTCAGACTAAAGCCAAAATACAGCTCTGCACCAGCTACTAGGAAGGAAAAAATAACTGTTACAGCTGAACCCAGAGCAGGATATATTTAATTTCTGTAGCTACCAATAATTGGAGAAAAGTAAATCTGTAGGACCACATCTTACCATTTGTAGCATGCTGTAATGCCACTGCACCTGGTGATTCCTTCAAAAGGTCTTATATTTGCATTTTATAAATAAACACATAAATAAATTGTCAAGAAATGTATGGTTTGTTCCTGGACAATGGGCTTTTCAAGATACATAGAGCTGTTTGTTAGGTTTTTAAAATGAAATTCTGTTTTAGAAAGATGATGAGAATTCATTGGAAAAGTACTGTATTGATACAGTCAGAATACAGCCTCAATTAAGTCTTTGAAAAATGGGGCCTTTAAGTTACACACTGAGGCCTTCAGCCTGCAATGACTTCATGCGTATACTTGCCTTTATGCATAGCAGTTAGTCCCACTGATGTCAAAGCAATTACTTTCATGGACGAAGTTATATTCCATGTGTCTCAATAGATCATAGCCTGCAAATACTACATCACAGTATCATTTATATGTACAAACAGTTAAGTGATTCCCTGCTCACACATTTAGATAGCCAACTCAGACAAGCAAATACTTGATTCAACAAAAGCTTAGTGTGAGCAGTCTTCTACTATTGCACATCTTCAAAGCATCAACTTACTTATTTATAATCAAATTTGAAACAAGGACTGCTATTTGATTTAGCACATAAATGTTTTCCAAGGAGAAAAAAGGGTGGATTGTTTTCAGATCACCAGGTATAAAATTACCTCCTCTGACAGTTTTCTCCAACAGTGATACAGCATGGAGTTGTAGAGGAGGGGTGCTACCTTCATCTGTAGGTGCAGGAGCTTTCTGAAGGCAGAACAATGTATGGATGCTCTTCATTCCATGAGAGACATCAGTATGAGCTCAGAAACCTTAAAACAAAGAGTTTGATTACCACGTAGATAACACAAGGCTCGCACTACCTCTAACATAGTTTTTGTTATTTATTGGACCACTGTTGTACCCAGAAGCCAGGGAATTTCAATTTCCACGCTTTCTCATTGAATATTAATGCCAGAACCATAACAATAGTGGCTAATAATGCAGTTTTTCACTGCCATGTGAATTACACATCAATATTAATGAAGCCTTTGTTAACATTCAGTGCTCTTTCCTTTCAGTGTGTCTGCCAGGATTTTGAACTGGTTTATGCCAACAACACAGACTTAGATGTCAATGCTGAGTAGGTCCTAAACATTTCAGAAAGGGCTTGCTTTTGAAAACGTACATTTAAATTAAGAAGTATGCCATATCAAGGATGCTATAAATTGACAGTTGTTCTGTCCTTTCCCCCTGCATAGGACAGATGTAGCTTTGTATGTTTGCATATCCTAAAAGTAACATATAGAGGGCTGTCTTTTATTTCAAAATGTTATTACAACAGCTTTTATACAAAAACTCTAACACTATCATTCACAATTATATACAGTTCTCCTTCTTCCCAGAGTCAGAGATATCAAGGAAAGCCAATATTTCTGTGATGAGAAACAGAGACATGTAGTTTCTAGTTCTGTAAGATGCCCATGGTACAGATCGCTAAGCAAGTTCACCCTGAATTCTGCTATTCTAAACAAGAAATTTTTCCAGTGCTTTGAAACTTCATATGAAATTTAAATGTAATTGCCAGAAGCATTACCTTATTAATAAAAGTAGAAAAGCATCATTAATAATTATCATGAGATTTATTTGCATTTTCTAAACATTCATATTACCTAATCTAACTACCTAACAGATGCTTACATGATTTCCAACTCAGCTTTTTTCCAAAATGAGTGCCCAACAACAGTAAATAGTAAGTGTTGCTTTGGACTACTCCTGTCAGATGCAGTGTCTTGCTCAAAAAGGAATTTCATCAGCCACAGAAGCGATGCATTTTTTAATGAATATCAGACCACTTCAGTTCAGTACAGCTGATCAACCTTGTTGAACGCTGTATCAACTGATCCTGTTTCAATGGTAGATCCTGCAAGATACCTGCAACAAATTGCCTCCTTAAAAGAAAGATTCAATTGATCTGCACTAATCTAATTTAGAGGAGGACAGAATAAAATCGTACCGGGACTTAATCTCATCTGCATATAAACAGTACAAAAATGCTTCTGGTAAGTAGCTGATGTAATGCTCTAGCAGACCAGGGGGCTGATGTACCAATCCCACTCCCACTGAGGAGAGCACTCTGCAATTCCCAATAGTGCCTCTAGGGTTAAGACTTGAAATTGCAGATTTAGCATAGAATATCTAGAGCTTCATATCACAGGATTAAAAATAATAAAATAAAATAAAATAAAATAAAATAAAATAAAATATAAAATAAAAAATAAAATAAAATATAAAATGAAATGAAAAGGAAAGGAAAGGAAAGGAAAGGAAAGGAAAGGAAAGGAAAGGAAAGGAAAGGAAAGGAAAGGAAAGGAAAGGAAAGGAAAGGAAAGGAAAGGAAAGGAAAGGAAAGGAAAGGAAAGGAAAGGAAAGGAAAGGAAAGGAAAGGAAAGGAAAGGAAAGGAAAGGAAAGGAAAGGAAAGGAAAGGAAAGGAAAGGAAAGGAAAGGAAAGGAAAGGAAAGGAAAGGAAAGGAAAGGAAAGGAAAGGAAAGAAAGAAAAGAAAGAAAAGAAAAGAAAAGAAAAGAAAAGAAAAGAAAAGAAAAGAAAAGAAAAGAAAAGAAAAGAAAAGAAAAGAAAAGAAAAGAAAAGAAAAGAAAAGAAAAGAAAAGAAAAGAAAAGAAAAGAAAAGAAAAGAAAAGAAAAATCAGGTTATGCTTTGATGCTCTGCAACAGTTTTGTAACAGTTGTCATGAAATTGAAATGACCAGCTCCTAGATAGATCTGCCAGGCACAGCACCAGGCCCCTGGTGAGGTAGCACCAGAAAGGAATCAATATTTTCCTTCTCACAGTAGCAAAGGAGCAATAAGGAGGGCAAAGAAGCCAACACAGACACAGACCTGACCAAATCACAGGGTAGTTCTTCCCAGGAGAATTGTATTTTCCTAAGCTTAAGATGAGGGTCATCTGATGTCATTGCTAGTAATTGTCAAAAGCAAGCCCTCCTTCAGAGCACGTCCTCTAGATTTTGGTGGGCAGTCAGGATCCAATTTCCAGCAAAACCATCATTTTGACTTGTGCCATCAAGTCCATTGATGCAGAGAACAGCATTGATTTTACAGCACAGGATAGAAAGTTCTAAAAACCTGTATCTAGAGTAACTGGACATTGAGTTAACACGTTTCATTTATAGACATTTATTTGATAAATTGCTGTGCAGGTTTAGAGTAATTCATCCCTCCATCTTATTGTAAAATGGGGATAACAATCTATGTTCCATGGGAAACTCAAGATTGAATTTACTAGCATTTACCAAACACTCCAAGGTGTTGCAATTCAGGCAGTAAGAAGAATGTCACTGTACCATGGCTATTATCTTTAAATTAATTAACTTCACTTAGGAATTTATTGTTTCTAAGGGGAAATACAATAATTCTTGCTTATTCTATGCTACAAAAATAACTATGTGAATATGCATGAAGAAACCTTAAATTAAATGTAACTTGGAAAACTAAAAACTTGCAATATATTCTGATCATCTGGGACAGGAAAAAAAAAATTAATCAAAACACAAATAGTTACAGAGATGCACAAATCAAATTAGGTATTTAGAATGTAGAAAGGATCTTTGTATCATAACCTCCAACCCTACAAAATTGCTTTGTTTGTGATTGACTTTCTGATTGTTCACAGTTCTGTTAACTTCCCAGAATATTCCAAGAACACAAAATTAGGTAAATGGTTAATATTTTAAAGTCTGAGGACTGAGTGTGAAACTATCACCCACTAAAATGCTCTTTGGTCTCCAAGCATCCTTACTTCTTCACACATTTGCAAATAAATGTCTCAGCTATCATAAGATTATATATTTGTCCTTTGCCCCTAAATTAATTTAAAGTTTCATGGATGATTTGAAACTTTATGCCATGTTTCACATCAAATTCATGAAATGAAACAGAACAGTAGGTCAGTTTTTAGTATAGCAAATAGAAAAAAACGGAAACAAAACCCCTTACCTCTATTGTTCATACATGAAAACCTGTAACTTTTTTCATTACTGTGGCTGCAACTTACTGAGTTTCCCTAAGTGTGAAAAGAACATGGTTTCTGATGACAGGCACTGTTTTGGCATTAATAGCTGTCCTAAAACACTTCCAATTATAAGTTCTTTATAAATGCTGGCCTTCTGGGAATCCTCACATGTGAAACCTATATTTTACCTTCAACTTGATTTCAGTAGATGTCTGGAACTATATAGACAGTGGGCTGACTTCCTGCTTTATGCTGTACTCAGATATTTAAAATATGCCAAAGGACAGGAAAAGATTCATAGATTAAGGTATTTACCCTATTTTCATTTTATGTTTTCATGGCCTCAAACAGAAAGCAGAATTTCATGATAAACAAATCCCAACATGGGCTAAAACAATTCCCACTTATTATTCACAGCAGAGGTAAAGCAGGATTTCAAAGGCTAGAAGATGCCCTCAATTTGCATCCTGCTTCATTTGTCAGTAAATCTGTTTGCTGTTGGGAAGGCATTTGCCATTCTGTTCTATTAGTCATTCAGTTAAAGCAAGACTTGTAATTAACACTTGTGATAATTAGGCGTTGGTTTGGTTTGGAATCAACCTCTGTGTTTTAATTAAATCTCAGGAATTGACAAAAATGGATATGTGTTTTTGTTTAGCCAAATGATTAAGTGGCAGGGGTTTTTTTATAATCTCTTTGTAGAAGCTGTGCTATTTTCTACCCTGAGCAAGTACGAATGTTTCATTGTAGATTTAAATGAACAGTTTACAAATAATTACTATTTCTCTATTTAATGTTCATAGCAAAGCCATTCTAAAAGCAAATCACTAACCTCACACAGAATGCTCCTCTCAACAGACATATCTTTATGACAACACTAGGTCAGCCGACAGCACCATATATTATACATGGCTTAATCTTTATTGGAAAATGGGAAAAACATTTCTTCACATTAAGCTCAACCTACCCCACAGTAAACCTGTTACACAAACATTTTGTTCACCAGCAAACAGACAAGCCAACCTGCTAAGACAGATTCCAATTACAAAAAAAAAAAAAAAGTCTTAAATAAATTAAACCCCTGTGCACCTAACGGCACAATACAATAATTACAAAGACAATTGGACCATCTGTGCATCAAATTTACAGCCTTATCATGTACAGTCAGACCTTCCTAAAGTAGCTTGTACAGGAGTTTTAGGTAACTTGCAGAAAATAGAAGAAACTGTTTTGCTGATCAGTTTTCAGGTGGTGCAAATTCCAGATCAAAATTAAGATGAAATTAAGACTCTGATGATGAAACTATTTTTAGCAGGTGGTGAAAGATGAACATTCATGAGGAAGGGCTGTGTGCTGGAGTTTCTTTTAGAATATCATGCAGGTCAGCACTGGGCTCTAAGACCTTTCTCTCTTGTGAGTGGGAATGTTCAGGGGAAACTACAATCATGGAGGGGGTTTGAATAAGGCAGAGAAAGGAAGAAAATAGTTGATTTGGTGGTGGCAGTTTTGTCATTGAGGAAGTTGAAGGAGCTGGAGTTTAAAAAAAGACCAAACACCAGCAGTCACTGAGTGTGCAAGAGAGGAGCTGGTTATAGGTGACTCAGAGTGAGGAATGAGCAAAATGGGGAGAAAGGGGTGGCTTGAACTAAATAAGACCATATTGCAGCATATTGCATAGGACCCAGTCCAGTGCTTCTTAAACAGAATGTTCTTGGGAGCTGCACTATCAGCAGGCAGAAATAAAATGCTTAAAATAATTTTTTAAAGAATCACCAAATTTTTCTTTTTTAACTTCAAAGAACCAATATATTTACTACTTTAAAGTAAAAACTATAAAGGAATGAGCTGAAAAAAGTGATATATGACAATTTCCTTTCCTACAGATACATTTTTCCCAATTAGCAGCTATTTTAGAAATCTGTATATTCTAAAATCATCCAATGCCCCACAGAGGAAAGCCAGCGCAGCAGAGCTAGTCAAGCCTTTACAGCAAGTTCACACTCCAGAATTTATTACAAAGCCTTTTAAATGACTGTGGTGGAGACAAGAAGCCCACACAGAAAGCTGAGGAAAAGATGCTCATCATTAAAAGACACAGTTCTGTAATAGCAGGAGTCCATTTACTTCCCTCACCTTCCCCCACCAAAAAGAGAGAGATTAAATGGTATTATTTCATATATATTCAGCTGTTCCTTGTCAAGTAATTTTAACTTAGAAGTTATCCTTTATAACTTTATAACACAGAGAAGAGCAGAGCAATTACAAACCTTAGCAAACTAATCTTTGTGCACAGAAATTAACGCCACTTAAACTTATTAGAAAAAGTTCAAACAAGCAGAGTTGTTCCAGCCTCCACTGCAAATAGTTTATAGATACATAATGAGCATAACTATTAGAGGGAAACAAGTTCTCACAAAGATCAGTTGACTGAGTTTGATATCAACTCTTTACTTCTCTCAGTACAGTTACCAATGAAATGCTTTGAAAGAGAAGGAAAAAAGAAGAGGCTGTGATAAAACTATGGGCAGAAGACAGAAGGTAAAAGCTAAAATTAAAAAATAAGATAGAAGTAGGTAAAATACAGGAAAGTCAAAATACTGATAAAATGTACAGAAAAATTGATACAATGAACTCTAGATAAGAATGGGGAAACAGAACTGAGAATCAGAGATAAAGCACTAAGGAGGGAGAAAAAGGAAGAAAATCTGGTTTTAATAAGATAGAAGAAGACATAGAGTACAATGCAGTATATTAATGCTGACAGCACTCCCACACCCCAAATAATTCAACATTAAAAATCTTAAAATCATTGGACAAAAAAAAAATAAAAAAGACAGCTAGCAAGGTTTAAAGAGGAATAGATGTCAAGTTACAAGCAGCATGCCCCCAAAATACCACCTTTCTACAGCATGCAAATCCTGTGCTAAGGGGAATAAGAACATCAGTCATACTGGTTTTCACTGGCAAACTGAGGCATTAGGCAGTCAGGAGATTTGCCCCTGTCTTGTAATAGTGAGAAAAATGAGACTTGTTAGCAACAGCCCAGCTTTGGCCAGCATGCCTTTGGCAGGGAGGATGCCATTCTTACACAGACTCTTATCTGAAAGGGAGAGGGACATCCACCAGCCATTCTATGTGAAAATGATCCCACCCAAAGGTGGAAATTACTTAATGCTTTCTAGCTTCAGGCTAGTCATGAGCTAACCTTTAGTCCCATTCAAGAAGAAATAAAAGAAATAAAGAAGAAAAACACCAACACTGTGGAAGGAGTAGAGTCTAAGTCCACACAGGTATTTCTCACTCATCTTTATTTCACACAAGGGATCACTGCTGGGGGCAAAAGTTTCTTTCCAACTATTCCTTACTGTCACGTAGCTAGTCAGGATTTCTGAGCTACCCACCCCCCCCCCCCCCCCCCCCCCCGCCCTGTTCCCTTCCCCTCCCCCCCTTCCCCGAATTAAACAGCCATAGTCTTCTTCACGGATGAGATAATTTTTAAAGCAATTCTTTTCTCCCTGAAGGACAAGCCTGGTTTATTATGTATGAAAAAAATGAAGAAGCCTTCAAAAACTGCAGGAGGCTGACAGGAGTGGGTGGCTTTTATATTAGATGAAGTCCCAAGTACAAAATAAACCTCCCACTGGCTGCATCAGGAGTAGGCTTTCAGCTAAGCTTCATTTCTGCTTTACCTTTTCTACCTCCCACATTCTCCTTCTTACTTTCAGTTTGAAACTCAGATGCCCAGTTCAGCTAAGCCTTATATAAAATCATTACTCTAAAGCTGCATTGAGATATGTATAGAAAGAAACAGAAGAAAAAGACCTATACACATTGGTGGATTTTTATATTAGAACTTGTGCATGGTAACTCCAACGTCCTGTCAAAAGGACAATGAATTCAATGAGGCTTTTTCTCTTATCTTTAAATCACTTTTGGAGGAGGCTTTAGAAAGGCTGTTACACTGTCAGCTCTGCATGTCCACTGTAGCTACAGCAGTAGACGCAAATTTTTCAGTCTGCGAGTGTGTCTTAGGTTTCACACAAGGATGGGAGGAAGTGACTGCTCATGAGCATGGAACAGGGTGCCACATGTACCACGTGTGCCATGCTCTGGGTCTCAGCTATAAAAGGTATGTGAAGATGGATGGTGGATTATATCCTGTCCCCACATTTAACATTTTCAGCTACAGTACTAAGCAAATGTGTTAGAGGATGCAGTTTAGTCTTGGACTTCATGTTGCAAAATCTAGCCATTTTGTCTTAATAGTCGAAATATTTTGGTGGGGCTTTCTTCTCAGGATCGCTGTGTTTTAGTAAGAATTTGAGATGCTTTATGTAACTTTTTGCACTCTCAATTGTAAAGATACTTTTTGAAACATCAACTAACTATGGGATACATTTCCAGAAAGCAAAAAGACTCCTGACATTACCAATATTTTAATAGATCCTTTGTTTCAAGGCAGCTGTAAGATTCTTTGTGGCCTTAATACTAAATAATACTGGGGAAGAATAAAAATCCTTTTCCCTTTTCTCTCCTTACAGTTTCCAGGCCACAGCTTGTCACCACAAGAGCTGCAGTGGTGGGGTGATTTCTCATTTTCTTGTCTTTAGGGATCACTGGGTACAGAAGAATGTTGTTGGTATAAGAAAGAAGAGGAGACTTGGTTCTAGTCCACAGTTGTGCCCAATGGCACTGACTGGAAAGAGAAAAGTGGCTGAGGGAAACTCCTGCCTGCAGGACCAAGGAGGAAAGAGTGGTGAAACCAAGTCAGAAACATTGGCTTCAGTATCATCCTGCCTGTTGCAGCAATGGAACTGATACCGATTTTGTTCTGGGTTCTGTTGTAATCAAGCCCTATATGTTTGTGCTAACTCCTTCCAACTGAATTTTCCCTCTGTCTAGCTGCAAGACCTTCTGAAATATCTTTTCCTACTCTCAGTTGCTTGAACCTAAAGGGACAAGTCCACGTTCATGGCACATTTTTGCCTGAAGACTGAGTGGAAGCCTGCAACCATTTCAACCATAGCCACATTCTAGCTATGGCTGAAGTGACATCCATCACCTAACCTGCCAGAAACTAGCTGAAATTTCTGGATGGACATGTAGATACAGTGTAGGAGGATGGTGTGAGGAGAATTTTCCCACCCTTTGGAAAATATTTACACAAAAAGAATCATAAAGCAGAGCAAAAAAGAGAATTTTCAAATAAAAAATATCCAAGTATGTCCAAGGACTTGGTCTTTGGATCATCTAATTGCTTTTTTTCTGTCAGGGGTGTGGCAACCAACTAGGCAGGTTAACTGCTTTGTTCAGGTGTTTAAGTTGGTCTAACAAAAAATATTAAAATTTCTTATATATTTTGTGTCATTACAAGGATCAGAGCATTTTCTGTTTTGGAACGTTTTGAGCTTTCGGAATATTCTGACTTAAATATTTTTTTAAAATACTGTGTTTAATTTATACATCAAAGCAAAAAGTTACTTGGAAGTAAAATCATAGATGTTTTCTTTTCAAAAAGTGTCATACTAGACTAATTTTGCAAATTTGAAAAATTTACTGCAAAATACTTTTAAAATACAACCCTTTCTGGAGCCACTGCTGTCCAATAAGCAATGAATTGACATTACAAACAATCAAAAATAATAAAAATAAAAGACCACATCATTCTGGATTTTTGCCAGAATGTAAAAGGCAGTAAAGAAGGATGGAAATAAGCCCTACATCATCTTGGGAAGTAATAAAAGGAAAGGAAAGAAAAGAGAGAGAAGGAATCTCCAAAAATTGCCCAAGTAATGGATTCCAAGGGAAAAGCCAATAAAGTGTGTTAATGAATAACCAGACGTTTCCAAAGCCGGAAATTTCCTCTTTCCCTAGCCAATTTCAGACTAGAGTGAACTCCCCTTCTTGCTCCCACTTGATTGGTACACACTGAATACCTGAGTTAGATGCTTTTTATGTGCCTCCTGCAATGCTGATTAAGGGAAGTATTTGCACCATTTGGTTTTGGAGCTGTCTCCAAGCATAGATATCCTGTGGTTAATGCAACACTTCAGTTTGCTTGAAGACAGGACGCCACATTTTCCATTACAATAAGCTTCCCTTTCTTGTGGCCATTTTAATTATATACAGAATAAACTGTACTTCTAGGACAAGGTTTCAAAAAATTTAAAGCAGAATACAGTATTCATTCAGTCAGTTGCTTTTCCAAATTCATTTCAGAGATTTAATCAAAATATCACCCTACCATTTTGGTTTTGCTTGACTTCAGTGAGCCTGTTAAGCATATCGCTACACATTTTCACATCAGTCTCCATTCATAGTGACAGTACTCTGAGGAATTAGCATTTACGCATCTTCTTCTAATGTTCAGCAGACAAGATGGGTCTGTGGTATAACATGTCAGGGAACTACAAAGTCCCTTTGGACAAGCTTCTGTAAGAATTAGAGCCTTAGGATCGTTTGACAAGTATTGTTTTTTTTTCTTTTGTTCCTCCTGTTGTCCTCTACAGCAGGTAGAAAATGAGCAATTAGAAGGATCTTATGTCTTCCTGTATACGATAAAAAGAGATGTGGAAGAGGCTGTCATTGTGTCAAACTATTTGTTCATCACTGCCTTAAAGACATGCTTTCTCATCTCCCACCCCAGCCATTAAAGGGGCCAAAACTGATTTCCTGTACAATTTCTTTGGCCTGGCCTAAGCAGCTTAAAGAGCAGTCTTGGAAATGTGCTCTGAAAGAAGTTCCACAGCTTCTACTGGGAAAGGAATTCAAATAAATTAGAGCTCATTGAGCATTATTACAGCTTGTTGCCTATGGTATTTCCTCCCCCCAGGGTAAAGGAAATAATCTTGATTAATGACACCCAAAAATAATTTTTCTCTTTAATTCACTAATTGGTTAATCTTTTATGACATCAAAGAAGGCTTCAACATTTGCAAAAAAATGGTCAATGCAAAAGCCAGATTTCCTGTGCATTTGCCATGTGTGCTTTGTTTCCTGATGTAATTTCTAACTGAAAAGGAATGAAAAATTGAAATCTCCAGTTTACATGAGGAATGGCAGTTTTGAGCTCCCTATCAGACACCTCATTTTCTCTACATTAGTCACAATCAGACAGACAAGGCTCTGTCTTGTTGAGCTACATTTAGCAGTCTGTCTGAACTGCAAATTTAGATGACATCCAAATTACACAGACTCATCCAGTAGGTTACACTAATGCAAACTAGGAAAAAAAGAATCAAGACTATTGATTTTCTTGGTCCTTTATCTGTCATATTCCCTTAAAGGCATTTATCAAGGCTTTTAAGATCTTCAGCATTTTCACAAAGAAACAAATCATGTTCAAATAAGACTGCCTTGATCTATTCTTCCCTGCTTAGATTGTTCCTTCTGTACAGTCATTATGTGTTTTTTATGCTGCTGCTGGAGTTTACTTGATCCACTTTCATGCACCATGTGGTCAATATATATATTGAAGAATAACTGTGGAAAAGCACATCTCTTGCACCTGCCTATGATAATCAAAACCTTGTTTGTTAATTCCCTGAAATCCAAATACATCACATATTTCTCTGCTCTTTCTTGCAGCTGTTTCAGCAATTTGATGTCATATTCTGCAGAAAGCATTTCTGATCACATTCCCATTTGCAGACAACTTGGTTTTTGCAATGAATATTTACAGGGAGCTCACAACAATCTTGCTAATGTGAAAAGGAAAAACCACAGATTTTCATGACAAATAGAACTGATTTCTAAAGTACTGAACCATCAAAACTCTCAATGCCTAACATCCTTGTTGTCCCTTTGACTCTTGCTAAAGTGAGTCCACTGAAGTCATGAGTAGCTCTACTGAACTCATACAGCAAGATAACTGTCTGGTGTGAATTACTAAACTACACTGAAGGTAATAAATGTATATATTATTTTTTGCCTACCAGTCTCTGCAGTGGAGCTACAGAAAATATCCAGCCTAATAGCTGCTGAGAAAGAAACTCTCAGAAAACACACTCCTTGGAGCAGTTTGTCATTTCAGTGCAGGTAAAACACCTAGCGTAATGGGCCAAAGACTCAAGTTTCTAGACGCTGTGGCAACTACTAAAAACAATAGCAACTTCAAAGATTCCAAGTGCTTCCTTCTTTGAACCAGCTACCCACCAAGAGACTTAGGAAAACCTTTTTCTAGCTGATCTCACTAAGCAGCTGTATAAGCTTTTTTAGGCACAGTTAGCAAACTACAAACTCATTAACCACTACATATGGTACTGTCACTTTCCGTGAAATCTGAAACTCACATACTTTCCTTTTAGGCTGTGCACATGCTTCCTGTCGGAGCTGAACGTATGTGCCATCAGGCAGTAATATGCCCCTAATGTATTACCATTTGTGTTTGTTTGATTTTATTTTTCATAGGCTCTTAGGCTTCTGACATTTCAGCCTTCAAAATTACATGCTTAGGTTTTTTTTTTTCCCTGCACCTATGGTATGGAATCAATTAATTTGTCCCTTTTCTTTACTTGTCCACTAGGACTCCACTATTTTCTGTTTCCTCTCACATGTTATTAATTCAGACAGAAACTGAGATTCAAACTGGCTTTTGGTGTTTTGGTTTTGGGGATGGGTTTTTGTTGGTTTTTTTTTCTTCTCCTGCTAATTGCATGGTTTGGGGTGAGTTTCTCACAGGCAGGTAAAATTGACCAAATGCTTTCTTAATCCTTCTTTCCCTCCAGGAAGGAAAGTCTCTTTGCAAAGCACTAAGAGGATGTCTTTTATCATTCCAAGACAGGTTAACATGTTTTTTTTCCCTCCACGTTTATAAAACACAGAGACATTTTCACTCTTCAGACTTAGATTTTCCTTATCATTTATTTCTTTTTTTCTGACCTTTCTGTACTATAATTCTACATCTGGCCTATCCCTTTGCTGCTCCAATGGAACAGAATTGAAGCAAAGGCTCAAAATTCCTTGAAGTGTATATCCCTTCCTTGTTTTGCTTCTATCTCTGACAATCTTTTAACAATTTTCAATTCCCACTGATTTTCCTCCTTCCAGAGCTCATTTAAATAACAGAAATAGCATTTTTAAGGTATCTGAAAATTGTGCTGCTTTTCTGTGCTCCTTTTTAATCAAAACTTCAAGTTTATACCATTACTATGGGCTCATGTCATCTCAGAGTTACTGCAAAATAATACAAAGATTGAGTTGTATTTGAATGAGCCCTAAAAATTAATTTGAATTACAGAATCATGCATGGCTGCCCTCTGAACATTTCTCTTTCCCAAACACTTTAGTCTGTGTATTTCCATTACAAGAGAATTTGTGTAGCTGGAGAAGACAGATGAAAAGAACAGAGATGGTTTAATGTCTATAAATGGACCAAAATGTGGTGCCCTCAGTAGATTTGACGGGGGGGGGGAAGTAAAATTTAAAAAAAAAAAAAAATAAATACATTTCCTGCCTTCAGTAATGTAAATATTCAGAGCACTATGGCACGGCCAGTAAAGATCCCTTCTTGAGTTAGAACATAATTTACAGTGCTATCACTTTCTACCACCACACTTGTAGTTATTTAGGAGATGGGAAACAGTGCCACCACAGTGAAAAGCAAATCACCTGGCAATAGGACAGCTCTCATGGAAGTACATCATTTTGGAAATTAAGTTATTCACCCTGTGGAGAGCTTAAAGTAAACCTTGCTTGGCTCAGTTGCAGGTAGGGGATCCCCCATCGCTTGCCATCCAGACAGCAAGCATCTCCAATGGAAAGAGGAATTTAATGAGCTGCTGTTGAAGACGATAGCATTTTCTAGCACACCGTTTTGGGGGATAAGGCAGATAAGCTTCTGAGAGGATGGTCAGCATATCTATTTCACTTCCAGCTTAATAACAGCTAACCATAACTGGCACATATGGCTATTACATGGGACTTTGATTCTACCGATATCTGCTTATCACCAAAGTCAGTGAAAAACCTGTTTCAGTAAAAGAAAGCCACAGTTTAACTCCTTCTGAATCAGAAAACAATGTCTCAATTATTTTTTTTATAATAGCTCTTCAGTGCTCACAGAATATCATATTTATACTTTCGAAAGTCTTTGGGAAAAATAAGTGTATACTGATATACATGTTCTATAAAGACAAATTATATTATTCTCTTTCTTTTTACCAATGAAGACAGCAAGATACAGAAAGATGAAGTGATTCTCTATATGCCAGAAGTTTCAAAGAGAAAATCATAGCTGAAGACCCCAGTTTCCTAGTCTAATTGTGTATCATACATCTCCTGCCACACAAAAAAAAAAAAAAAAGTGGTCTTTCCAAATTTTGTAGGGCACTTTCAGGAAAAAGTTGGCTAGAAGCAATATTTTACAAATAACTCCTTGCAAATTTTAGCGATTGCATGCGAAACTTAGCGCTGGAGCACACAACAGAAGTCTTAGTTACCATTCTCCATATGTCAAGACATACCGTGAAAGAATGGGGGCAGGAAGTACAGTGGAAAACCATGACATATATATTCTAGATGCCCAGATGTGAAAACAAAATCCTCTAATGACACTAGTTGCTTGCCACAGATCTATACAAGAGAGTCCTATTTCATGAAAGACACCAAGTCTGTGACTGGAATCATTCAGACAGATTAAAGGCCAGGCTCAAAAAAGTTCATATGACTGACACTATATATACTGTGGTATCTTCTGTGCTTCTCAAAAGTAATAGTTATTTGCATTAACTTCGGGGGGAGGGGGGGGGAAAACAACATTATTTTCTTTCTCTAAGGTAAAAGAAAATCCACTGCTAAACAAACATTCACATTTACACTTGGTGGTTGACCTTTAGTATTAAGAAGAGGTCACCAGAATCATATCATCCATATTTGAGTGGTTATATAGGACTTATTTTGCACAGAAGTCCCTAGGGTAATTATTTTGTATCAGAGCTAGAAAACTTTAGTATCTGTATGCAGTATGTATTTACACTTCATGACAATGCATTAAATCAAATTCTATCACATTCTGTCTTTGTCTTTGTAGTTTCTTCTTTTCAAAGACATATGATACATGATCAGATTGCAAATTCCCTCATAGTCTGAAAGGCTCTGCCATTGTTAAAACAGCTAAGAAAGATTTGGCAAAAAATGGGAAAAAGTCAACAAAGAAACTGAGATTGTTTTAGAAGAGTATACATCTTTGACAACCATTTTATCATAAATGAAAAGGCAGAAGATTGAAGGAAATTCATTATTATATCATTAATGAACACACATACTTACATGCACAGGAAAAACAGAAGAAAACTTCAATGGAAACCTTAGTTAAGAGAAACAGCTGAGCCCTGTTTAGTTAAATGCCAAGTTCAAAACCCTTGGAAGCCAAAGGGTATTCTTCAAGGTAACATACATAACACTGAGATGTGCTCAGCATAAAAAGAAGAGGACACACAAATTGAATGTCCTAAAACACAGGATTTTAAAGTCCTATTAAACAATTTTAAATCCATAGTTAGAGCCAAAATCAAAGACAGAGGAATGACCTTGAATCTGGAGTGTTTGAGATCTAGATTTGAATGCATGTGTCTTCTGTGGCCAATGTGTACTCAGACTTGTTACCTGATCTGGTTGAAACTGCACAATTTATAAGGAGGTTGACATAAGTGTCTCTTCAAATTCTTGATACCTCAAAATCCTAAAGTCACACAGCAAACTGCTCAGAACGAAAGTACAGCTGTTGAAAATATAAGAATCTCTTTCTGTGAGAAATGTTGACATACGTACAACATTTTCACATTTTCCAAATACTTTCTACATTTCTGCTGGGCAGCAAGGAGGAAAACAATGGTTGAGGCTCTTTTTTTCCTTTTGTTTTGCTGCACTTTTCTCGCCAGTTTTCTGAAGTGTCCACATGGAAATAACTTTTTAAAAAAATTAAGGTTTTCTTCAGTTTTTAATGTCCTTTTTCCAAAGGAAATTATAGAGAACAATAGAAAAGGGGCAAAAACAAAAAAAAAGGGGGGGGGGAACAGAAAAGGACCAGCTCTGTTCAAAACAACATACTTTTCCTGTTCAAAAAAAGCCACTGAGGTCTGCATGAGTGCCATGCTTTTACACAAATCAGCTTAAATTCCCTCTAAATTCAGCTGGGCCACAGTTCTTAGCCAAGCTAGTCTGGAGGGAGAGGGGCAGCAGGTCTAGATGCCCTGCAGGCCTTAATGCATCCAAGCTGTTCTCAGGGGCAGGGAATATGCTGCTGCTGCAGTATCCTGTCTGTTTGTAGGATGCAGCACTCACCACCTTTTTGGAGCTGTGAAGAGGGGAAATGCAGACATTACTTTGATTAGAAAAATCCCAACCGTGTTTCCTTTCATATGACAGTAGAGCTGGGGTCCATATCCCATTTCTACTTTCCATCTGCTCAAGAAGTCAATTCCAGAATAACAGCATAGACAAGAATCCTCAGCTCCTAATTCAGGATTGTACTACTACAAAAATACAGGTGGTAACATAACCCTTGTGAAAAACAGTTCACCTGACAGAAGACCATACCCCAAGATTCAGCCACTTCCACTGGACAGCAGTAGCAGAAGCAAAGCATCCCAGGGTTTGAAGTCCAAATGTCCTTTCTCACTTCATGCCAGCTGCTGCGTACTTTGGAAAAAGAGGATTCCATTTGGCGGACACTGGCAGGATCTGTTCAAGAACAATGGAAAATAGGAGTAGAAAATTTGATGCAGGTCAGGATAGAGGTATGTTTGCAATGTTGATGCTTGCAGAGTGCTTACCAGTGCTATGCCTGTTTTAAGCCAATGCCATTAGTCATTCAGTAAACTCACCTGAAAGAAAAAAATTACAAATAAAATAATTAAATAGTGCCAAGCCTTTGTATTTTTATACAACAAGCTTTGACCTTCAAAAGCATTTTACGTGCAGACAACTCCTGCTTAAATAAAGTTCTGTAGCAGACAGAACAGCTGTCAGGTCTATTTTATATTCATGTTTAAGATGGGATTAGTCTCTAGGCTTTGTCAAATGATGAAGAAAAACAAAAGGGGAGAAAGAAATTAAAATCTTACTTCCCCTTTGATTTTGTGAAACAATTTGAATTTAAAATAATTAATATAAATGCTTATAGGAATTTTTGTAAGATCTTTTCCTGAATTTTCCAAGTTTTCAGAGATTAACAAGGCATCTATCGCATATAGGCTTTTGAAAATGCAGTGCATGTATGACTCTGACAGTGCATTTATGAATCTGAGGATTTATAAGAAAAGTTAAAGTCCAAGTGCTTATGTGGTGTTAACCACTACAGCTATGTCAGAGGTAGCCTTGTTAGACCCATTTTACACCAGACCATGCTGGAGGGAAGGGATGCCATTCAGAGAGATCTTGATAGGCTCAAAAAGTGGGCCTGTGCAAACACTGTGAAGTTCAACATGGCAAAGTGGAAGGTCCTGTACCTGGGCTGGGGCAATATGAAGGACAAACACAGGCTGGGCAGAGAATGGATTGAGAGCAGCCCTGAGGAGAAGGACTTGGGGTGCTCATCAGTGAGAAGCTCAACATGAGACAGCAGTGTGTACTTGCAGGGCAGAAAGCCAACTGTGTCCTGGGCTACATCAAAAGGAGCATGACCAACAGGCCAAAAGAGGTGATTCTCCCCATCTACTCCACTCTTGTGTGAACCCACTTGCAGTCTTGCATCCAGTTCTGGGGCCCCCAAAACAAGAGAGTCATGGACCTGTTGGAACAAGTCCAGAGGAAGGCCATGAAGATGCTCAGAGGGCTGGAGCACCTCCCATATGAAGACAGGCTGAGAGAGCTGGGATTGTTCAGCCTGAAAAAGAGAAGGCTCTGGTGAGACCTTATAGCAGCCTTCCAGTACCTAAAAGGAGGCCTAGCCTACAAGAAAGCTGGAGAGGGACTTTTTTACAGGAGCATGTAGTGACAGAAGAAGGGGGAATGGCTTTAAATTGAAAGAGGATAGATTTAGATTCCAGAAGAAAGAAGAAATTCTTTGCTGTGAGGGTGGTGAAACACTGGCACATGTTCCCCAGAGAAGTTGTGGCTGCCCTATCTCTGGAAGTGTTCAAGGCCAGGTTGGATGGGGCTTTGAGCAATATGGTCTAGTGGAAGGTGTCCCTGTCCATGGCAGGGGGCTTGGAACTAGATGACCTTTAAGGTTCTTTCCAACCCAAACTGTTCTGTGATTCTTTGATTTAACACCAGTGTACTAGTTTTCACTAGCTAAAATGTCTTCTGCAGTTTCCTATGGTGTACAAAAAGCATTATTTTCCAGAAGTCACCGTGATCAGCACTGATGCCAGGCTAGAGCCCTCCTGATTTTAAGTAAAATCCTCTCTGCTCGCATCACTTCAAAACGCTGTTAGGTGTCAGAAGATCCCCCTTTGAAGACTTCATATAACTGAAAACCATCAGCAGAAGAGTATCTGATGTCTCAGTGGATGTTTCAGCCCAGCAAACATTTTAAAGATGGTTGCAGGAAAACTGAGCGACAGCTGAGTCACTGAGCATCAACTGGAGCCCACCCACAGGTGACAGAAGCTTGGATCAGAAGCTGAGGAGCTTAGGCACTAGGGAAATTGCACAGGCACCACAGAACATGTGTCTGTAACAGGACTGGGAGGGAGGGCACTGTGTGTTGACAATGTTGAGTTAAAAGGGAGCTCATGCAAAAAACTATTTGCCAGGAAATGCACTGAATATCAGAAGCATGAGACTGGAAAAAAGGCCTCAGAGAGAGATATGTAGGTAAGAACAACTACACCTAGCTGAGTGGGGAGTTCATCAAGGAGCCTGGGGTCAACTCAGAGCTGGAAGACAGAAGGGATGAGCCATCCAAACCATAGATGAATGAAAGGTGAAGTTTGGTTTGAATAGTGGTTTTCTGTCATCCCTGATGTGACTCCTTTTCCCATCAAACTGGAAAACATCTCCATTTTAGTTCTACAGGTGAGGCAGGGCTGCTGTGTAAGCTCCCTAGTTTGATAAGCTATGGGATATTGTGAAAAAAGCACAAAGCAGGAATGAAAAGAAAGCCATAATTTAAAACCACAGGCAAATTATACAGGCATCCACCATACAACACTCCAGAGGTAGTGCCAGTTCTGTACAAGCACACATCTACAAATAGGAATATATTTTCACTTTGCATGATAGGACTTAACGGTTTCTGTTTCACACAGAGCACCTGAGTTAAGATCTTTTCCAAGATCTCCTCTCCCTACTGAAAGCCAAACTGGATATTCCCTGTAATGGTTTTTACAGCAAGCATAAGACAGCCAATTTGGAGGGGTCACTTCAGTAGTGGGGAAACAGATTGCAGTGTACAATTACAGACAGAAATACTGCACATAGATAAATATCAGCTGATAGGATGACACCAGCAGAGCTCTCGTAAGAGTTAATCGTGCCCCTTTGCCTTTCAGAATGTGTTGCAGAGTTTCATAAAATAGTGGGTAAAGTGGATGTGGAGGGTGTAAATCATTTGCAATTTCAAAGGTCTTTTGACAGAATCTCTCACTGGAGATTATCAGAGGGAAAAAATAACCATAGTATCAAAAGCAATGTCATGCTAAGGATTAAATCCTGTTAAATAATAGGAAACAAAGAGTTATAACTATTTTTTTTTTTACAGAATAAAGAGAAGTTAATAACAAGACACCCCACAAAACATTACAAAAACCATTATGGCTCAATGTAGCTATTAATGAAGAAGGAGCAGGATGGTGGGGTCACAGCATATGCCTTGGACAAGAATAACCTGGGACCTTTTCTGCTGCCTTTTTTTATTCCTCCAAACCCCCCTGTGAAATCAATGGGAAACCATGATCATGGTTCATAAAAACCAGCTCCCACTCTCAGACCTCTGTAAATAGCTAGTCACTCTGGGACAGGCTGTAAATCAGTAAAAAGAGCTCCTGAACACTGCTGCTCTAATAGCTAACAGCTTATCTGTATTTCAAAATATTTCTGGCTAGATAGTGATAAATGGGGTGTCATGGTTGCTTGGGAAAGCATAGCTGAGATGTTATATTCACAGGGTGAACGTCAACACACATGATGCAATAATTGGACACAACTAATTTTGATCAATGATTAAACTTCAGAAAAGTTAGAACTTGGGGGGGGTTGTTTGTTTGTTTTTCAATGTGTGAGGTATTGATTATTAGAATCACAAAGAATTGTTTGTTTCTCTTTTCTGGTACCACTAACAATGGCAAAGCAGCACTCTGCAGGGCTTTTGAAACCAGATACTTCACAGCGGCTTCTGTCTAGCACTTTAAGTAATTGATTTTTTTACTTTCCTTTCACATACCTAAAGCTCCTTTGAAGGCGTTGGCCTCTCTTACTCCCTCCTCCTGCTATTCCCAACCTTCTGCCCTAGAGAGACTGAAAAGCTAGAACAGCTGCTTGCCACAAATAAGTTTTCACGTACACTAATTTTAGCGTAGAAAGAACAAAGTAGCTGGGCAAGACAAGCTAGGCCTGACCTCAGATGTCACAGGCCCTGTCAAGAATAACACCAAAGATATGTGGCTGATTCTGCACATCAGCCCCTACACATACAATTGCAGAAGGAAGGGCACCAAGAGGGGCAATTCAAGTCACAATCAGGCTGGAAAGCAATCTAAAGTAGAAGCAGGGAAATACATCTGTCTATAATCAGGGGGAAAAAAAAACATGAACAAACAAACAACAAAAAACCCCAAAAAGACAACATAACAAAAAATCAAAACCAAAAAACACAAACAACAAAAACACAAATAAAAAACCACCCAGAAATGTGTCACAGCCTTCTGATTCTATCTGCAAAAGAAAATGAAAGAATTTTAACAGGAGCATTTCCAGAAGCACTTGCTGGTGCCTAATTCCTGTTTACATCAGTGATAAAAACATCAGCTCCCATCAACCATTTCTAATATCATGCCCTTGGGATATCATTTATAATGTCCTTGTTATTTAGAAACAACAATTCCTAGAGAAAATACAGCCCACTTAAACTCACCAGTCTGGGTCAACAGTCGGTGTAAATCATTATTGCTTCACTGCAGCTCTAACACACAACATCTGAAAATGGTGAAAAATTCATGGTTTTGAAGCATTTTCTCTGCCATGCTATAAACCTGGGGATAATTTTAGATTTAATTCTAATTAAATCAAGAAAAGAATATTTGCAAAATGTAAGTACATGATGCAGAATAATACAAATAGCAATATATTCCTATACATACCTGTCTCAGCTTTAACACATTTTTTTGAATCAGATTACACTATTTTTGACATTATTCATTTTGAATGAAACAGAGATAGCTTTAGCTTGGCATGCCTAGAAATAATTGCTTATAGTTTTCTGTTGATTATTTTTACTTTATTTGAACAACTACAAAGAAAGAGGAATGATGGTAGTTTGAATTCTGGAATGCTAGCCAGGATTATATTTTTAGCTGTGCAAATAGGTTTTGATACTTAAACAGTATTAGTACAAAAAGAAAAAAATGGTTCTCTTTGCAGAATCTTTTCATGTACAGCCCCAAAGTTGAAATCCACTTTCACTGGTTCTCCTGTCTTATATCTTACTTTCCAACAACTGTTGGAAATAGGTTAGATTGAAAACCAACGGATATTCACCAGAAACTAGAGATTCTGGCAATCTTACGATAAAATTAGTTTCTTCAGCAGAAAGCTGTAACAGCAAAGCTTTCCTTTCCATGTCATGCTTTATGTTGCTGCTGCTGCTAGCCTCAGTCCAATCACAAATGTTGAGCTGTTACTTATTACTGTTACTTATACAGAATCTGGCCTTCACATTAATAATTTATTCATATTGCTTCACTAACCAAGGAACCATTACATATACACAAATCAGCAGAAGGGCCGTGAAGAATTAGGAAATGTTTTATATTGATCAAAATAAAGCAAGCCAAGATAATTCCAGAATAAATTACCAAGAATCTGCTGCATTCTCCTCAAGAACTGATCTTCACCTCTATTCAGAAAAGCTGAAAGGTTCATTCCTTCAGTTTACTTAAAATATTTTAAACATGAAAGACTCTGCAAGATGTTAGCAAAGAAAAGCTCATTTCTGTGGGGGTGGATTTAAGTAACTACTATTTCACAAGCAGTTACATTAAATGGGAAGCTGAAACTGTCTAAAGAAAGTAGCTGCTATAGCCCAGGAATATAAAACTGAAATAGCTGTTGGAAAGACAGAAAAAATTTAGGAACTGGAGTTGAAGGCATTAAAAATTCATAGGCTCCAGCATTTTAACTCTGATGCATTTGAAGCACTGAAACAGTTAAGGTATTTCATTGAGGCACAAAATAACCTCATTATCATTTCTAATACAGATCAATACTCAACATTGCCCTTTGAAAAACACAGCACTTGCTTGTCCTTGCATTTATTGTGATCCTTGCATTAGCTCACTAACATTAAAGCTTTCACATAAGCCGTTTGCTAGCTTATGAAACATGCCTCTTCCCCCCACCCCCTCCATTTGATCAGCATATTCCTGTATCAAATTACAGGAAAAAAAAATAATGCAAATCAATATCCAACATATTGATTTTTTTTTCTTTTTTTCCTGGTGACATTTTGTCAGGTGGGTTTCTCTGCTCCTTGGGGCTGCCTGGTGGCATTAGAAACCTGCTTCAGTAAGGACTAATGGCACAGGCTCTGTCCCAGGTGGATGCCGGGTATTGTTTGAAGTAACTGATTGGTGTGAGAGCCCTCTAGCTCCCTCTCCCCAGCATGTGGTCCAAAGCACAACATATGCTTCCTGCTTGCTAGATTTGTCTCTAATAATAAAAACAGGATTTCTTTTCAATTTTAGTCTTGTGCCCAATTTATCAAGCAAAATAACATCAAGGCTTCAAAAGGCTTGGTTGGTAATCTGGTTCTGCATTGGATTAGTGGGAAGAGGTACAACACCGTGAATAGAGAATTACCAAGATAATATCTTTTGCTGTACCATGAAAAGAAAAAAAAAAAAGTGTATGTGGTGTGAGTGTGCATGTGAATTCTGACCCATTATTAGAGCTTCTCCTGCACAGAGCTGGGAATTGCAACCTGCAGCTATCTAAAACGAGTTAAAAAAAGAAATAAACAATAATGCATGGAGAAGACAATTGAAGCTATGGTAATCCTGAGATCCTTATATTTGTTCTTTTTGTTGTAAATGCTGATAAAATATGTTAGCTCCCTGAGGGCTAGAGGGATGCAATTGTTTAGTGATGTTTCATTCATGCTGCTATAGGTATTTAAACGGAACAGGAAGGAAAAGGGGCCCAGCTTTCTTGCTCATTTTTGTTTGTTGTTTTTTATTTGTTGCCTTTTTTCTTTAGAAAATTGAACCATGAGAATAAAACTCCACCCTCTCAATTAACACAATAGCACAATTTAAAGAATCTTGTCATTGTTTGCTAAAACGATAACAAATAGTGTTACAGATAAATTTATCCCTCTTCATGACAGTACTTCATACAAATAAGGCAGTAATGGAAACAGCCAATTCAGGCACATTAGAATATAGTATGCAAAATATTTAACCAAGGTTTTCTTGTGAGAAACAGATTTGATATACTTAAAGCCATTTTTTGGTATAAGCAGTTAGGATTTGCATAAGTAACACATGATTTATTCTTTCAACAAAGATTTTGATTTGTCTAGAAATCTCTCTAAATACTTTGTCTTTAGATCAGAACAAAATAGGGAAAATAATTTGTCTTTATAGATAGAATAGATCTGGGACCAATTAGAGCTCTTTTTCTTCTAGTAGAGCATGCAATTAAATATATTGCTTCAGGGGAAGTTTTAATGCCAGTTGCACATTAGGTGAGGTAATGCCAAGCCAAACATTTTACAAGCTGCTCTAGGAGCAGGATGATTTCACAGACACTCAGCTGCAAGAGTATCTCAGTCTTCCCATACAGCCATGTTTGACTGACTGAACCTCAATTTTAGCATGCACAGTTACCAGATATAATTCCTGCAGAGTATTAGGATATTCTAATTAGGTGGTTTATGCTGTCCTTCACTATATGATCTGTCTCTGTTTGAGTGTCTAATTTACTTTGTATCAATCATCCTGCATGATAAAACTTTGTTTTCCCTGTTGTTCTTACAAAGAGAACTGATCCATGCATGCCCATGCAGAACATACCTTAAAAATAGCTCAATTTAAATGGAGATCTGAACTTCCTACACAAAAGGACTTGGGAAGGCTTTGCTAAGAAATACTAATGCAGGATTATATTCGACTTTGCACTTTTCTCTCACAGATGAGGGGTTTTCTTTGTTTTTTCCAAAGGATTTTCTCAACTGCATCTGAGAAAGAAGTAACTGCCAGGTAAATGGGGAAAGCCTTAACTTTGAGCCCATCCATTTTCTGTCAGTTGAGCACAAATATCTGAAAGCTCCATGATTAACTTTCTCTCTCAAGAAATGCTTCATCTTATTGTAAGACTGAGGACAAACACTAGCCTGTTTGAGAAACTATGGTGATGCTATTGGCAAGTTTTAGAAAATGTCCAGAAAAAGTCTAATGTCTGGATGCCTCAGAGCATAAATTTCTTCCAATTTAGCAGCAGGTGATCTCAGAAGAGAAGGTTCTTCTGAACGCAGCACTAAGCAAAGAAATATACAGCTGCTGATGTATGCAACTGTAAGGGGCTCTGTATGCAGAGCTGACAGGACAGCATCCAGTTTATCATGAGAAATTATTAACAGTCCAGTCTGTCACAGAGTAATACAGAGATACAGGTGGATACCAATGGGGTTGTGAATGCAAAAGGCTTAATGTTGTGTAGCCCCATATGCATCTCGCAAGGTGAAACAACACAATCACATTTCTGTATTGTATATAAATTGCTGCGGCTCATCCCAACATATCTTCTGGGAAAAGCGGCAAAAAAGTACAAATTTGCAGATGCACAGTCAGATGGGAATACTGCACACTGAATACAAATACTCTGCTTTGTCTGTTTTGTTTACAGAAAAGAAACCCAAACCAAAACCAAACAACCACAGAGTAAATAGTACAGTGGCTGAGTTTTGATCACACTATGTGATCTATATACAAGTTCTGCTCAGTGAAAGAATGTTTATTGCATTAATCTCAAATGCAACAGAGCAATATCTAGTAACACAATCCAGTCTAAAGCAAGAGCAGTGCTCCTGTCTTTTATGTCTCCTTAATTCATACATGCATCATGCAGAATCATGCATGGGAGATAGAGTCAGAGAGAAATTTTATAGGGACAACACGATTTATTTGTTCATTTACCATGAAACCTAAAGTATTATGTTAAAATCTATGGGATATAGCAACTCCACTGGAAACAATTACCACTGCATGATATGTGATATGCATTATATTTAGTTAATATGATTATTTGTTCCTGAGTATCACCAAGGAGAGACAGAATGATCCCTGCAGGAAGGAATTTATGGTACTTTCTATGATTCTCAGACACATAAAGTTCCCATTGAGGCCTATGCCTGATAATGTCCCACATAGTTAGGATGCAGTTAGGGATTCAACACGGTTTTATTACAGGCTGTAATTCTAAGAATAAGAGTTCTTATGTGAAGTCTTACAGGCACTATAGATTTATATTACAGAGTATTCAGAATAATTCCATGATAAATAGGCAAGAGTCAGTAGCTTCTTAAAGGCATGGTTAAACCACAAGAAAAAAATACTAATTGCCCTGCTTGCATGTCCATACCTTCCTTTTTGTATCACAGAAGCTGCAGGAATGAGAAAACTCAGCTTGTAGAATTAAGAGTCAACAAAATGAAAAAAAAAAGAGAAAACTGTTTAAAACAATGAATAAATAAAATCTGCAGACTGAGGGAGCTAAGATAAGAATGGTGTTGTTCCAAGTTCAGTCTGATCACTCCTACATAGTACTTGACACTGTGAAGATTCTCAATAATCAATTATCTTTTGTAATTACCAGGTCACCCTGAAGAAGGAATGTGTACATACTATGTGATAAGAAAGGAAATAACTTTTGCTATTTCACTTTTTCAGGCAGGTGCTTTTGCTTGTACATTGGGTAAATCTTGTCTTTGAACAGTTAATCTGTCAGTGGATGTAATTTTACAGATGAAAGTTAATAGAGATAATACAACCACCCCCCACACACACCAAATCCTTGGACATTTGACACTATTTCTTTAGAATAAAAGAAAAAAATTCACTCCAAGTACCAAGACTGCATTCTATCCTCCCATGAAGAAATACGTGAATTCATTATACATACAAGTCTTTAGCTACATCACAGAATTCATTAAGCACTGAGAAGACAAAAAATATTATTTCCACCATTTCAAATACTAATAAGGTTTCCTTAATTTCTCTGAGATAATATTAGTCAAAAAAATTGAATATAAATGTTAATAAGACAACTGATGTCTCAAAAGCTTTGTTAAACACAATAGCCTGGGAAATTATAATTTATTTTAGATTTGATGAATCTGGTGAACACAGGCACACGAGGGAGAATTTGCAGTCTTTAACTTGCAAACCACATGGCAATATTTTGAGTCTGCCTCATCCTTTAAAGGCACAGATGCATGTCCTTTTTTATGTGCAGTGGAAATATTTCCCCAAAGCTTTGCTAATCACAGGAAACATTGAAATTACTGAGTTAAATGGTCTAAAGGCTGTCACTGCATAAGGGAGACAGTTCAGCAAGTTTTTTCCTTTATCTGCCTTGTTACTCCTTCAGGACTGAGCTGTATGACTCCCTGCCAGGGGGTTAGGATTGTGTTTGTCACAAAATGAGATCAAGGAGAGTCCTCCTCATCTCTGAGGAAGTAAATACATCTCAGAGGCAGTTTTTCAGCTATTCTTAATTTAGAAGGATATTTTGGTGAGAAAGACAAACATATTTCTTCTTGGTGTCCACAAAAGCAAAATTTGAAGTCACTGATTCAAAGCATCAGATTTTTAGAGCCTCTCAGGTATGTGTTTTTAAGATACCTGTCATGTTTTACACAAGGCTATCATCAAAGGGAGTAGATCTACTAATAGGAAAACACACAAAACAATCAAAAGGAACAATCCAAAACCAGGCCCCTTTAATAACTGGTTGCTTCTCCAGCTCTGTTCACAGTATGGCTAGGGTCTTCTCTTTCCTAGAGCGGGCAAACTGCAGCTGGGAATAGTTCGAGATAGGGTAATGGGAAACATAACCAAGTGCAGATTTTTAATTGATACCACCTGTTTCCAACCCTAAAGGAGTTAGAAGATACCACATTAGGACTCCATATGCATTCAATATTTTTGTGGTTTTAGATGCCTCGTACAATAATATCATGCCAAGGGATCCTGGCACCATTATCCCACTTTCTTCAAAACCCATTGTTCATAACAATCTGTATGAAATTATGAAATGAATGTGGAAATCAGTTATTACTGCTATGCAGAAAGCTGCTGTTCCTATGCACTGTAGTGTGAAGTAGGTTATAGTGTGAAATTTGGCCCACCAGAACTGGTGGCCGTAAACCTTGGACTCCAGTGTAAATTAGGAAATAAAGTCTCTGTGCCTGTATCCATAAGCATCTAAATTCTGAACTGCAGATTTCCTTGCATATCTAACCACAAGTGTTTTCATGCACTGGGAAAGAAAACTAGATCCAAGCAGCTAAATACTTTAGTTTAGCTTAATAAGCAGAGATAGCTGATTTATCTTTATTTAGAGATAAAGTAGGGAGGTGAGTAAATAAATCCCTGGAAGGTCCTGATCCATTGGGCATGCTTAGATCAAACTTAGCAAACTTTGTCAGTTCTGTACTCAACCCAAAGCAGTGCATCTCAACATAGATTATGTTTTTTTCTTTTTTTTTTTATCTTGGGAGTCTTCACATTCAAAATGTGTGAGGAGGCTTAGATGCTGTGACTGGACAGTACTTCTGTTCCTGAATCCTCCCACCTAAATGCCCTCCAAAACTGCCTACAGAAAAAGACTCTTTTGTTTCTTTTCAGTCTTGAACTACTTCCTGCACAGCTTAATAGGACAGGCAGTGGGTGGCTGCCTCATGGCCAGGTCTATAAAGTGGTAAGTGGAGTCCTCTCTGTGGAGACAAGTCGGTGTGCTGGCAAATGAACTGCATGAAGCTTCCACTTCTGAGTAACTGCACTAAACACCAGGCTGCCTGCAAAGTTTGTTTCTCTTTACTGACAGTACAAGATGTATCAAATGCTTAAAATTAGCTTCAAAATTTTCTTCCTGGGGAAAGGGAGGTCAGCGTGGAGTCAGTCTGTCTGGTAATTTTCCACTGAAACAGCCATGGTGACTGTCCCTTGAACATCACAATTTGATTTCTGCAAGTGAGCATGGCACAGGCTGGTCTAAAACACAAAGAAATGTGGCTGGCACCAATCAATTCACTATCCTTTAATGGGATCCGATTTGTCTCTCCAAAAAGTAACATTTATTTTAAGTAACGATGCATGGATGCATCTGCATCCATGAAGGTCTGTAATCAAGGCAAAGCCAGCATTACCTAATCCACCTTACCATAGCTGCAGTAAACTCTCAGTCATAAACTGTACCAGCTGTAGCTACTGGGGATAACAAATCTGAATTAACAGCCAAATGCTTCAGCTCATGGGTATGTGCCAAAATATAATCCACAGCTAATTCCAATGTTTTTTCAAAGTTAATATATGGGGAAAGATTGTAGACTGGGATGCAGGGAGATTTGAAAGAGATTGAGACCTATACGGAATTTTGCTGAGTCCTGGTCAGAGAGGCAGTGCCAACATTTTATGTCAAAATTATAAGAGGAAAAATAGATTTGGGGCTACACTGGAAGAACATGATTGATGAGCGCAAGTATGAAAAGCTAGAATAACACAGTGAGGTCAGTGGAAATCTTTGCAATTACTCCAGTGAGACCTGGATCAGTTAGCAACTATAATGTTGGGTCCATCACAGTGCTTATTGACAGTTACTTCTTTTTATCGACATTTAAAACCTCAATTTATATTAAACAAATGCCACTTAAAACTACTCAAAAAAAAAAAAAGAAGGAAGCCAAAGGAACTAAAAAACCAGAATGCAGATAAGTATGCCATATTAATTCCAGGTGGAGGTGATGTCTTTGATACATGACAAGAAAAATAATCATCTTCAAGCAAAAGAATATAGAATAAAAGATGCTGAAGATTGTGGGATCTTCCTGGAAAGAAGTACAATTCAAGGAGGGAACACACAAACAGCTGAAATCAGAATGGAGCTGAATGAAGTTAATCTAAATTATCACAATTTCTGTGAAACTTCAGGGATGTGGAGTATGCAGATGGTGGAAACCCCTTGCAACCCTGGGGTTTGGACTAGATGATCTTTAAAGGTCCCTTTCAATCCAAAGCATTCTGTGATTCTGCGATTAGTAGTATAATCATATCTACATTATTGTCTGCCAACCCTGACCAAGAACAGACCTCTCTACCTTTTCAGAATTGTACAAAGACACTGTGATCCTATCCCAGTAGTTTGTTATCCAGTTAAACAAAGCAAAATGAGAAAGGAGCTCTATAATGTCTTCTGTTTTACAGACACATGAAGTTTACAGAGAAGCCAGGATTTAACCCCATTTACATTCCTCACTTTTTACCAGAGCATTCCTCCTTCTCAGATACATGTTTAGAATCAGAGTTATTGTGAAAACTTAGAATTATAGGAATGGAAGGGAAAACAGAAGGATCACAGAATTTTTCTTAAGTTGTGCAACCTCCATACAAGATTATTATAATACTCATAGTATTACTGTTCAAAAGTTTTTTTCTAATTTGTAGCCTGAATCTTCCATACTTTCTTCATTACTTCAGTTCAAGAGCATCAGTCTTTGTTTATTGCTATCAAACAAGAAGGTAAGATCATTTCCTTCCTCCTTCCAGCAGAAGGGATTTTATGTATTTGAAGACTATTAGCCTGTTCCCGTTAAATTTTTCTTCTGTAGACTAAATAATCCCTATAGGTTCAATTTTTTATCATACTGTCTAGATTGCTAATTGCTGGTCTTTGGACTTCTTCCAGTTTATCCCCCTCTTGCTTATAGCACAGAGCACAAAACTGAACAAAGTACTCAAGCTAAGGCCAGCTGAGCACATCTCCAGGCAACAAAAAAATACCACTCAATTCCCTTTCTTAGCAGAGGAAGCTGCACCGTGTTCTTGGCCTCAAAGAAAGTTAGGAAACAAGCTAATCTTTTAATGTCACTTTTTTTGCTCAGCTTGCCTGCCTTTGGCACAGGTCAAAGAGCAGCTTGCAACAAGCTAGATTTAAAGCCAGCCCGAACAACTTCTCTAAGAGGTAAAGCTTAGTACATTGGAGAGCCAACATAACAACACAGCCATGCTCCTTCCAGCACCGTGAAATGCATGCACAGTAGTCCTTTGTACTGTGCAAAGGTGCCAGTATTTTGGAGTTCGTCTGGGATCTCAGCACTACTCTCCCTTTTATGAGCTTTCATAACCCAAAGCTGATACACAACTGATGAAGAAAAAGTGAACAAGAGGCTAAATCTTATTCAGATCTTATTCTCTCTGGGGTCAGAGAGAAGCTGCTACATTCAAACATATGGCTTTAATGTCACTGGTAATTCCCAAGCCTCGTTTGTCATATGTTAAATATTATATGTTAAATATTCTCATTTTCAAGGAAAAAAAAATAATGGGCCAGTACAACTTCAAAGCTCTTAGTCAGAATGTATTAGCACATGTTCATGTCCCACTAAGAATGCATGAATAGAAAATATGAATGTGTTTTATTTCAATAAAGTTCTATAACATTTTAAAATTGCTGAGCAATGAAATGCACAAAGAATGTATAACCTACATGGAGTCTCTGAGCATTTGAAACATTTGTCCATAAGTACTGCAGGGCCCAACCTTGCTGCGTTTAGTCACTCTAGAATCACAGACTAGTCTGACAAAGGACCTTCCGAGGTTGTCTGACACAACCAGAGCAGAGCCAATTTGAACCAGGTTGCTCAAGGGACCATCCAGTTAATTTTTTAGTATCTCCACAAATTTGGATTCCACAAGTCTTTCTGTTTATTCAAAACCTTCTTGGTTTCAAAGGGTCTTGCTAGCTAAATATTACTCAATATCCACAGCAGGATCTAAGCACAGCCCTCCTATGTCCTGGTCTGCAGTTAATTCTCTCTGTGAATAACAAAAGTTCACCTTTATTATTAAAGGCCAGATGGTGAATTGTCTGATCTTACAGTAGACATTTCAGTGCAGTCAGTGGATCTCTTCTGGTGAGCATCTGGCTGTTAACAGCAGCCAGTCACACCTTGGCTGTTAATAGTTAAAGGATATAATGTATGATGTAGCATACAGAAACCCCAAAGAATGAGTAAAACAGTCCTTTTCATAATCGTTTTAGAGAGAGTAAAAAGATGGAAAAGAAAGGATAAAAAAGCCAACTGAAACATACTTAGGTCACATTAAGAACAGTAATCTTAGAGAAGTACAATAATTCATATTTCAAGTAATTTCTGAAATTGTACCAACTTTAGTAGACTAATTTTTCTAATTACCTCTATATTCAGTTCTAGAAATCCTCATTGTTATACCATTCCATACAGCAATTTTCATAAGCAGAGCTCAAAACATATTATGAAAGTCCTCATTAGCACGAGAGTTCCTCATTCAAAATCCACCAAGATCAGTGAAAAAGTACCTCTCTGCCACATGGTTGCAGTTCTGCTAGCAAGAAAGTGATCTATTCTGTCTAGTACCTGAAGGGTGTTAAAACAGTCATCCATTGGCCAAGCACTAGAAATTACATTTTGCAATATAATCTGGCTAGAACAATAAGGACCATTACAGTGAGTGTCAAAATAAGGCCAAGTATATCAACAGTAAAAGAACTCTAATATTAAGGTCAATAGAGATTTCTGCTTTTCACTGTTATCATTCTAATGGTATACAAGTATATTCAGCATCTTCAGGATTTGGTCTAAAGGACAAGGCCAGGTCCCTTATTTAAGAGTTAAGGCCAGGTCCCTTATTTAAGAGCTCATCCACCTGAACTGGCTCATACTTCCAAAGGACTCCTTGGAAACTTTGGATTCTGTACATTTGTAGAATAGCCTTGTTTTGACCCATGTCAACCTCACAGTGTTTGCTAAATTTGACAGAATGGGTCAATAGTCCCTTTAATATAGAAGGAACATCCTAATTATCAGAAGTCTCTAGCATAGTCTGGCCTTTTGAACAGCTACAGAGCTTGCCCCAGGTCTCAGCTGAGCATAGCTCTGAGCTTTTTTCCGTAACTTATGTCTTCCATGATACAGGTGATGACAGTCTTGTTCAGAATGTGTGGGTAAAGCCCTTCCTGTATCTTCGTTAGTGAAGACAAGCCTTCCTCACAGGAGAAGGAAAACTCCTATCTTCAAACCCAGGTAGATGGAGCTCATCTAGTCTCGTATGGTCTTCCATC
Organism: Melopsittacus undulatus; assembly: GCF_012275295.1. Lineage (NCBI taxonomy): Eukaryota > Metazoa > Chordata > Aves > Psittaciformes > Psittaculidae > Melopsittacus > Melopsittacus undulatus. The sequence goes on from NC_047530.1 coordinate 21,783,460, forward strand.
TAAGAGAAGGACACTCTTACAAAACCTACGACCTGCAGACTTTGCCATCACCTCGCTAGGCCCTGGCAGATAAACCTCAGGTGTAAAGGGTGAGGCCAGTTCTGCACATGCTGTGCCTCACCTAAAAAATCCACTGTGCAGGCTGGAAGGGTTTGCTCTCACTTGTCTGTATGAACATGAGAGGGTTGATTCGGCAGGTGACAAGGTGCATGGGAAGCTGCAGATCCAACCTTGCATGTGGGCAGATCACAGCATGGGTCATTCAAGATTGCCCCAGGAGATTACAGTCCTAGTAGGAAATTTCCTGATTGCCTAAGCAGCCTTTTTTCCAGCCAGACTTGCCTATCCCACATGCCCTTGGTCATTGTGCTTGTAGTAAGTGTGGTTAAAGCCTTTCCCAAATCTTCACTCGCAAAGCCAAGCCATCAATCAATCAATGTCTTCCAATCACTGTTCTCTGCAATGCAGCAAACTTTATGGGCAAGAAATGGACAAGTTTTCCATTACCTGGAATTTGGGTCAATAGGTAGAAGTTTAGCCAGAGAGGCAGAAATATGAAGTGAAACTGTTGGGGCAAGGCAGAGGAGTTAAGAAGATCAGTTAATTAGATCAATCTCAGCCAGCCTCCAGGAAGAGTTCTGGCAGAAAAGGTATGTCAGTGGTCATCTCTTCCTGATCCAAGTTAAAAATGCCTTCTCATGTTCACATGCTCAGCAAAAGGCAAACTGCATGGGTAAGTAGGATAAACAGAAAAAAGCTCTATCAAATTAATAAATTAGAAGATTAATCTAGAGTTGAAATAATATTTGTACTTCAGTAGTATAGAAATGTGAAACATCTCAATTTTCCTGAGTTTGGGGTTTTTCTTCAGTAAGCATTGCAAAGCTAAAGAAATACTCTTGTCCTCATCTGCTGTAATGCATATAACAAAGTAGTGATTCACAATACAAATACACGGCTTGAAACCTAAATGTATTTTGTGGGCTTAAACACAGTTTACAGATACCTCAATCCTCTGTATGGCGTAATGTGCAACAATGCCAATAATGGAAGAAAACAAAACAGTGAAAATACTGTTTCCCAGAAGGCATGATTTCCCTGGATTTCTTGATTTCTCTTCTGCTTGCTGGACCAGGGGGCTACAAAACGCTGCATAGCCATGCCATTGACCTGTAATCTCTTATCTGGACAGTATATCATAGAATCATAGAATCACAGAACAGTTAGGGTTGGAAAGGACCTTAAAATCACCTAGTTCCAACCCCCCTGCCATGGGCAGGGACACCTCACACTAAACCATATCACCCAAGGCTTCATCCAACCAGGCCTTGAACACTGCCAGGGACAGAGCATTCGCAACCTCCATGGGCAACCCATTCCAATGCCTCACCACCCTAACAGTAAAGAATTTCTTCCTTATTTCCAATCTAAACCTCTGCTGTTTAAGTTTTAACCCGTTACCCCTTGTCCTGTTCACTACAGTCCCTAATGAATAGTCCCTCCCCAGTATCCCTGTAGGCCTCCTTCAGATACTGGAAGGCTGCTATGAGGTCTCCAGGCTGAACAACCCCAACTTTCTCAGCTTGTCAGTAACCCTGAGAAGATGCAGTTAAAACCTCTTGTGTTTGCTTCCTTGACTCTGAACATGAATTATCTCTGGCTCTGTTCATTTTGTTATTTTGTGTTTGCCTCCACAAACATTACAGCATTTGTAAGCTCATGAAAACCAAGCAGACTGCATGCCATCATTCGTCAGCTCAGTAATGACTATGAATGAATAAGATAATGCAACATGCAACACTATTTGTAGAAACTTATTTTAGTTTGCACATGCAAGTATCCACACTGCTTGTGACACTGTCCAACCAAAGGCAACAACACTATGTGATCTATGTGACATGTCGTCTCTCTGACAATGTGGAAGTACAGAATCTGTCCTACCAGCAAAACTAGATCTGTTAGATGCCGCTCCAGCATCACATCTATAATAATTTTTTACCATCAGCCTAGGTGAATATGTTTATATAATGAGCATTATTCAAGAAAATTGCTTTCTAATTTTTTATATTTTTGAGGCAGAAAAGTGAGACTAGATTTATTGAACAGATTATTCCTGCCTGGTGCCTTATTTGTAGTACCCTACTGCTGCTTATTTTCTGATTAAATAAGCAAAGTCTCAGTTTGTCCATGGTCTTCTAGCATCTAGCTAGCAATCATAATTTGATTCCTCTATGAACATAATTAATCTTTACATCTTATGACACATGTCAAAAATGCACTTTTATTTCTTCAGAGGCAGAAGAATAACTTGAGAGTTTTCTTCAGGCAGACCACAGGAACCTATTCAGCTTTTCCAACTCCTCACATTCATCAAAGAGCTTCAAAGTCTCAACCAAGCAGACTTGAACAATAGTCTGATCACTGGGTGGAAACTGCCTTTTGTTTATGTCTACAAAACACGGATCTTCATGAAATACACCATCCTGGAATTTATTCTCGTTGCAGATAGTTTGGAGGGGCTACTTCTGATTTACACCTTAGTAAGCAAGATCAAAACCAGGCCTTTTCTGTCAAACTATGTTCATATTTATATAAAGGTTGATTCAGGGATAAAAATTTTAAACATATGTATTTTAAGTACACAGGGAGCAAAAGGAATTCCCAGAGCACATAGCCACTTTTGAAGAGAGGTGCATGTTTCTTAAGGAGGAAGATCAGTATTTATCTGTGCTATTGATGGTGATACTGCATTTTGAATCAGCTCCCATTTTCCCCTTAATTGTTCTGTCAACCTGCTTGGAATCTCATCTACCTTCCTCATTATGGCCTTCAGAGGGAGGGCTCCTACCACACTGAGAGTCAAGAGCAGATCATGTCCCTCATTTAGAACCAACACATCTTTCCACAGCCCACTAATTGCATGGCAGCTCAGGCTCATTTGTCTTCCCAGATCGTTAAAATTCATCACCATGCTCTGTGAGCTTTCATTCCTGCCCTTGGATGGGCAGCTGTAGATTATTTAGCCAGACCAATCCCTAATGTTTTTAACTAGGAACTGACCCCAGCACCTGAGCACCTGCTGGGCTCTTAGTCTCTGTCATGTTAAAAGAGTGCACAGAAGGACCCACAGCATCAAAAGCATCTTGCTGCATTACATTAAATATTGATAAAAAATATGCAAATTGTTTATTGATCTTCTCCAGGAAGGGCTGAGATAATGAGAGAGGGGCTGTTTGAGATGATGCTTGGGATTTTTACCTTTTTTTTTTTTTTTACGTTAGACTGTTGTTGATAGCTGAAGTTAATGAGGTCTTTTGGTTCACTCAGTATTTCAGACCTTCCTACTGGTTTGAAGATAAAAGAGATCAATGCACCTTTATTGTGCATCACTTCCAGCAAGTGCCCTGAGAAGGGCAGGAATATTTGTACAGGTGCAGTGCCAGCACTCCTTACTAACTTTACCTGGACTGCTCTGGTTAATATTATACTTCTCTAAATCATCTTATCCTTCATTGTATTTGTTTTCCAAGGATCAGAAGTTGATGCTCACAGTGTCTCCACCTTATTAGCAGCTCAGTATATAATTAATACCCAGAGACCAGTTGGTTTTCCTTTCCCTTTTGCTCACAGCGTTAGCTGCATTACATATGCTTCCTACCCTTTATGTGATTGACATGTGACAGCTTTCAGCCATCTTTCATCCTCATGGTGGAAATTTCTTCACATTCACATATTCAGCGCCTTTTTTTTTTTTTGTCCTTTCTTTCTATCTCTTCTTCATTTTTTTTGGGGGGATGCACTCTGGTGCCTCAGGGGAGTAAGCAACAATTAACCCAAAGCAGCTGGACCAGAGCATTGTTGTCCCCACAGCAACCATTCATTTGAAACCACAAATCTGTCACACCTGGTTTACCTGCAAGATGTTGCTCCTGCACCCCCATCTAGCCTAATTCCAGAAAGAAACAGTGCCAATGTGGCTACAGAAAGTCTCCATCTGCAATCAAGTCCCATTAAACAAATTCCTGGAGTGTCTGCATCATGTCTTGGAAACAGCGAGAGGCGGGTCACAAGGGTTTGCCATCACAGAGTCCAGGCTGCAAAGACTGTCATTCCCTAGTGGCACTGATTTGAAACAGAGCCTTCCTTTCAAAAAAAAAAGCCAAAGAATAAGCTTCAAATTATCACCATAACTATTTACCTTTCCTCAGGATTTGGATGAGCCTAAGTGTTACTGTGTTAGGAGATGCATAAAACCATATTAAGCTACATCTTTACTCGCAAAAGCTTACTGTTTTTCAGGTGAACGGAATAGATACAATGTGATCTGAATGTGAGAGAGTGGTAGCAGGCAAAGATCTCAGGTTTCTCCTTTGCTTCACACTCCAAACATATACCACTCTGGGCAGCACTCAGGAGACATGGAAGAACAGGGCTACAACTTCTTTGTCTTTCATTTTTACCCCTTAATAACCTGCATAACACAGAAAAAGAATGAGAAAGCAAGTAAAGGCATATAACTCACGCATTACAGTCTGCTGCTGTGGTCCCTGGGCCATCAGTTTCCCCATGGGCAGTTTTGCAGGTGTCTTTAGCAGGGGATGCCATCCTGACCTGTACTTTGAAAAGGAACAGTCTTTTTTGTTATAGAAAGGTTTTGTCACAGAAAGCTAAATCCTATGAAAGGTATTTACAACACAAGCAGGCAGCATTAAATGGAGGTGGATAGTACTGCCAGCAAAGAGACAATTGTCATCACAGAGACAACACCCGAGGATATTGTACCTAAATGGGATGGCCAGATAAAATTTTGTATCTGTCATGCCCACGTTCAGGTCCTTACTGTGTAAATTTGAGAGTAATCTGGAATTCAAAACTTGGTTGTAGCTTGATCCAAGGGTGTAATCCTGGATATACTTGTATTCTTAGTACCCCTGAAGCAAACTTAACTTTACAAACACTGTGAACTCTCTTGATGGTCCGCAATGTGAAAAGAAATACTTCAACACCATAATACTTTTGTCTAAATCTTCTAAAGATTTGGATATAGAAAATATGAACTATAAAATCTAAACTATAAAATCTCAACTATGCTATACCTAGAAACAGTTACCTCCCAGCACTGTTAAGAAAAAAACTAGGAGCACTCACTAAAGATATTCTAATTCATACACTGAATATATTCTGAGATTTTGGATTTTTCTATATCAGCTAAGTCTATGGAAGAAAGATTTTACTTGAGCTATGTTTTCTCAAAGGAAAATACTCAGCTGAGAGCTTGAAAAATTTGGTTTTTCAGAGTAAATCAGAAAAGAAGAAATAAACAGTTATTCAAAATTGGAGGGAAGAACAAATTCAGTGGTGTGATTGATGGACTACACATTGCTTTCAAGATTGATGCCATGCTATTATGTATGTCAGGGTACAACAGACCTGAATTATTAATTGCTCTATGATTCCCATTCTCTGAATGATACACTCCCTCAGAGCTTCTCTGAATGTATACTCTGTACATATAAAGCAAGAGCAAAAGCATTGCTGCATTCCCAGATAAACAGAAGCATTTTTAGGTTTGACAATATTTCACTGCCCCCCCCCAACAGAAAGAACCAACCAATTTAAAATTGCTAAGCAGCAGGGAAAACATTTTTTCACCATCTCTTTCACACCAGAGTATTTAATTATGAATTTATGCAAACAAGAATTTCAGAGCTCTCACTGCTCCAACAGTCTGTTGCCCGAGGTGCTTTCAAGCCCACAACTGCAGAACAGAGGGGGTGGAGTAAAGACCCAGCATTTCAGACAATCAGCTTTGAAAGCATGTTACAGCCTGTTTACTTGCATGACCCTATTCATTTTCTATGTTTTAAACAAGACTCATTTGCTTGAACACTGTTTGCTTTTTTTTTTTAATGTCCATTTATTCAAAAAATGAAAACACATGAAAACAAGAACAAAAGTTATATGCAAGTGGGAAGCAATAGAAGGAAGCTGTTAAATGTGACCAAGGAAATATTTTTTTTTGTCTACTGGCTGTATTGGAACTGAAAACACAGGCAAAGGACCTCTTGGTTACACCTCTGTAGACTGAGAATAAAGCTGCTGAAGTTATGGTATCTGTTAATGAACCCAGAACAAGCTCAAGGTATCTTTGTATATCTTTACCATATTGAATGTATTTGCAGTTCAAAACCCTGATCCCCATTTAAAGAAAGCCTATTGTAAACATTTCTGGTGATGTAAACAGACCTCAAGGTGGGAGCAGACTACATTTACATCTACTGAATAACCTCTTTGAACAGTGAGAGTGGAACAAAGTAGCCTTTACGTCAACAGAAATCAGATCTCAAATACCAAAGGCAGAAGAATGCAATAAGCATGCTAATAGCTAGCAACAACAAATCATAGAATCATAGAAAAGTTAGGATTGGAAAGGACCACAAGATCATCTAGTTCCAACCCCCCTGCCATGGGCAGGGACACTTCACACTAAACCATATCACCCAAGGCTTCATCCAACCTGGTCTTGAACACTGCCAGGGACGGAGCATTCACAACCTCCCTGGGCAACCCATTCCAGTACCTCACCACCCTAACAGTAAAGAATTTCTTCCTTATATCCAGTCTAAACCTCTGCTGTTTAAGTTTCAACCCGTTACCCCTTGTTCTATCACTACAGTGATACCAACTAGGAGAGGAGCGCTGCTAGATTTAGTACTCACCAACAAGGAGGGTTTGGTTGAAGTGGTGAATATCAGTGGCAGCCTTGGCTGCAGTGACCATGAGATGGTGGAGTTTAGGATCCTGTGTGGGAGGAATAGAATACCTAGGAAGGCCACAGTTCTGGATTTCCCAAGGGCCAACTTTGGCCTGTTCAATCAACTGCTAAGGGAAGTCCCATGGGAAAGGGTACTAGGTGGTAAAAGGGCTCATGATAATTGGTCAGCATTCAAGGACCTCTTCTTCCAAGCTCAGGATCAGAGCATCCCAATGAGTAGGAAATCAAGTAAGGGATCTAGGAGACCAGCGTGGTTAAACAAGGAGCTGCTGGGCAAACTCAAGTGGAAAAGGAGAATCTATGGATTATGGAAAGAGGGGCTGGCCACCTGGGAGGAATATAGGACAGTTGTTAGAGGACATAGGGAGGCAATTAGGACAGCTAAGGCCTCCTTGGAACTTAATCTTGCAAGTCGGATTAAGGACAATAGAAAGGGCTTCTTCAAATACATAGCAAATAAAACTAACACAAGAGGCAATATAGGCCCACTGTTGAACGAGGTGGGTGCCCTGGAGACAGAGGATATAAAGAAGGCAGAAGTGCTGAATGCTTTCTTTGCCTCTGTCTTTACTCCTGCAGACTCCCTGGGGGCCCCAGATTCCTGTAGCCCCAGAAGGAGTCAGGACAAAGGAGGAGTTTGCTTTGGTAGATGAGGATTGGGTTAGGGATCAGCTATGCAATCTGGACATCTATAAATCGATGGGTCCACATGGAATGCACCCATGGGTGCTGAGGGAGTTGGCGGAGGTCATTGCTAGGCCACTCTCCGTAATCTTTGGTAAATTGTGGGAAACGGGAGAGGTGCCTGAGGATTGGAAGATGGCAAATGTCACACCAGTCTATAAGAAGGGCAAGAAGGAGGACCCGGGTAATTATAAACTGGTCAGCCTTACCTCCGTCCTTGGAAAGGTGATGGAGCAACTTATTCTTGACTCCATCTCTAGGCATATCAAGGATGAGGGGGTTATTAAGAACAGCCAACATGGTTTTATGGGGGGGAAGTCATGTTTGACCAACCTTATAGCCTTCTATGAGGAAGTGACTAGGTGGAGAGATGATGGTAGAGCGGTCGATGTGGTTTTTCTTGATTTCAGTAAGGCATTTGATACTGTCTCCCACAGCATCCTCATAGATAAGCTAAGAAAGTGTGGGCTTGATGATCAGGTAGTGAGGTGGATCAAGAACTGGTTGAAAGGAAGAAGGCAGAGAGTTGTGGTCAATGGGGCAGAATCTAGCTGGAGGTCTGTGACTAGTGGAGTCCCTCAGGGGTCGGTGCTGGGACCAGTGCTGTTTAATATTTTCATCAACGACCTGGATGAGGGAACTGAGTGTACCCTCAGCAAGTTCGCTGATGACACTAAACTGGGAGGAGTGGCTGACACACCAGAAGGCTGTGTTGCCATTCAGCGAGACCTGGACAGGCTGGAGAGTTGGGCAGGGAGAAACTTGATGAAATTCAACAAGAGCAAGTGTAGAGTCTTGCATCTGGGGAAGAACAACCCCATGTACCAGTACAGGTTGGGGGTTGACCTGCTGGAAAGTAGTGAAGGGGAAAGGGACCTGAGGGTCCTGGTGTATGGGAGGATGACCATGAGCCAGCAATGTGTCCTTGTGGCCAAGAAGGCAAATGGCATCCTAGGATGCATTAGAAAGGGTGTGGTTAGTAGGGCAAGAGAGGTTCTCCTCCCCCTCTACTCTGCCTTGGTGAGGCCCCATCTGGAATCTTGCATCCAGTTCTGGGCCCCTCAGTTCAAGAAGGACAGGGAATTGCTTGAAAGAGTCCAGCGCAGAGCCACAAAGATGATTAAAGGAGTGGAACACCTCCCTTATGAGGAGAGGCTGAGGGAGCTGGGTCTCTTTAGCTTGGAGAACAGGAGACTGAGGGGTGACCTCATCAGTGTTTACAAATACGTAAAGGGTGGGTGTCAGGATGATGGAGCTAGGCTTTTTTCAGTGATATCCAGTGACAGGACAAGGGGCAATGGGTGTAAACTGGAGCATAGAAGGTTCCACATTAACATCAGGAAGAACTTCTTTACTGAGAGAGTGACAGAGCAGTGGAACAGGTTACCCAGGGGGGTTGTGGAGTCTCCCACGTTGGAGATATTCAAGGCCCACCTGGACAAGTTCCTGTGTGATGTACTCTAGGTTACCCTGCTCTTGCAGGGAGGTTGGACTAGATGATCTTTTGAGGTCCCTTCCAACCCTCGGGATTCTGTGATTCTGTGATACAGTCCCTAATGAATAGTCCCTCCCCAGCATCCCTGTAGGCCCCCTTCAGATACTGGAAGGCTGCTATGAGGTCTCCACGCAGCCTTCTCTTCTCCAGGCTGAACAGCCCCAACTTTCTCAGCCTGTTGTAAAACCAGATGGTTTTAAGGAAAATCTTCCAGACAATCTTCCAGTTTGTAGTTTATCTTTACAGGAGATTTACGATTTTCAGGTGATGGTCATACAACATGCTACAAGCTCTACAGGAACTGAGGAGGGCACCAGCTTCACTTACTTCTATACCTGTTTCAGCAGAGGTGGCTCCACTGAAACAGGGATTTTACCACAGTTTGGAACAAAACCTTCAAACCTTCTAGAAGATAGACAAGCTTTGAATGTGTAATCCAAGTCGAGCAGTCCCACCAGCTGCCCAAGTACCACTGACATTAGCAAGCGGTGGGAGCACTTCTCTGCCTATGTTAGAGCTGCAGACCTAACGGACCCCAGACTATTTGTGTGGTTGGCAGTCACAGTCTGTGAGCCCGGCACCAGCACCAGAGATTTTGCAGTCACTGGGAACCTCTACTCTGAGATAGTTTCTCAGGGAAGACAGTTCAAAACTGGGAGCTGTGTGAATACTAGGAAACACAATTGATGGCAATCTGTCTGAAAAGCTGATAAGAATTATGAACTTGGGAGATTCCCAGAGCTTTGATGATATCTTAACTAGAAACAAGAGATCCTAACAAAAGGCTGGAGGCCCAGTTTCATCAGGAGCTACAGGATGAGTAGCTAGCAGTCTGGGCTTTCAGGCTGCCAAATCTTTTAGGAGCGCTTCTCTGAGACAGACCTGATCTCCCACCAGTTAAATATGGAAGCTAAGGAACTGGCTCTCACAGTCTCCTCACATCTGCTGGGCAGGCAAGCTAGCAGGAAAAGAAAAGCCAAGAAAACCTCTTCCTGTTCTCCATCTCCCCAGATTATTTTGGATTTAACAAACAGGAATTTTCTGGGAGGAAATGATCCTGTTGAAAAACACCAGACTGAGCCTAAACTCCACTCTCCTTAAGACAATGCAGCTATCTCTAGCAAACACACAGCTTCAGATACACCTGAAAACAGAACGAAATGCTACTGAAAAGGCATCTTTCACAAGATTCCCACACTGCTAGAGAATTAGTAAAAAAACAAAGTATATCTGACAGATATTAATCATATCACTTAATACACAAGCACCAGGTGTGCTGGAGATGAGATGGCAGAAGAGCTGATACAGAATAAAATTAATTGTCTTCAACTGTGTTTTTCACACAAGAAAACCCTCTAGCATGTATCCTTAGATTTTTTTTTATAATCATTAATCGTTCTTTCATCAATGAATTGTAACATAATATTCTGAAGTCAGTCATTTGGACAGAAAAAATAAAGGTATGTTCAGGAATGACAAAATGCTGCTCAAAGAAGATAAGTAACAATTAAAAAAAAAAACAAACCAAAAAGAAGCATTATTGGCATGAACCCATATCTGCAGGTTGTGTTTGGGTTACCACGAAGGGTGTGAAAAAACCACGGAACAGGATCTGGATCCAAGATGTCATGCATTAGCCCTAAGCCCCTCCAAGAGCAGAAGACACTTTGCAGTTGTTTTTTCAGCACTCCAGTCTAAGCACCATAGCACAAATTAAAAAAAAAAAAAAGAAAAGAAAAAAAAAAACCTGTGTGAACATTCCTCTCTCTGCAAAGAGACCTTTCTTGTCTCCCTGGCTGAAAACCAGCTCATCTGTTTGATTTTGTATTTGCAGGTAAGCATAGTAACAACTACAGCGAGGTCACTGAAGAAACGTTTAGGTTAGTGTAATCATTTAATCATTTTGAAATACACGTCTTGCCAGCAAGGCCACACACCAGAGAGGCAAGATATTTGTTTAAGAGCAAGTGACCTTGCTCTTCATTTCTGCTTGTTTTGCACTAATGTAGCTTGTCTGAGTTCTCTGGCATTGTTTGAAGGAAATTTCTGAAGATGGACAGGATCCCAGTGATGCCAAGATCCAATGAAATCTATACCATCATTTCTGGTAATTGAAGAAGTGTGCATCCAGGAGAAAGAAGGTTCTATCACCTTTTCCAACCACAGCTGTCAAGAGGAAGGAGCAACTAGCTGATCCAGTCCTTGACCTCCAACAGCTTCAGATCATCATCAGCTATTACCTATGTCCTTGATTATATCAATCAGAGTCACAAAGGTAGGGCTGCCTCCTTCCTGCCTTGGTCTCCAGAACCCACACTGCACTGGAAGATACTACTGCAGCATGGCCAGGCAAAGCTTTACACCTACAGTGCCAGGGTAGCACCCGTTGCTCCTGGGACAGCCTCTTGCCTGCAGACACTCTATCACCCCACAGCCGGCAGGACCAGCAACACGGGGAATCTGCAGGGCAGAACTGATTCAGGTGGCACCTCCTAGGGGCAGCATGATGCTATCCCACAGATCTCTGAGCTAATTGACCTTTTTATAGACGGATGCAACTCTCATTGACATCAACAGTAGGACAGCTCGGGTATTGTGCAGGAAAATGATGGATCCTGCTTTCCTTACTTAGATTTCTGTTGTACCTTTTGTTAGAGAGAAATACACATAAACTTAACACTTGTATCATAGTGCTAGCAGGCTCTTTCAACACTCACAACAATGAAAATAACATACACAGTTCTTGTTGTACTCTTCAGAAAAAAACATATGTTATTTGTTGACTGGAAAATGGAAAATGGAAGCATACAAGCCCTCCTAATGCTGCAAGGACCTGACTCAATATCCACTGCAGTTTTTTGTCATTGCCTTCAATAAGCTTTAGTAATCCATGTTCATAGAATTACTGCTTTATTAATCAATGACAGAACTACAAGTTATTTTGCAATAGGACTTACAGTGCTATTTACTCATTATACACATTTACTGCTAACCACTGTCTTTTTCTCTATTCCTCCTCTTCTGCTATTTTTATATTTGTTTTAAAGAGATTTTTTTTTGCCTATAACTCTGGAATTCAACAAGTGAAAACATTAATTGAATCAGACACTGAGATTTTAATGATAAGCATATTTCCAATTTAATAAAAAGCAGATAAGACTTAATCTGAAAAATGTAAAATATAAATCACATTAAAGGTCAAGTCCTGACACAAACATCCCCTTTATTATAGCCACTGATTTTCAGTGGCATCCAGATGTAGGTCTAATGATCAAGTTGATAACCACACAAGAGAGAAAAATCAAGATCCACAGTGGAAATTCAAGCTGACACTCTGACCTTAACTCATGCTGTGGTGCTTTTGGAAAGGGAGGAGAATGAGTAGCTTTTTTCCCAGCAGCTTGAGTTCAGACAGGATTGCCATTCCATATTTTCCTGTCCTTCTTTACATAGGTTTATTAAACATTGCTTAAATATGTTCCAAGGTGGTTAAATATTTAAAAAGAGGCAATTCCTTGTGTTAGGCATACTGTAATCAAGATTATTCCATTTCATAATGAGAATGCTTTTATCCACACAAAGTCTGCAAAAATTTGTTTTATAGCGAGAACTCAGTCCTTTTAAAGAAAAAATAAAAAGGAGGAAAAAAAATAAAGGAAAAAGACAGTTTGTATTGCCTGTTGGTTTATCTCCAGTGATCCTTAAAATAACAGAAAATGCCTTTTTTAAATACTCAGTTTCCATCAGAAACTAAGCTTGCCAATATGGAAAACAAAACATGAGCTCCTAATCTTGCAAGGTCTAGAGATCTTGTATATATATTTTATTTTTATATTACCGTAAGTTGCTTAAATGCACAATGCTGATGAGATTGTTTGTCTGATTTTAATGCAGGTAATGTACTCTGAACTCAGTGATCCAAAAGAAAATTTCCCAGCAGGCCACACTTGACAAGCAGGTGTCACTCAATCATGCACGTTTTCACCTCCCTGAGAGGACAGATGGTCCCAGCCTACTTAGCAATTCCATCCTCTGTTGGCAGCCCCCTCTCCAATGCAGTGCTGTAATAAAGATGCTCTGAGATTTGTGTTAATCTGTGGTCTTTGGGGTAAACTGTAAACAAAGTGTGTAGAGTTATCGTTTCTCATTATGAGCTGGACCTCTTATCTTCTCCGCTGCCTATAGCATATAGATATCTTTAATAGCCTATACCCCTGGAATCAGCTTTCATGGAGATTAGCTCCTGTCATTTTAAGCACCACAGAATTACTTCGTCTGCAGAGACTTGACCTAATCTGTTTGAGGTTTTTACTATAAAGACAGTAAGACAGCCTTTTTTCTCCTAATTTTGAAAACAATGGTTTAAATTGGCAATAGTTCCTGTTGCTGAATTTTATGCATATGTAGGTATTATACTTGCTGACTTCCTGCTCTGAGATAGAAGAGGCACTGTTATTTCTCTTGTCTTCATTCAGAAATAGGAACAGCAAGAACTGGGAGGGGAGAGAATAAAAAACCCTTACATCTGAACACCATGTTGAGGGGGGTTATTTGTCAATTCTTTTTTCATTGCTGTGATACATTTCCACTACATCCAATTTCCCCTGTGTAAAATGAAGATTATCTTCTCCTCAAAATCTGACAAGTGCAGTAGGGAAGAAAGCAGAGGGAGAGAGGGAGCGCATGTGAGAGTTCCCAGAGTCAGGTCTGGCACCTCCTATAATTTGTGCCATCAGGGAATTTTTCAGGACTTTCTACATGCAGAAAGGAAAAAGGTCAAAGGTTCAGAGTCCTCATAACACTACTCAAAACAAAGCCAAATATGCATACAGCACCAGCATGTGCCACAGAATGAGGCTGGACTGATAACACATCATTAAAATGAAATACCTAAATTTAGAACTCTATCACAATTCTGTCTTAATCTCATCTTTCAGGTGTAACAGAGATCACATGAAAAACAAGGAACATCCTATTTTGGTTTTCGCTTGTGCCAGTCTCCTAAACGGCAATCTATGAAGGACTCGTGGTGACTTTAGTGGGCTATGGATACAGTCAAAGCTGTTGGAGGCAGAGAGCTCAACTGAAGAAAAAAGGAACCTTGTCCAAAGTTTGTCCCTGGGAAGGTGGAGGAAAAATTTCATCTGTTGAAGCTAATGGAAAGAATTAAAAAAGATTTAAATCTGTATCATTTAAGCAGTTCTTGGGTTTCTCATTCTTAGTCACAAATCTTGGAATTCTTACCCAGTCCTGGAAAAGAGGAATACTTCTACATGACTTTGTCAAAGGCAACAATAAAAACCCAATAGGAGTTGGTATTTATCAGCTGATATGTAGTGAAGCTGATTAGATAACAAGGAAAACATCATGTCACCACAGACCTCCAGGAAATGTATTTTTTTTTTGTTACTTAGCACAAGCTTATGTTCCAGAACAAGTTCTTGTTTCTTAGGATAAGCACTTTATTCCTTGTGATGTGATAGACACTTGCAGACCTCAAGCAGACCAGACTTTACCAATCTGCCATATGAGAGTGCTGGAAACATCCATGAGGTGAGATAGGGATGGAAATAGAAGTTATAAAGAAAAACTGAAAAGATTTAAAGTCCTGTATTTAAGTTTGACTCGGTCCTGTGTTCAGTAGGACATTGTACATTCCAGTGCCTATCTTAGGAATTCAAAACTTGTAAAAATGCTTTCCAGTATAGTGTAATACATTATTTGCATATAAATACAGTGACTGAGCCAATGAATTCTTCTCTGTGTGAACAAATTGTCCAGTTGTTAACTGTATTGCCATAGTGCCCAGAGGCTTTAGTAGAGGTTGAGGATTAAGGAAGCTCAGTGATGCCCTGAGTACCACAATGGGCTGAGGGCACATCCAGCTCTGACTGACCACGAGGGTATAACCTAGATCAGGTCCTGAAGCTATACAGGATTTTCAATTTCTGTTGAAATAAAATATCCCACTTTCCCAGACTTACCTATTAGTCTAGGCTCAGGAATAACTGCAGGGTTGCACAATCAGAGCTGTCTCACCCTCAGCTAGTGGGAGGGGAGGAGAAAGTGAAAAAGACTTTACATTTCCATGACTGGTGGTGGACATGTGCTTTGAGACTGAAGACACTGAGGTTTCTTTTCTAATCTCACTACTGATCTCCTGGGTCACTCAGCAGGCTACTGGCAAATAATTTTGTCTTCTCCCTCACAAGCAGCAATGGCTGGGACACGTGATGCTTCCTACCCTGGGGTGCTTGCCAAGGGTAAAGGAAGAATAAGAAATAGCACCAGAGTAGCGGCAGATCAAGCATGCTACGTATGAAGTCTCTTGCTTTTTAGCTCAGTATGCTGTAGATTAACCGGAAGAGCAGTTCTACAGAGTCACTGTGCCTAGCGCCTCCAGTACCTATCCTCTTTGCCCACACAACTCAGTGGTCTTAGGCTCTCAGGAGCTGCAGGACTATTTCCACAGACTGCTTAAGCATATGTTTCTTTCTTATTTTTCCTTCCAGAAACGAAACCTTGCTCTTTTACTGCCTTAAACATCTGAGTCCACAAAGCACCCCTGTACTTTGTGTGAGCAGCCTATGAGTATGTTTTAGATAAACCACTTGCGTTTTCTCTTTCCCATCACTAGGAAAGCTCATAGGAAATAAGAACCAAAGGACTTAAAAGCTTATACTGCTTTAGGGTGTTGCCAAATACATCTGTCGCTGAAAAGAGGGAATTATTATAAGATTATTTCCTGCAAATTCAAACCACTGTCAAATGAAATATGAACATAAGAGTGACTACACTTGGTCATACCAAAAGTATGCCTGTTTCTAGCATAAGCAGATGCCCAAGTAAGAACAAGAACCTGGCAACTAGATGGGACACTTCTAAGTCTCCTACCTTCAGCTATTTCAGTTCAGGGACTTCCTAAACTGGAAGAACAGAACAGAGAAGATGAAACCAGAAGCAAATCATAAAACTTAAAATCAACAGATTCATCCTAATAATACAAGGTAGCAAAATTTACCTTCAGACTTATTTGAAAGAATATTCAGAGTTTAAATTAGCAAAACATCTAGCAAACACTCATAGTGTGTCCCAGATATTATTTTCTCTATTTTATTTTATACTATTCAGTACTATCAATTAAATTTGAGAAATGTTATAAGGGAATAAATATAGCTACGTTTGAGAGGAAATGTCCATTTCTTTGTTCTGTATCAAGTAGCACTTACAACTATAGAGCATCACAAGTGAGATAAAATAAGGCAATTTCAAAACATGAATGAAACAGGTCAGCACTACACCTTCAGTAGTAAGAGTGCACCCTTTGGCTCCGCTTTATGGGCTGTGTATATGTGCCTGTGTGTTAACATGTCATCCATGTATATTTTCCTTGTGCACTTTCCACCACTGAAAGAGGAAGGACAAATATATCAATGATCCATTTTGCAGAGCAGCACTTTTTTTCATCCATATACTCAAGTGGGTACATCCCAAAGTAGTTATTTCTTTTCCCAGCTTATTCCTTTTCTCTTTCAGCAGTTATTCATTTTTTCTATTCTCACCAGTGCTTGATTCACTGAAGCATCCACTGAGAGTAAAACCCAACCATCTATGGTCTTACTGTGACGGAAGCAAAATAAAAGAAGCAGGGCATGCAGTAAGACATTATTCAGTTGCACATGCTCTCCATAGCTTACATGCAATCCTCCTCCTTTCCCAAAAATTCTCCTCAGATCATACAATGGCAGGAAGGAACCAGGCTGCCATCTAATGCAGCTGGATTCAGTGATCACCATGAAAGCAAAACATGTCTTTCTTCTCAAACTTACAACCTCCCTCCACTTTTTCAGACAGAAACAGCTAAATTCATCAACATGCAGGTGTTAAATATCCCCTTACGTCTCTGGAAGGTATCACCTAGAAACCATAATCTGACCTATAAAATGAGGCACAATGAAACCAGTTTAGAAGAAATAAGAATCCTACAAGATGTTATCTTTAGGATTGGAATAGGAGAATGTAAGCAAGCAAGGGGAACATTGCTCCTGCTGCTTAAGACTGGAAGGGAAAAGAAAACCTAGATTAGAAAAGCATT
The DNA here is from genome assembly GCF_012275295.1 of Melopsittacus undulatus. NCBI lineage: Eukaryota > Metazoa > Chordata > Aves > Psittaciformes > Psittaculidae > Melopsittacus > Melopsittacus undulatus. Next base: position 21,800,509 of record NC_047530.1, read on the forward strand.
AGACAATCAAGCAGAACTGTGTGCACACTGCTAAACCTCCCAGGGCCAAGTTGACTGGTTACTGCTGGTAGAAAGGAACAAGGTGAATAAGGGAGACTTTAAGACACAAACTGAGTAGCTGATACAGAAATCTGCTAGATTAGAGGCAGATAAGAGACTCAGGTGTTGAATTTATTTGTGAAAAGTTATGGGCATCTGAGATGATATATCCACAAAAGCACAATAGATTGCACTATGTGTTAAAGATTCAGTCTAAATGGAGAGTCTGGCAAGGACCAGACCTTGGCTGTTACAGACACTGCTGCTCCCCACACAGTGTTGGAGAGGTGAGTAACTCTTAGAGATACTGAAATAGCCCCAAATCCAAGTTTCATCCCTTACAAAGTAATGAAAAAATTACAGGACAATTCTTACTATAATTAATGCAATACTACATATTACAGACCTAGGTTTTGTTGACTTTATAGTTCTGTGGAAGTAGCAGTAAAAACTCAATACTGCTGGTTAATGAAGGAAACATATAGTGCCCCCGCTTGCTGATCTCTTTTAGACAAAATTCTATTAGTTGTGGATAGTCGTGATTACTCACAAATACTGGGACTCACTGAGCCTCAGCATAGCTCTGCCCTTCATACAGTGGCAAAACTGAGCTTCTGAGGCAGCCTGCCTGAAAGGAGGAGGAACCTTGATGTAAGCGACTGCAGTGGTGGTTTCTTCCTTAGAGACCGCAGCCATCCCCACTGCCTCAACCAAGGATAGCACAGTGGTCTCAGTTGGTGCTGAGCTTACTGATCAGATTCCTCACCCACGTGTGAAGAATCGTTGTGTATGGTACAAATGGCTGATATTTTTCTTTTCCTTATTCTTTTGATGCAAACTAGCTTCTCACCCAGCAGAGATTTTTTTTTATTTATTAATTTTCTCATTGAGAAGGTACGATATTTGTGTCATTTCTTCTGCAACTTTTTCCCCAAAATATCTGATATAGTTTTTACTAAGGAATCTCACATTATCGTTCTCTTTTTATATCTTTTCCTAGTCTTGGTTTTTCTTCAGTATGGAAGGTTTTCTTTGTGACCATAAATTAAGAATTGTATAACAAAAGGAAAAAAAAAAGGCTTTCTCTTCTCCGAATTACAATAGAATATAGCAGTTAAAAATACGGAAAGTATTGAATAATTGATAAAATGATTTTAAAACATTTTCCTTCAGCTAGCCCTGAGAACTTGTGACGTTCCCTCAGATTTAAGATCATTTGGGATTCAGTTAAATACAGTAATTGGTTGTAAGTCCTCCCATCTATGCTAAAAGCATTGCTAGGAACTCCGCATGTATTTGAAAGAAAGAACTGAAAGTCAGAGAAAGAATAATTTAGTACATAGCTCAGAGGTATCATTAGTATCGACAGCATGATGTTAAGAACAGGGAAATTTAGGTTAAACAGCAGGATAGAAGGCTGAGCACAGTCACAGGTTTGATAAAGGGTGAGAGCAACTCTCCCATTGTGTGACCCCAGGCATGTCACTACCAGAAACCTCTCCCCATGCTCAGGTCTTCATCCCTTTTTCTCCAAGAATAACCTCCTGACAGTGTCAAATTACAGGATAGGCCCAGGAACCATTTTTAAAACTAGGCTGTTCAAAAGAGAAGTTTTCCTTCTACACTGAAAATCCGTAAGCCTGACAAGAGCCTGTTAAGAGGCAATTCTTCTCTTGTCTGCCATTCCACCGTAACCATACCTTCTGTTAGAATCATAGAATAGTTTAGGTTGGAAGGGACATTCAAAGGTCATCTATTCCAACCTCCCTGCAATGAGCAGGGATACCTTGAAGTAGATCAGGTTGCCCAGACCCACATCCAGCCTGGCCTTGAATGTCTCCAGAGTTGATAGGTCCTTGTAGATATCACAGCTATCTCCTACTTCTAACCAAATGTTCTCAGGGCTTTTCAAGCTCATCTGCCAGCCCTTGCACCTTCTTCCCACACAGAGCAGATTTTGAACCTTTCTAACTGTATTAGCTTCATATATTTTAAGATATTATTTTAACACCAGATTAAAAAAAAGACAAAGGAAAATCAAGAGCAGCAAAACCATCTTTCTTACTCTAATTTTTTGTACTTTATTATAGGTGAAATAATATTTCACTGCTGGATCTTTTTAAAATAAAACAAAACCAAAAAACTAAACAGATCAACCTGACATCCACAAAACCTACTACAAGCAGAACAGGATTTAAGCACTGCATAATCTTTCCCAGAGACTTTTTCAAACAAAGATGCTGTGGTTTTATTTGGTTTCTGTTTAACTCTCCTGAGAGGTCTCTCTTTAAATCCAGGAATGAAAAATACATTCTCAGTCCAGACACAGAGATTTTAGAAAAGAGAAGTGCAGTGAGACAGCATTTCATTTGCAAGTCTTTTACATTTTAACAGTGTCTATTGCTATCCGCTCAGCAAACATCACTGAAACTGCTGCTCCCTACAATAAATTTTAAGATTGTAATGTTTTAAATAGTGTACATATCGTATATATGCAATATAAAGAGCTTTAGCATATCTGCTAACATAGACACATAAGATGCACATATTTGTGCCTGTGCAGGCTATGTATAAGCAGACTATACACAATATATGCTGTATATTCATATGTGTGTGTGCTGTCACTTTGGTTCTAAATATAATGTACATAATTTCAAATAAAAATGTTGACAAAATGAACAGCCAAATACATCAAATACTACTAAGTAGATGCTTGGGAAACGTAGGGGGAAAAAGTTAAAGTAAAAACAGGCTTAAAGCTGACTTGTTACACATAAGGAAGAGAGACAGATTTTAGTAATCAGAAAAAAGAATTCAAGTTTTCCTAGTATTTAGTTATATTATTCAGGATCTAAAAAGGAAGGGAAATTGAATAGAAATTACTAGGATTTGTTTGCACGTTTTGGTGTGTTTTTCCATAACAATAAATGTAGCTCAGATTCTTTTAAGACAAGTAATTGTGTCTGAGAGTTCTGTTTTAAATATGTTCTGGGGCATCTTCTTGTTCCCACTGAGTTTAACGTAGATAGTTTCCATGCTTAAGGAGCTACAGTGTGTAGGATTAAATAATACACTTAATGAAGAGGCTAAAATGACTGCACTCTTTCTATTTCAAATACAGCATTCCAAGAAAGAAAACCACCCAAGATCAGTGAAAACAGTCTTTTACCATCTTGTATTTTATGAATTAATATTCTGTAGTGCACCCTACTTAAAACTGCACTTTAGGAGTATCTAGCTATGATATTGTACCACACTGACTTCCTCAGTATGATTCTGAACATCCCATCTTTCAACTTATTTGTTCTTCCAGCACAGCCAGGACCAGACCTGGCCAAATGAGTACTTGAGTACAGATAGGCTGAGTCACATGCTAGTAATCTAAAGAAAAGTTAATCCATGTATTTAAATACTATACTATTAACCTAATCACTTGAGTAGGGCTAGTGAAATGACAGTCTCCTGTCTCAAACTAGACCATAGACTTTGGCATGCCAAACAAAACTCACAGCTTTCCAGAATTCCAGACATGTGATGTCTCCCACAGTCCCACGGATGCACTTGTAGTGCCTTCCATAGCTGTAACCAGGATGCTGTTCTTAGTCTTCTGCGTCTTTTGGGTAGTGAAAGTTGCCACACATACCCTTTGCACACCAGAGGCATGTGGGACAGTCCCCAGGTCTGAAGGTGAAAGACTGGCGCCTGGCCAATGCTTCCCCTGAGCACAAGGGAACTGCATACTACTACACAACATCATGAACATATTGGTTTGTGGGGATATAGCTGCACACTAGTTCATTCCTGCAAGCCATTTAGGACACCCTATTAACCTGTGCTAATAGATGAACCAATGCTGAGTTAACAGACAAGTAGCGGCTAAGTTTGGTCTATGAAACCCTAAATGGCCTGGCTCCTGACAACTCCAATTCATTGTCCCATATTAGCTTTGTATTGATATCTCATCAATGAGGAATTAACTGCTGTGTCATGCATATTTCAGGGACATTCCCACTTTCTCCTACCATCATATTCTGATGATCTTTTAATGTATTTTCCTACCTTCCTGCACAATGTTGGCTTAGGAGAGCCCCTTTCTCTGTAGTTATTAAAGTACCAAATCTATTTAAAACCAAGGGAATCATAGTTCCTTCCCTGTCATGTTTGACTCCAGTTGGAGAAGAGAAAGACCTGGATAGAAGTTGTTAACACCTGGGAGAAGGAAGGATTTGCCCTAGGTCAGGCATACACTTCTCAGTGGTGTTTACTCTTGGAAAACCTGAGAGGATTAAAGCCAGCTCTTGAATCTCTTCTTGACACTTCATGGCATGTAACACTGTTTGCTCAAGCTTTTATGACTGGGCATGTGCCACATGCTTTGCATACTCCCTGTGCATGCCCATCCTGGCATTGCCATGTTTCACTGATGGATTAGCAGTGGCACACACACATGTGCCTGTTTGGAACACAGGTGTTTAATCCTGGTTTTGCTACCAAGCTAGCCAGAGCCTTTAATTTATCTTTTTTTCTGGACAGCATCAGGGCGGCTATGAGAAAAGAGAAGCTGCCAAAAAACTACATTGTTGGTACTGGCACTCCTCTTCCTTGCTAAAGTACACAAGGGCTCTAGCCAAGGCCGTTTAGCCTTTCTGCTTGTCTCTGACTTCTAGCCTCTATTGGGTCAGTAGACACAGTGTTCAAAAAAGAGCTCTAATGGTCTCAGTTCTAAAGCTTAATGCTTTTTGGAATTTAATCCAAACTGCAGACATCTGATCCTCATAACCTTCTCAGTATGCATACAGAAATAAAAGTTTTATTTATGAAATTCCACTTCAAAACATTTGTGTGTGAGAAATACTCAAGCTCCCTCCCCAGTATTTGAGGATAGTCTCTGTAATTTGTGTCTCTGATGACCAAAGATATTGCAATTAGCAAAATCAGACAATTAGATGGAGCCAACAGAAATGAAACATTATCTTCTGCTGCCAATGCTTGCATCATCCTACTGAGCTCATCTTATAAAATACCTAAATGTGAGACAGTTGCTTGGAATCATAAATTGTGCACTTCCCTGCCATACTAGCTACCAAAGTACATTATGAACATTGCCCTGCCTCTGTTACTGCAGTTCTTACTAATTCTTCTTTGTTTCCTCTGTTTTCCCAGGGGGCAGCCTTGGAATTCTTGTGCTTCTCTTACTGCAGCACATCCTCTGCTCTATGTATGGTCACTAGCCAATAATTTGTGGCAATGGAAGCAAGAACTTTTGAAAGAAAGTTTTCCTGCCACATGGCAGTATGCTGCAAAGACTGCTCACATCAGGAGAAAAAGGAAGTTGACCAGAAAGAAATGGTTCCTACATTCCTGCCTCTGTGTTCACATCAGGACTGACCCTGCAGAATTCTGCATGAAAGTTCATATTCACAGGGAAGCTATAACTTCATAGAGGTCTACCTAGTCTTGAAACAAACAAACAAAAATCCCAAACAAAAACAAACCTCTTTTAAACTCAGCAGACTAGTGAACACTAAATCTGTTGCTTTCTTTCTTCCACATCACCCTTCCCCATAGAGCCTATGTGATGGCTGGCACAAGAGCTGGCTCAAATGGCTCTGTACCAACTGAGAGACACCTAATCTTGAAGGATCCATTGCCAGCTCCTTACAGCCAGATACTAGCCTCCTTGTGCTTTCTGAGCCAAGCAAAGAAATAAAGTGCACATGTTCACATGAAGCCACTGAGAGCGTCATTCTTACAATTTAAATACTGGAACAGGAACAAAGTTGATAAAGGGTCTGGAGAATAAATCTTATAAGAAATGGCTGAGGGAACTGGGATTGTCCAGTCTGGAGAAGACTCAGGGGGGACCTTATCACTCTCTACAACTACCTGAAAGGAGGTTGTAGTGAAGTGGGGGTTGGTCTCTTCTCCCAAGTTACAAGTGACAGAACAAGAGGTAACAGCCTGAAGCTGTGCCACTGGAGGTTTAGATTGGATATATTTCTTCACTGAGGGTGTAATCAGGCACTGGAACAGGCTGCCCAGGGAAGTGGTGGAATCACCGTCCCTGGAAGTGTTCAAAAAACATGTAGATGAGGCCCTCAGTTACATGGTTTAATGGTGGTCTTGGCAGTGCTGGGTAATGGATGAACTTGATAATCTTAAAGGTCATTTCCAACCTAGCTGATTCTATGTTTCTATTCTATTATTCTTATTAGGGGCAGCACTGTTTTTGCTTGCTTTATAAGGTTAAAATATCAGAAACTGGGGCAACAGAATATAATTCAATAATCTCCACTACAAACAAATATATTCATCCTCTAAGGGAGTTATGGATCCCAACAGATTTAACTATGGACTTCATATACAACTCCAACATTAAACTGAGACATTTGGTGAAAGAAAACTCCAGCCTTAATAATTTCAGAAAGCATCTGTAGTTGCAACACATTATCACACTGACTAAACCTTGTCTACTCCGACCACCACACTATCTGTCACTCTAGAGTTACTATGGATGTATTGTACCAGCTTATCTACTTCCTTAAAGCTTGGGGATTTATAGACTCCAAAGTCTATTTGTAAAACCTGTAGTAGTTTGAGCATGAATTTGTCACAATAAGTTTTTCTTTCAGAACCCTAGAATTCTTCTGCTACTGCTTTGTCACATCCTGTACACCTTCATTGAAATGGAGCCCTGTAATATGTGTCCAGAAGTGCAAAGATGACAAATATGCAATACCTGACTAGCAAGATTCATGATGTCATGCAACTCCTTTTTAAAGATAACCAGCTCTAGGAAGACACTGGATTCTCCTAACCATAGACCTTTCAAAGGGAAAGGCTCAATATGGCTGGAATAGCTTCTATTGGCGCAGAAGAGAAACAGGCTACTTACCAGAAGTGATTATCAGTTCCTGGCACCTGATTTCTTTTATGTGTTTACTCAGACATCTTACCTTTATTTACAGGTCTAGCAGTGTTTTCCTCCAACTGTGACAGCTGAATATCTGTGTTGCTCCTCTTAAGCACCTTCAGGAAACGTGCATCATCATATTGACTTTGTTAACTGCTAGGGCTGTTAGGTGCTCTGGTGTATGTGTGGAAAATGAGCTTGTGGAGGAGGATCTGGTGAGGAAGTGAGAGCAAAGCACTAGAGAAAAAAAAAAAAAAAAAAGAGAAGCCAAGACTCTGTAGAAGTGCTTCTTATGTGGTTATTACAACAAATGAATATTTGAACTCTTTCCTGAATATCTGAACTGAAACTGCTGAAGGTGCTTATGAAGTAGGTATTCCAGCTAGAAAATGGATTTAAACATAGATTCTTCATGCAAAACCCATTATGCAAATCAACTCTGCACACTGAGAGAGATATGACCCGAGTACTGTGGTCAGTAACACACAACCTGCCCTGCCACAGGGATACCATGCACATCTACGAACTGCAGATTTGCCTCTGACAAAAACGCCTCTTGACCTATACCTGAAGAAACTGATCTCTTGTTTCTCAACTTCTTTCATGCCTTCCAACCTGTATAGTCAAAGCTGCACCTGCTGTTGCAGGGTTTTTCAGTAGGAGGTTACACAACCGAATGATAAACTGCAGGCAGGTAATAGCAATGGAAAGCATTTCTCTCTTCCTGAAGTGATGAATGAGAAATTAATTAATCTGGATGTAGGTATGGCTGAAAACAGCACTGCTTCAGGTGCTTATGACTGTCCTTTCTTCACTCTGCCTCATCAGTGGAAGGTTAACGCCACTTCCTACAGCTCTTCTCCCCAGTGGTAACACAGAGGAGCATGAACTGCCTTTTTCCAGGCAGGAGGCAGTAAAAGCGAACACAGCTGAGCAAGAGAGAAAGATTGCATAATAAAAAAAGTGCAGGGGAGAGAGAGGTTTCATTCGCTGGGGTGCCAGCTTTGAACAAAGGAAACTCCAGGTTTGGTCATCTTCTGTCATTATCCCAGAGCAGGAGCCATGCAGGCCTCTGCATGTGTTCATATGTATAAGGCAGAGCAGCATGGGAAGCTTTAAATAATTGAGTTCAAGTACATTCCTGTTTACTCCTAAATATGCTGTTTAAACACATTCATTTTTTGCAAAGCTGCTGGACCCCCACCTGTGTCTTTGTTGCCCTGACTCCTGGGCAGACCCTGGTGCCTATGGGCCAGCTTCTTCCCTTGCTGAGCCCACTGGTTCACCCTGGCTCCCCTGTCTCCTCCTCCTCTGCAGCAGATTTCCACCTTCACTGAGCTGTGGCAGCTCTCTCTTCTTCCTGTTTTAAGTCATCTCAGTCACAACTGCTGCCACCACAGACAAGTGCACGTTATTATTAATGCATTATTAAATTTTATCTCACATTTAGAGCCTTGTCGATGGTGCTCACTTATAGACGCTGTGGCGATAAGCACTATAGGAATGGCTATAAATAATGAATACTATCCCTCTCATGTCTCTCACAGTCTCACAGCCCAGTAGGTATTTACTGCAAGGCAAATGCAGATCAACTCCATTTTATTTTTACTGATTAAAAGTATTGTCAGGGTGGGTAGTTGCCACAAAGTAGGCAAGAGACTGCAGCTTCTGTGGGAGACAGCCTAAGATATTTGAGCAGCTTCTGTTCCCACCAGGGTACCTTTCTCTAAAAGCAAAGCACTAACTCTAATTTGCCTGCTACAATTCTGCTCCTTGCAGGGTTCCAGAAATCAAAAGAGAGGGTGGAAAGGTAGTGAAAGGGTCCAAATTCCCCTGGTATTTGCCCTTTACAGCTCAACTGCAGAACGCAATTTTTAATTGGGGAATGCATCAGCTCCGGCATTTGCCTGCCATACAGCAAAGTTCAGGCACCTACTGGTTCAAAATCAGAGCCCAAAAGAGCAGAGCACCAGTGCTGTCTCAACTGCAGTCTGTCCCACCTCATTAATGCTTGCTATTCAACTCATCTTTTTTCCCTTCCTTTGTAGCTCCTGCAAATTAAGCTTTTGAACACTGTTAACACTCCTGGACATCTATAATTCTTGATCACATAGCCATTGCAAGATGTAGGAGATCTTTGCTATTACCTGTGTGACTGTAAGAGTTTAGAGAGAAAAATTTGGAAAAGAAAGGATTTCAAGGAGGATACTGAGAGGTTTTAAAAGAAATGATGCTAACTCTTTAGTTTTGGTCTCAGAAATTCCCAAATAAAAATCTAGATAATTCTCTAGCATACGATACCTTAATCTCTTCATAGTTTTGTAATGGGCACCAACAGTCAGAACAACCCAGCCAGGGGGGTACAAAGCACCCCTGGCAATGGCTTTCCAGCAGGGTCCATTTCCACCACCCCAAGCCCCTAGTCCCAGCACAAAGCTACTGCTTCCATTGCTGCAACCACCCCCACAGGGCATTTGCCATCATCTATGAGTCAGCATAGAAATAAAGTACTGGCCACTTTTCTCACTCAGCAGTGTCCATGGCCAGCTGGCTGGCTTTTGTCTCAGCAAACTGACTTGATTCACCCTCTCTTTCAGCAGTTTCTGTAACTTGTCATTGAGGAGTCCATACAGCTGCCTTCCATCTCTGATGCCTTCCCATAATACGGCAGGACCCATCAGTAAACAAGGCATACTGCTTTTCACTTTCTGACAGTTATCCAAGGAGCGGGAGAGGAACAACCAAAGGAACAAAAACTGATTTATGTGATTTATTCATCATGTGGTTCAGATCTCAAAGGGAATTCTGAAATCAGAAAAGATACCACAATCAGGCTGCATTCTAAGTATCACTACATTTAAGAGTTTTTTGGAGTTACTGATTGGGTTTGGCTCATCAAGAAGGTTTTCATCTGGCAGTTCAGATAAGATGCCAGGCCTAAAGCTGAAATAGCCAGAAAATGACTTTTTAACCTGCAGAAATATCTTAGACACCATATGTTTTTTGCTCAAATGAATTAAAAATGTCAAAAGCAAAGTCACTTTCACAAGTGAAAGTCCAGATGAAAAAAAAAAAAAACAGCATTTCTTGTTAATGTCATGATGTTTAATTTGTATTTTGGCCTGATCTTCAGTTGTGTATAATTAGCTTAAATATAATAAAAAAATACTCTTTAAACAAAGAAATGTTGTCTTGGGTTTTTTTTTTTGGGGGGGGGGTTGTTTGTTTTTTTTAAGCTGAAAATGTCCCAAGATTTTCCCAAATGAAAAAGTACACTGGGAGAGGAGGACAACCCCCAGAAAGTACCATTTTAATACATTCTTGGTTTTCATGTATCAGAAACACAATCCTATGAGGAAATTATCATCTGCTCCATAACAGATACAAGCCCTGAAATCCAGTCTTCTCTGCTGATATTCAGACTAAAGTTACCTCTGACTTCATCAGGGTAGAACTAGACCTTATCACTGACATTTTTAGTCTTACCATATTAAATCTGAAATAATCCAAAATTATCATGGAAAAAACTTCTCAGACTTCCTGTGCTTCAGATGTCCTGACTTCACTCGAACCTAGACACATTTTGCCAAGCATTTGACCCAAAAGTTTATCACTTAATACTTTTGCTTGAGCTGTTTCAGAACTTGATATGGGCTTGCTTAAAGTTCAGCTTCCCCATTGGTGTGCTCTTTTATGAAAGTTTAATTGAAGTTTATAACACTATCATAATGAATGGACCTATCTCAGCAGCCATACTTTGTACTGCACAGCTGTTTTGCAGCACACAAAGAAAATGTCCCACGCTCATAGGTTTAATCACCAGGGTACATTATATCATCACTAAGGGTGTATCCTTCTGTAAAGCTGGGGTTAGATCTAACATAGTTATACAACATTTTTTCAGCTTAAAGTAGAAGAAAAATTAGCTTCTGGCAGCCTGCAGAAAAATCTTTGGATGCACCTTCAGGAAAATATAATGAAAATCACAGAGAAATTTGATAATGAACCAAAGCATTCAAGCTTATTTAGCATATATATTCACCCTGATGTCATTTATATCTTCAGTCATTACTTAAGTACCATATAAATTTATTAATAAATGTTCACATTTGAGGTTGCTTACATTTGTGGAACCTAATGTCAAGCACTCAGTGTGAAGCCCAATCCTCAGGGACACTAAGCACCCACATTCTTTATTTGTTTCTATTTTACCACCGTCTTCCACCAACAGAGAGAGCTTTGAGAGTAGAAAATCCTCAGACAGACAAGGAACAGTTATCACTTGGCACTCCCAAGATCTGACTCAGGGTTACTATCTATTACCTTAGAGTTCCTCCAAGAACACAGTACTAATTCATCAGACAGAATAAAAAAAAAAAGAATAATTGTAATAGCACCTGGGCTCAATGAAATAGCTGTCATGATCCTTCTCCTAAAGTGGAGATGGCAGTCAGTCCACTCTGATATTTACTTTGTTATCAACCATCACAACAGACAATAATAAGATTACCATGGGTCAGATTTTTTCTAGAGAGGTCACGCAATGGTATCAGATGCTGTCTTGACAAGACAATCCCAGCATTTTCCTTTCAGATTAGAAGTATTTTCCACTGAAACTTTACTGAAAATTTCAACATCTATAATTACAATACAGTCATTACACCACATACAAACCAGTACACACAACACAAGGCCATAAATTACAAAAATTAAGGTATAAAATAACAAAAGTCTTACACAACCAACTCAGCACATAAAAGAGAAATGGCAAGTGTATTTTGCAACTCAAAAGGGGAAAATCAGACTTCTCAAAGGGACCAATAGCTCTCCCCATCCACCTCTTGTTTGTCAGAGCTTTCCCTACACCTACACGGTGCTTCTCAGGATTAAAGAGGATTAAGTAACTCCTTCCATAAAAGTTTTCACCAGTGCACACATGTCAGAAAGCCTCAGAAATCATATCATAAACTGTAAACAGAGATGCTCTCAGTGCTGTACTTCTGGGAGGCAAGCTTGCCAGAGATAAATATTGCTTGGAATACAAGCTGTTTCTCCTCTTATCAAGCAAAAATTTTGTATCCTGAGGATTCCCCCATAAATTAGCCAAGCCCCACTGCTGCACCCACTGCTTCCCTACAGCAACACAAAGAATATGGTAATACTCATTAGAGTGCACCACCAGGGAAAAGTCTAATTGCTGGATTTACATTTTGTAGGCAACGTGTATTTATACTAATAATTCTATCTTGTGCTGGTTTACTAGTCAGAGAAGAAAAGAGCATATTGTATTAAGCTCCAGCCCCCAAGCACTGAAATAACACTAACAGATCTAGAGAGACGGGCTTTCATATAATTGGCATCTACCCACAGAATGCAGTTGATGATGAAGCATATTTCCAGCAGTTCACAAGAAGGGCATGTGATTCCCTGAGGATTTTCAGCCTTTAATATTCGCCTATCCTTGGGACCATCTACTCATCTCGTCATTACAGCAGTGCTAGTCACTCCACTGACTGAAGTGGGGTTGGAAAAAGCAGCACCTTAACCTTGCCTGTTTGGATCTTAAGCATCATTGCCCTCAGTGGTCACTTCCAGGCTCCCACAGAGCCTACAGAAAAAAAATGTCCTATCCCATGTTTATGGAAAAAATAACTTTAAGAAGTAATAAGAAGCTGCAAAATTAGTCCTTGAACCAGAAACAGTACCAGAACCTGAGAAATCCAAATATTTCTTTTAAATATATATTTATATATATATTTAGCTTATTTCACAGTGTCCTTTATACTTGAAGGACAAGTAAAAAAATTCCTTCTTCACAGTGTTTCAGTGTCTCTGCTTCCGGCTCAATCTGAAGTGAGGAAGCGCTAAACTGTTGGCAAACCTGGCTTTTTTTTTTTTTTTTTGTAATGAGTTCATCAAAACATTTTGTAACCTACAAAAGTGTTCAGATTTGATTCAAGATTTCCTCACGCTCTTATTTTATCTGAATAAATTCACCCAGTCTTAATATTTTATTTTGCTTTAATGAATATAAAAGTGGGAGTTCTAGACTCATCAAACTGATGAAGGATAAGACAAAACTCTAAGCCAGTAAGAACATTTCTAAAGATCAAAGTTGTCAAATACAGGGGTTTGGCTTGGGACTGTCTTGACAACTGCTAATAAAAAAAGTTAAAAGCAAAGAAAGAAAGAAATACTTGTCTTACTCATAATAGTGGCACATAAACTTAAATATACACAAAAAGTAATTAAAAGCTTCTTCTAAAAGGAGCTGGAAGCCATAGTGTTATGTTATGTCTCCTTTCATATATTTTTAATCTGATTGAGCAAGCTCAGAAAAGCTACTTTACACCTCTCTCTAAGACATGGTTGCTTCCTATTATCTCATGTAGCCATTTTATGACAGCTGCGCACATCCTTCTTCTGGCCTCTTCACCCGGAAACCTGTTCCCACAACTTAAGACTGTGCTATTAATACTTTTCTATTTGATGTTCTTCACACCTTCATTTTACATAGCATTGCCAAACATAAACCATCTATTTGCATGGTTTTAATTGCAAATTGGCCCATTCCCCTTTTGAAACCCTTTAGATTCTCTGTGGGAGAACTTATAAATGAAAATAGGCATTGAGCTTCCCAAGCACTGCAGTAGTGACACAGTACTAGAAAATGGGCAGTCCAGTTGTTGGAGACTGACTGGACTTTTCATGAGCAGGACATCAACCTTAACTATTCTTCTAACTCACTCTGAGCTGCCCAGCCACAAGCCTTCTGAAAACAGACTTTCTTTTTTTTTTTCTGATAGAAAGGACACAGTTTTGGATTCCATGTGAGCTACAGATGCCCAATAGCCCAGATGCCAGTGAAGTAGGTATGCACACTAGAGGGGTTCAGGAAACAAGACTACATTAATTACAGGCAGTGTTGAAGGAAAAAAACCCACCATTGAACAAATGCTGTTTCTGTTAGATGCTTCATGACATTTTCACTAGGTACAAGATGGGAAGACTGTGGAGCATGTACTGATTAGGTGTATGGCTCCAAAAATACCATTTGGAAAAAGAAAACCGTTCATTATAGTGTAATAGGAAATATGCTGGAACATAAGAAAGCCAAGAATATCTCATTTTCTGAAAGTCCTTATCTTTCCTTTTTTATTCCTCATTTAAACACTCTTTAATGCAGTCGCTCTGGTGTAGAGAAAAGAAAGGGAGAGCAAAAAAGTTCAATCCTTTTTTCCAGCTTCTGCTGGAGTGATGACTGCTAACATCATCTCCCCTGGTGCTGTGTTCCCATGTCACATAGTGCACACATGACTATCAGAGGCAATTATGCACTGGGAAATCAGTCCAGAAGCCAAAGCAGACACTGAATATGTACTGATGCTGTTTGGCATGGTGGTGGAAGCTTTACACCCTTATCTGATTTTGGGGCAGACAATCCTATGCAGACTAAATTATTTCCTTATTTGTGAAATAACTTGTTTCCCAGAGGCTCCCCAATGTTACTTATCTCAGTTGCAGGGTGCCTAACAGGGATTACCACTAGGTGTTCTAAAGTAGGAAAATATGAGTAATCCATTGTAGACTGTTGTACACAGTGAGAGAAGACTGCTGAAATTCTTACTTGACCTCCTGCAGCATGCACAAGACCAGCACACAACCACGAGCCCACATCCACCCTTAATCCAACCCAGCCAATCCCACACACCAAGCCATTTGCAGGGCAGTGGCAAGCCTAGGAAGTCCAAGGAAGGTGCTGATTACTATACTGGATTAAATCCTTCCTAGATGAGTATATGACTTGTAATAGCACCCCACATCCAAGGAGGTCTAATGCCACAGTCATGGGTTCATACTGTGACTTCTTCCCAAGACAAGATTCCAGACAAAGACCCAATGTAATCCACTCCCTGACATGTTTTCATTACATGAAGAGTGGAGGTCTTATGTGTTAAGACAACAGTAGGTTGAGAGCTCTATCCAAGTCCTGGGCTTGCTGTTGATACCAGGCTTCAGGGATGGGACAGACCTGAGGTAGTCAGTGGCTGACATATGCCTTGAAGAAGCGACTGTTCTTATTCAAGAGTATGCAGTCACAAATTCTTGGCCTGTTCTGGATGGCCACTTACTTAATCAGGAAGGCAGCTTCCAGAGAATTCCTAACTGGGGCATGCACCATTTTTCATATTTCAGAATTCAAGTGAATTATTTTTGTTAACAAAAAGACATTTCACAAGAGTAGAGGAAATAAAAACACAATTTCTTTTCAAAGGTTCCCCAACCATCATCTCTTTTTCTGTTAGAAATAATTAAGACCGGGTGCTCATCAGTGAAAAGACCTCATTTGTGTTTGTCCATAAGGAGTTCTGAATAGCTAGTCAGTATAAATACTGCATAAAAAATAAAAGTAACAAAGGGAGGGTTTTTTCTTCATTTGTTATTTCTGGGGAGAAAAAACAGCCATCTGTGTTCTAAATGTGTTGCTTTTCAATGATCCACAAGCTGTTTCTATGGTTTTAAATTATTTGACTTTGCTCTTCTTTCAAATGGTTGCCTTCACCATATTAAAATACAGTGCCTCATCTTGCTGAGTGCTGTGTTATTTGTCTGGCTGCTCTGCTTGATAAGCATTGTAGAGGTCTGGAAATGATAACCTACACAAGAGGGCAGTTAAGTTTTCACTGCCATAGCACAGGAAGAAAGCAAGGAAAATTTCACATTGCTTTGGTGAAAATTTTACCTGAACAGCAATTTTATGTATTTTTGGTGACAGGAAAATTGTTTTAGTTCCTGTCTGCAGCCATGATTAACACTTTCTTACCCTTCCTGAGCTAGCTCTAAAATGATAAGAAATTAAGCATTTAAGTGTTTAAAATGGAAAAGAAAAAAAAAAGCATGTATAAAAAAATCTTCCATATACATTGCTTGCACAGAAAGCATTTTATTTTGATTGAGAGCATATTGTTCACTCCTATCCCCAATCTGAGATTGGACAGATTGCTCTGTGTGCCCATTTTCACATTATAATGATCTTTATGTACACACAGATGTATGTACAAAGACATACACATGGTACTTTTGTAAATTTAGCACTTCCAATTGTTTTAATGTTCAGATCTATACTTACTAGTTAGCCCAGCATACATTTACTATTAAGAACATTGTGGATTCAGCAGTTATTTATTAAATGTAGACATGCAAATGAAAAACTGTTTACATGAATATCTGCAAACACTATGCATCATTGTCTTTGTCTTCACGAACACAGTCACATGCCAGGTCTTTTGTATATTAAATGACCAAACACACACTTAAATCAAATAGCAGTTCCATTCAGTCTATGCTTTCCACAAGTCATTAGACATGCTATGTTGAAAGAGGTGACTTCATGCACACTCAGCTTTTTCAAAGAAACATCTGTGATTTAATGACCAGATCTAAGCCATACAGAAGTCTGAACTCTGGGAAACTTGCAGCCTGACTGCCATCCACCCAGGAAACTCCTGCTATAAAGGAGTCTATAAAGATGCCATTCACACAGTCAGTCACCAGGGCCCTGGTGCACGACAAACCTAAAAACGTTTACTGTGCTCTATCCTAGAGAAACTCAAACTGTTCCAAGTATGGGAGTTTCAGAGACTGCTGAAAACACAAAAAAGTGCTTCCTCTGAGACAGGCATCTCTTAATGAGAGCAAATATTCTCCTCTCTGAAGAAGACAGCAGGAGACGGATGTGTGCAAGAATCAAGCTTTGTCTGCCTATTGTACTACCATGGCTCCTATTACCACAGCATTTTAGAGCCTCACAGCTTAAACACATTTCTCCCCAAGGCGCCCCGATAAGGGGCAGAAGTGCTATCATAATTTGGGCCAATAATTCTCTCTGCAGCAGGAAACCCAGCATAAAATCATAGGAGCCATTCAGGTCAGACTAGAAAAATATAGATGATGCTTCTGTTTTTCAAAGGTCTGCTTTTAAGTTTCTCATTAACATCTCAAACTTACATTGAATATTTGTCAAAGTTTAAGAACATTTAAGTGTAATTCCAGAAACATAAACACATGTACAGATTCTCGAGTACTGAAAGACATGACAAAAACACTATTTTTCTCCCAACACCAAAAACCCTTCCACTAAAGCCCTTCTTCCCCCTCAAGTTATTTTCTTTCTTCTCCACACAGACCAAACCAGCTCAGATTCACTTAAGTCAGAAGCACTGAAAACTTCAAGAGTTTTACAAAATCTTACCAAAACAATTAAGCAAGCTATATCTGTAGAAATGGGCTGGACAACCCACCAAAGCAGGCATGCACCTTTCTGCCTTTTGTGGTACATTGGATATTCCTACAGTATTTTAGCTCAAAAATGGAAATTAGGTATATTGTGTTTCTTGTCCCGGAGATGTTTCACACTTGCCTGCCTTAGCACCCTCAGGGGAGCAGGGGTATTCCAATAGACCCCTCAGGTGTACCTGTTGGCTCCCTCCAGACATACTTCTTGAAAGGTATATACTAAGAACTCAGCACACAAACCCTTTTCCCCCATTTGCAGTACTAGCTATCCCCTGGCCCTAGATTTCTCTCTCTGTTGTGACAGCTCACCTTCCTACAGGGTAACACTGTGAACTGCATCAGGAACTGATCCAGCTGAAATATAATCTATTCTTTCATAATTTTTCCTTTTCTTTTTTGCAAAGACTTCTTTCAACTGAACGAGTGCCCTGATGCATTTCACTGCACAGCCACGCTAACACTGTGCTGGCACAACAGAGTGAAGAGCCACTGGGCAGAGACTGCCAGAACCAGTTTACACAAACACTGCTGTCTAATATTTAACCGTGACCGTAAGCTCCTAACTCTGGTCCTGTGAACCGCAACCAAATGAGATACAGGAAGCAAAGCAAACAGTGCAATCTCCTGCATCTCAGTACAGGGGTTTCATCATCACTCAAAACAAATCAGAAATATTTCACAGGTTTCATGGTTTGTCCACATTCCTCACTCTATTTGTGCAAGATTGAAAAGCTAATTAAAAGTGTCAACAAAAAAAAACAACAAACAAACTTGCAGAAAAGTTTGACTATCTCTATCTCTCTGAGCTGCTGCCTAAAGACTCAAAGCAGAGATACATCTCAAAACTGGGTTTAGTTGCAAAGCTTTCATCAGTATGTGTACAGTCATAGAAATATTTATTTCCAAATACATACACCAGCAGAAACATACTTGCCTAGATTGACAAATGGGAATCCTATAATCTCTGATTTGTACTTGATTGAAATGTGACTCCAGAATAATGTGGTGCAAGCTGGAACCTCTGTACTCTCCCAAATTTATGTCCCAAGAGGAATAAAGTAATATCTTGGCTGGATTTTCAAGATTTGAATACTTCAGAAAAAGGCATGAAATGCTATTTCTTACTTTTACTTAACTTCTGCAGTTTTGCAAAGGATTTATTATCACAATGAACATTTGTGTTATAATGATAAATACTATTTCCATTGTACTTTTGTATGCAGTGCCAAATGGTCTTGGCTCTTGGCCTGTGGTTTTCGTGAGGATTATAGCAGCAGATGAATTTGCCTCAAACACCATAGTAACACCACGGACCCTTTCAAGTTCACCATAAGTCTGGGATAATGCATAAAAAAATACACACCACTGAGATGCTATGCAGAAACAGAATTTTCAATCCTCACCCAGTATACAACAGAATAACAAAGCAAAAATTACCTCTGCAAATAGGACTGATTCTGTGTTTCAGAAAGGCTCAGTCCAGGGCAAGCTGCTCTTTCTCCCCTGAGCTCTCTGGGAGCCTCTGTAACTATAGCCTCCCCTGGCCCTCCAGTCCCATTTATCCTGTCTCCATGGATGGAAGCCTAAAATACTGGAATTATGCTATTTCCTGTGTACAGTCTTATGCATCTCCTTTTTATCTTTTTTTTTCTCAACTAATCTGTACTGTATTTATATCCCTTACATGTTGCTGGAAAACTGTAAAAATTCAGTATCAGCCTCTGTGCTAAAATCTGATATAATCTGAAATAGTGTTGCAGCAAAGATGATGGTTTCTAGTAGGTTACATATTAAGGGCAAGTAGTGTTGTTCCTTCATAGGACTGAATGGGTGAACTGATAGGGACAGGCTGGTCCTTTGGAGTTGTCTTTCCCTAGAAGTCCTCCACTGAAATGATAGTGAGACACCGAGTAAAAATTCCAGTGACTATCAAGAGCAGACTCAAAACAAGCAGTTTTTCTGCTGATGAATAAACAGAAAGAGAGGTCTGCCAGATTGTTCTCAATTTGAGCCCTTCTGTGCAGCCATAAATGACAGCATCCACTACTTTCTCTGAGGGATCTGATGTTTCTGCCAATTTAGGCGTCCAAGAGCCCAAAGAAATGGTCTCAGGGATATACACTTAATGTCATAAAGCCTATTCACACATTCAGTTCATTGGCAATTTTTCCACAACCCCTTTGTACCAAACTACAGTTGTTCTCTTTCCCAGTAAGCCATACTTTTATTGGATGACCTCTCCATGCATTAAATCCCTTTTATGAAATCAAAAGGAATTTAATGGTGAATGACGGTTCAAGAGCAAATAATGCTATGCTGGCTCTTCTTTCTCTCTGATCAGGAAAGGAATCTCTAGAGTTCAGTGAACCTGTAAGAAGCTACACTACTAATTTTACCGCAACAGCTGTACCTAGGTTTTAAGAGCAGGCAGATGTCTGTCTTTCAGTAGCCTTCAGTGATGATACATCACTTGTGTTGCCAAAATTAAAAAAAAAAAAAAAAAGAAGAAGAGAAGTTGGTGCAGGAGCCCCAAATGTTATTATTTTTTCCCTGTTATTTGCAAAAGGAAAAGGAAGTTTTCTTTCCCTTAACTGAGTGGCAAAACTCAGCCCATGAGTTCAGTGCTGATGCTCCCTGAACTAGGATTCAGCTATCAACAATAACAAGACAGGTAGTTTGAAGTAGAAGGTCCCTGTTTAAACACAGATTTCCTTCAAAAACCAGCAGAAATTAAAAGCACATTATGTAAGAAATATAATCCCTGTGTTTGTTTCTTTGCTGTAATCTGGGAATGCTCCTTTCATAAGAATCCTGCCTTTGTTAATGGAAACATTATTCATTTATTGTTGTAACAAATTATTCAGAAATCAGTTTGTTCTCCAGAAGGGACCCTCAATCACCATGAAAATAAGTGCAAAGAGTGTTCCCCTAAAATGCAGAGGGTTTATTTCCTTGACCCACCAGATATAATGGGAAGAATTTGATTAGGGTAACAAGCAGTTTCCATTCTGCTTCACTGGACAGCAGCCACTTCCTTTCAGTAAATGTCGAGGTGTGAAAGCCTAAGATTTCACCATTAAGTGCACAAATCGAACCTTCTAAAAACATTTATGCCTCATGCTGTCTTGCTAGACACATCTCACCTCCTATCAACTCTCCTTTGCGTGCAACACCTGATATCACCAGGCAGGCACTGCTTAGGAGAAGGTGGAAGGCAAGAATGTTTTAACACTCTATTTGGCTCCATCCACTCACTATAGCACAACTGCCTGGGATTTCTGGACATCTGACCACCTCCTTCCAGGACCTCTGTCAGGCAGTGGCATGTACCCACCCACACAGAAAAAGCCCTTACCTCCTACAGCAGCCATGAGCCATCCCCCTGGTGCCAATGTGTAACACAAGCAAGACCAGCACAATTTGCACTGTAACAGCCCACAAAGTCATCCAAAGGTATTGTGGCTTTAGTCTTTCCTTCCCTCAAAAATCAGACGCCAACATGACTCCCTGAGAATGGAGTCCGTCAAAGGTGTTTGTCTTTACAGTAGCCCACACAGACAGCTATTGAACATCAGTTTCTCAGGCAGCATAAAAAGCAATATATAACAGAAACCTGTTAAAACATTACAGTAAAAAACAGTGATGTGCAAAGATAATCCAAAGAATATTTTACTGTTCAACTCATCTTGTCATAAAACTGCAGTAGGTCCTAACTCATATAATAGAAACTTCCCAGATTCTGTATGCTCTCAAATAATTTAAAAGCCCTGCTATGCAGGACATCCATTTCAGCACAGGAAAGCATTTCAGTTTAAAGCAGCTAAGGCAGGGAGTAAAGACAGAGCGGTGGGAACTGTGTGAAAGAATGCCAGCCCTGCAAATAGAAGGCTCTAGTAGTCTTTCCTGCCTGGGATTGATGGTGACATAGAGTAAATAACAGCTACTACATGTTCAAAGCTTCTGGGTCAAAATCTCAGCCAACATAAATCATCAGTGCTTTTTCTCTGTCCCTGTGATTTTATGAGGGAAGTTCTTTTTATTCCATAGTCTATAAACTGCAGTGATTACACCATCCCAGAGGGAGCTGGTCAGAGAACTGCATATTACTCAGACTATGCAACTCCAGCAAAAAAACAAAATACTGCAGTTTAACTTTCAAAGAAGGACAGAAAAAGACTGCAACTCAGGTAAAACAAAATACACAACTGGAAAGACACATTTAACGTTTTCATGTCATTGCCTATGGAAATATTTTGTATTGATATTTAAACTTTTAAAATTACCCATCTTTATATATATAGTGAAAACTAAGTATCATCACTGTGAAAATTATGTATCCAAATCAGAGAGAGGCATCTTTCCCCCTGAAAGTTCTTCTGTGGAAAATGTTGATTAATTTTATCTTGTTAGTGTTCACTACAATTAATCACAAAAGCAGGTTTCACCATTTCAAAGTCCACTACAAAGTCAATTCCCATTTTCATTTATCTGTTGTCATGACAGTTTCTTTAACTAGAGAAAGGTAATTCAAGATTTGGGAGTATAATCTTAAATTGTAAGATCCATCAACCAACAAGAATATTTTTATTGTTTGTATTGAATGCTCAGCATAACAGAGTCCTCAAACTGCCTTCAAGGCACAACAATAATCACTATCTAAATACACAAGAATAAACAATTTTCACCTTCCTTTTTAAAAAATAGTTTTAAAAATAGCTTTTTCTTCTCTTCCATCCCTCCATCTATTTCACATTCTCTTTTCCTTTCTATGTCAACATCATTTTTGGATTTTTTGTCTCTCCAGTTTCACTTTGGCAGTATCATAAATCACATGACACCCACCCCAGCTTTGACTTTTCTGACCATATATTTGCTGACTATTACTGCTTTGAACCTTCCTCATAGGTTTGCTCATCAGAGTGTAATTTCTTTCTCCAAAAGGAGATGAATGCTCTCTAAAAGCCCGTTTCAACCTCAGGAGTGAAAGGGAGCTAGTGGTAGGAGAGGTATTTGTGAAGAACTGTCAGTGCTTTTAAACTGAAAAACTAAAACTGTGCAGGAAGGAAAAAACAGCTGCAAGGATTAAAAGAGGGGAAATGTAATGAGTTCAGGGTAAGATACAGAGGGCTGCTGTAAATCTATTAAACCTTAATTTAGTGTGAGATGGCATAAACTGCCCCTAAAGGAGGAGCCGTCATGGACTGATTAATTTTCAATGACGACTCCTCAAGATTTGGCCATGACTCCCAAGGCCACAGCTCTGTCCATCCAGAATACATACTGCACCATAATTCTGGATGGTTTCGATTTGCTTCAGGTGTAGATGTAGCAGTTTGTATTTTGGATAGACAGGGATGTGGTTGCATCTTAAAGTGTCACTACTGAGAACAAAGGAGCCCTTATCAGTGACAACTGTTACCTAATCATCACCACATTTGTTATTGGCTCCAGCTCATTCCTGGACCCCTCTGCAATATGTTGGACACACCAATTAAGTGAGGTGGGTGCTGCTCCAAGGAGCTCACAATCAGCAGATATACAGAAGCAGGGGACAGATACATCTTGTCACTCTGCCTGTGAGAAGTGAGGTACAAAGAGATTAAAAGTGGGATTTTTCAAAGGAGTGCACATGAACTCCTCCCTTCACTAGCAGTCTTTGAAAATCAAAGACTAAATGCCTTGCTCAAAGTTATACAGAAATTATACAGCAAGGCTGGATATTAATTTCCAGGTTTTGTGAATTCTATCTCCCCATGGAAAGGAGTTGAGGCTAACATATATACCTAACAAAGAGCTTTACTTCTATCCTTAGATCTTAAGGTAATTTTCCAAATGTTTCTGGAATAGTCCCCCCTCTCCCCAAGACTCATCAGTTGTGCCCAGACTGCTTGGGAACTTTTATCCCGATGTTGAGGTAACCTTGCCATCCTGCTTGCCTCACCACTTTCTTTGAAGGCCTACAACAAACATATCGTAACAGTTTTATATTTCCTACTTAACCTTTGGAGCTGTTTAAGCTTCTCTGAGACAGGGACTCTATAATTTATACTCTAATGCCTTCCAGTCTATACTAATATAATTCTTTTTAAAACATCCAAGTTTAAATTATGGATCACAGTGTCCAGAGTGTTCCTGCAAAACCCCTCAGTGAGCTCAGCTTAAGCTTACTGAATGCTTTTGCTCATGTTGCACTCATTAATTTGCTTTTGGGTTTGTGTCCATTTTAACATTCCATTTGTAATAGTTAAAAATCTTTGTAACTTCCATTTTCCTGATAAATTTGATCTGCAGGGAAAAATGGGTTCTAGACTTGTCTTGCTCTCTCAAAGTTTTGTCAAGCAAGTTTATTTGTTCCAAGACCTCACTGAAAAAGATTCAAGGTAAAAGACTACAAACACATCGGACTGTTATTTTAAGTCAAATTCTGAGTTTACAGAAGCCACGGTCTTGGCAAAGAGGAAAGCTAGCATGCTGGTGTAGGTACACTATTAAAAACAGTAGATAAAGAAAATAGACATTCCCCAGATCAATACCTCTCCTAGCACTTATCATAATGTGAGTGGCATGGTCTTCATTAAGGCTATGATGCTAATATGTAGTCCTTTGATTTCTGTACTACAGTTATCACTGTAGACATTATCAAAATCTATTGGCAATGGATATTTTCACAAGAACTGAGACCAGCATATCAATTTAGAGAAACCACAAAAGGGTCACCAGCTAGTGTAATAGGTTTCAAACTCTCCACACTCTGGATTCAAAGAGAAGGTCTACATGTAAGGGGCTAAAATCTCATTACGCTGCACATGTATCACCAGGCACCATCCAGTTTCCAATGATAGCTTGTACTCAAACTCCATTTAATTTCCATTTTAAAATATCTTTTAACCCAATGCAGAAAGCCTGTGAAGTAACTGTGAAAGAAGTTGCATTATACCTGAGATGCCTGAGATTTAGGATTAGATAATTTGAGATAAACTTAGTGCTAAAGTTTGCCAGAAAGTTCCAAAAAAAAAGTTCCAAAAATCTGAAACTTTTCACAATTAAAAGGAAGCCTCATTGAAAGGTTAATTTGTGTTGCATACTTAAAATTACTGAAGTTGTCCAATTTCATGTCAAATTGAATGAAACACAGGCATATAAACCTGCAGAGGAGGCTGCAAAAGAAGATTCTTGCTCCAGCTATAAACTGATGAGTTAATATCCATGGCCCATTTCTACTGTGTGCACCAGGTAAGCAGCCAACTTCTCTGACCTCAACAGGCACAGCAGGCTGCACACATGGAGTTGACTGCAGAACTAGGGCCCACATCAGAAGAAAAGCATCCTGTCAAGCAGAAACCAGATTAAAAAAAAATCCTATCAAAAGAGAAGGATACAAAAATTTACTGGACAAAACCATCACACATTTCATCCCCATACAATTTGTGGTTTTAGCCAAGCTTTAACTATCACAAACTTTGCTGGTGAAAGAAAAAAACAAGAGAGAAAAGTGTTAGGCTCATCCCTTAGAATTAATTAGTTGTGGAGAGTTTTTCCACTATAAAAAAATTCAAATAAATTGGTTCTGTTAGCTCATATGCAGAGCTCGGATGTAATTAGTGTGATAATCAATGTATCAGTAGGAAACTGCCACTTAAGTGTAGCCAGTGCAGTTGTAGATTTAGGACAAGTGAAAGGGGCGTACTCAACAGCAGCAGGGAAGAATATAAATGCAAATGAAGCTCATAAAAAAGAATGAGCGATTCTGGCTGTGCAAGCCGCTCAAAATTCATCTAGGATTTGGGGTTTGGGTGTGGGTTTTTTTAACAGAGAAAGGAATAGGCTGCTGTGAACTACCCATGCTTGCCTAGCAAACTTCAGTATGTACTACAGATCTTCATTTGTTTTCCTGCTTACTTGAAGACTTGTTAAAACAGTGCTGCTAGCTCTCTTCCCTCCACCAATGCACAATAAAAAAAAAGTTCTAATAAAATGTGCACCTGTCACACTCACATTTTTAGTGTTAAAAATAGTCCCTGTTGCTTGCAGCATACCAGCTGCACCAGCAGCTTCAGTGCATGATTCACATGCTCAGAGACATCGATAGCCAAAGGTAGTTTGCCCCATATTTGGCTCTGATATTCTCTCCTTACAATGGGATTTAAAAAAATGCAAGCTAAACACTGACATGGTGAATGATCTCTGACAGAATGATGTCTTAAAGCTGCATTTTCCTTTTATTCTCATTTGAATATTTAAATAAATAAATATTTCAATACGAAGGGCAGTTAGGATTTCTTCTAGAAAACTAGAAACAGAATAACCCTACATAATAGCTGGTTTACTGTTTTCTCTCAGTGGAAAAAAATAAACCGGAAACACTTAATGAACAAAATGAAGGTGCAGGTTTTGTAGAATTTGGATCCTGGCTGGTTTTCTTCAACAAGTGAATCATGGCACACCATTTGACAATATGTTTGTGAAGTCACAGCAAAATTCATGCCCCATCCTCTAAATACAGGAGTTGTATGAATATAATGAACTGAAAACAGCATTATCAATCCTGTATTACACTTTAGGCCATGATACTCCTTTAATGACAGAGGCATCTGAATCCTGAGACTTTGCCCATCACCAAAAGGGGAAGATGGACTTTGGGCATGGGGTTGATATGGTAGAAATAAATACAGCTCTTGTAGAGATTCATGTTCATCATCCCACTTGTAATTTATGATCCTATGAGTTAAGTACAAAGGAAAGAAAACGGAAAGCTATAACTGAAGCAAGGAATAATGAATTGGAATTCAGAGTATCCATTTCTCTGCAGGGAAGCACAAAGAGTTTCAGTTAACTCACTGGCATTAAATAATTTCTACAGACTTGGTCCTTAATCAACTATTGAGGGATCTTACATAAAATACCCATCACAGTGTTTTGATCAGCCGCACTTATCAGACCTTGAGGAAGGGATACTTTTCACACAAACCTCCAGATAGTAATAAAAGCAGAAAATACCTTTATTGCTTGATCTTGTCTTCCAGAAGTCCAGTACCTTCCTGGCTGTCAATATCCTAACAATTCTTCATCTAAAAGTGAAGTTTTGTATTTCTTCCACATGGAATTGTGTTCAATTGTGTTCAATTCCATGTTTCTTTTGGATGGCGGATTTAATGTAACTTTGGTTCTAATCCTACTTCAGTAGGAATTCCAGCATTCATGTTTCACAGAAGTAACTGTCACTGAGACATGGTTTGAAGTGAACAATTTGGTGTCAGAACCCACAGCAATATTTACAGGAACACCTCCACAGCTTCACGAGTATGGGTCTGCTTAATAAAACCCCTATGCCTATGCTTAATTTTTGGTCTGTGGGCAAACTCTATAGATATAATAAAATTAATACAGCTAAGCTACCAGATTTATCCATGCATTCTGACATAATGAAATGAGGACCAAAAGCTAGCTCAAATAATTTATAACCAAATAACTGGTACCAGGCTGCAAACTCCACAAGGCACTCACCCACACCAAAGTGCCTCAGACACTCTCTGTCAATGCGTTATTCAGAGCAACACAGAGGGGAATGTCAGAGATGCAAAGCAGAGCTGATATTGTTTAGGGCATTCTACCTCTGAATTTCTCTATTTTCTAAAGTTTGAGAAAGCTCTTCCCTTAGAATCCAGGATATTTCATATGCAGCCTTTTTGAAGAGTATGCATATGTTCTTTTAAATTTTCTTTACCCCACAGTTACTGATAAAATTTTATCACTTCATGCAAAGCTGAATTATGATTATGTTTTTGCCTGGAAATACATACGTTGACTAGAGATAAACAGATGATGTGTATTCATATATTTCAAAACAGATGATTTAACCTCCAAAAAGAGATATTAAAGTGGCACTGAAGCATGGACTGGCATTCAAGACTTTCACATTTGGTTCACAAATACCCAATTAGGTTTCTATCTGAACCATAGTACCTCAAATTTATAATTAAACATCTGTCAAAGTTACAAGGGCAGGAGAACACCACATTATTTTGAACAGTGATAAAAAAAGATGTTGAGGTCTTGTGAGAGAATTTCTTAGTCTGAGCAGCAATATCCGGCTCTTCTTCAGTGAAGAGTTAATGAAGACAAATACACTATCCCCGTTAACTAACTCAGCAGCATCTTTTAGCTCAAAATAAAGACAGAAGGGACACAGATTATTTAATGTAAACTGAAAATGGATTTCTGTGAATAACTAATTTTGTAAAAAGTAAATAATTAGGAATCATCACACATTTCTTATCCAATTCTGTTATTAAGATTGATTCTTCTAAATGCTCAAGTAACTTTATAAGAATATTTTTCCCTTTTGTTACATGCAAGTGGCAAATGACTACTCTTTGTTTTTCTGGGAATGTAAGAGCCTGTAGTAAATTTTAACAATGTAAATTAACATCACCGTATAAATGAACAAGTATTTATAACTGCTAAGGATGCAGAAACCTTACTAACCTAAACCAAAACTCTTTTGTCCTAATTGGCGATATAATTGGAATGAATCCCTTAGGATTTTTGCTATTCCTTCTACATAAAACCCTATTACTGGTTGATCCCAGAACAAAGATACATTCGTAGAGATTCCCATAACCCTAATCCATACAGTTAGGTCCCTAGCGGGTACACAGATGCTCATAAAAAGTGAAGGTCCCCATCTTTATAAAGAAGCTTTAATTGATAAGACCCAGAGAGACAGCAGGCAAACACAGCCACATAGTAGGAAAATGACCTCTTTCCCACTTTTCCAGTGGGAAAAAGATAGAGGTTATTTGCGTCAAAGAGTAGCTGTAAGGTTAATTTCAGAAAATGGGATTTGTCTGAAGGCCAAAATGATACTATCTAGGTATCAGCAGCCACCATACTGCTATAATTTGGGACCATATTCTGTTTGCTATGTATTCTCTTAAGCAGATCCACTGTACATGAGGATGGTTGACAGGATTTATTCCTGTTATCTGCCTGTACTATTTCCAGTAATTCTAGAAACACAGCTGCCTTCTTCCTCGTGGTGTTGGGCAAATCTAAAACAGAGCTGGCTTTATACTGTGCTTACATAGGAACAATCCTATTGAAAGAAACAGAGTCAGAGCAAGGAGAGGGGAAATCCTCCAGTGGAAAGAAAATCCAGCCCTCAGAACCAAAACCTTACTTGGCATGAAATTCAGAGAACCTCCAAAGTCAAATTCAATTTTTGGCAAAGGAAAGCTAGTCCAAAACCCTCTGTATAAAAAGGCCCAGGCTTCCAGTGTTTATTGTGTACAAAGTAATCACCTTTTAGCAGTCTAATATTTTATACTGTAGGTACATTAAGTAGGCAACTGGAAGATACAATCATCGAACTGGTTACTATCCACAGTTCTTGCTTTCAATTACTTTCTATGTACAGAGACAAAATGTATCTAAACTTCCAGCCAGCTTAAACTGGCTGGGACTCTCCCACACCAGAATTCACAAATCCAGCTGCAGCCCTGCTTAAGATGGTGTTGCAGCTTCATTTTGGGAACAGAAGAGCAAATCTGAAGGGATGAGGTTGACCAAGCTGTTGAAGCAGCAGCATAACTACATTGTGTTTCAGACTGATTTTTATTTTTTGTTTAAATTGGATTGGGAATATTCAGTGCTTAAAACACACTGACAGTGGCAATAATTGTTAAAAGTAGGATGTGTCCCATTTATACTCACAAAACTCCCCTGATCACACACATAGGCAGACAGGAGCAGACGGACCAAAGGTGTCCTAATTAGTTTATTGTTTTACAACTCTCTCAAGCTATGAAACACAATTTGGTTTACAATGCATCATTAAAAATACACCCTCCAAGGATTACAAATTGTTTGAACAATATAATTATCAGGGTTAATGCTTCATTTTCTTGTTTTGACAATCTTGGCAGTGTTCAAGGCCAGGTTGGATGAAGCCTTGGGTGATATGGTTTAGTGTAAGATATCCCTGCCCATGGCAGGGGGGTTGGAACTAGATGATCTTGAGGTCCTTTCCAACCCTAACTATTCTATGATTTTATGATTCTACTGCCATCTCATTTGAGGATCCTTCAGCCAATAAAGTTTCTCACCCGCTCTCCTTCCCCAAATTAGGTGCATAATTTATAGAGGCCTGACTTAAAGTTTCAGGCACTTTAAAAGTACTGAAATTGAACAAATCTTAAACCTTAAGGATAAAAAGGAAAAACAGCAAAACCAATGGTTCAGCTGAGGCTGTTTCCATTCAGGCCTTTTATATAGCCTGAGTCAATACAGCCTTATATTTCAACCCAGTTTTTGACACGGAATATTTTCTATGGAAATAAGGCAAAGCACAATCTAAAATTTCTCAGGTAGTTTGCTATCAGCTGCTAGAACACAGCTGTATGAACGAGTGCACCTCTGAATGACCTCGCTCAGATACCTTGCACTAAATCCTCAACTGGTGTATCACAGATGCTTTATTAGCACCTTTCTGCTGATATAGGTGAAATCACACCAGCAAATGCCCATAGAGCAGGAACATTTTTTCATCAGTTTTGACTCTTCCCTCCTTGAGCCAACCTTGACCTGCTCTTAGGTTACGTCATGTGAGGAGTATCTTAGAAACAAATACCAGCATTTGCAAATCCAATGTTTTCCTCTATTTTATTACTGTGTATTTAGTTATTACATACTAACTTCAACAACATGCACACCAGTGAGTGAAAGATAGGACTCTTGTCTGCTCCCTGTCACAGGTCTGTCTCCTAACTGCAAAACCACCCTTTCGCCATGATCAGTCCTGTCAGGGCCATTCATGTTTCCCTTAGACACAAGGCTATGCCTGATATGGTTCATATCAAGTGCCTTTACAGCATTTTTTTCTTCTATCTGTATGCAGCTTTGCTGCACAGGTCCAATCTAGGATGGACTTCTCAGACCAATGAACCTTCAAAGCAGTGGGAAAGCCCAACTTGCACTGTATCCAAGAGAAATGGGAGGTTCAGACACATGCTTCACAGTTACACACAAAGAGTTTGAGCTGCTTTTCAGCTCGTCATTTTTCAGACTCAGATAACTGCACGAAACCCACACAGTATCCCTGAAGGGAGGCAGGATGTGAGGTTTCTGAGATAACTAGATGTAAAAAAAATTCAGAATTGCCAAGAAATGAGAACTAGTGAATTTACACTCAAATGAAAGAAGTTTGGGAAGAATTAGGCCCAAAGTCTACAGCAGAGCTATGTACAGACCCAGCCTCCTAACTCCCAGCCTTGTGCCTGAATTATGAGCATAGTCTTCCTCCCCATTGTGTTCTACTGCCAGCCTGTCACTTAGTGGGCTCTGAAACAGTTAAATCAAGCAGAGATTAGTAATTTGACACTAAATTATACTTGGAGGACTTACTGAATGGAGAATATTACCTATATAACATCTGTCACAGATTAAAAACTACATATATGGATGAGTACTGTATAATCCATTTATTGTTTTAGAGAGTTGGAATTCCCCAGGGAAGAGCATGAAACCATGTGATGTCCCTGAGTGTGGAATTTTACATTCAGATGTCAGATCTGGCTGGATGTGTAAAATCACAGCTAGGCAGACAGCTCCCAAGGGATCACACACCTCTGAGGAGGGTCCTCTGCCTTGTTTATTCTAAGAAGGATGTGGAGTATCTTGCACTCATAAAATAGGCCACACCAACACTTGTCTGTGGAGGCAGTTCTACACCCTACTGACACACAGGACAGAAATCTTCCACTTTGAGGGGAATCAAGTCTTTTCATGACATCTGAACAACAGACACATTAGACCCTTGGATCCAGCCACGGCTTTAGAGCTGATCAAGCTATGCACAGACTGCTCCCTTTTTCAAGGATAAATGCATGCAGAACCAAGCCCTGAAGTATTCACATAGACAGGGGTTTCTGGCACATTAGGTGGCCAGCACTTCCTCCAGGAGCACCCTCTGTTAAAAGGCTCCAGTTGGCAACTTGCTAACACCAGTGCTATAATTTGCTGAGTCTGGGATTTGCTTCCTTGCTTTGAGCCATGTAAAACTGCTTTTGGCTCCTCTCTGCATTTCTCCAACAGATAGCAAAGATTTGTAAATAAATAAATAAATGGGGATTTGGTCCTAAGTAGTGTTCTACACGTTCAGGCAAAAAAAGAAATACAAGAGCCAGGTTATATTTTCTACTACTCTAGCTGGTATATAGGTTATTATGGTTAGCTGTTTGGTCCTGTGTAAATAAAGTTCTCTTTCACATGAAGAAAGCTAAATAGCCACAAGGTAAAAGTATCCAAAGTCCCTGTCTTTAACGATCACAGTGGTATGCCATGAAAACCTCCAGGGGCAAGGATTTATCTGAGTAGTGAAAAACTTAAAAATGTCTCTTAATACATACTAAAGCTGTGTGGTTTTGATCCTTTGTAATAAGTTCATTCAGTCCAGGTCCCCTCCGGCTTTCATACACCACAAGTATCAGTCTATCTCCAGCCAAGGTAAGCAATCTCTGATAAGGGACCCCTGAGATCCTGAAATGACCCTGGCAAGCAGCTGCCTCCTCAGCTCCCAAAAGCCACTCAAATGTAGTCCACAGATACCAGTAATGGAGAAAAGTACTAGGAATAGAAAGCTTCAGCAACAACAAAACAGTAATTTTTTTCTGAAGACAGATACTCTGTTTTAGCTGAAACATTTCAGTTTCATAAAAGTTATGTAGAATCTTAAGAGTGGTTGCTCTTGGGTTTGGAGTTGGTTTTTTTTTTGTTGGATTATTATTTAAACTTTCTGACAGTAAACTGAAATTCTCCATTAGTTCTCCTAAAGTTTAAGTTATATTTCATTATAGTTGATGCTTTTCCTGGAAAAATACATCCACTTTCTTCAACCAGCTTTAATTTTTCCCATATGATCAGTTTCATCAGGATGCACACTGCCTTTAGTTTCCCATTATTTAATTTTTATGACCCCCCAAAACTACCTTTGTGTGAAGGGCAGACCACTCTCAAAATAAGCAGATCCACTCAGAAATACTAGCCCAGTATTGATGTTTGCCACCATCTACTTGGTCCTCCTGGATACTGCCAGCTAGCTTACTTTTCACAAAAGGCATGGACTCACTCCAATTCCTGTTGTTGCTACTGTGGTTATTTTTATTATTCAACATATAAATTCAGTCTCATTCCTGCTGACTACAGCCTTGATTTCGAGAAATATGTAAGAATGCAAAAAAAAAGGAAGGAAAATTGTCTTTTAAAGGACCTCCAGTCTTATTCTTTTTAACTTTGTTATAGTTCAGATGCATGTGTTCTGTTCAAATGCATGAAAAAAAATTCTAAATGTAAATACCTTGATAATATTATATGATCTGGTATATTTTAAATGCTGAAAAAAAGACACTTCCATGAGAAATAATTCATAGCACATAACTGATGGGGGGAGCATAATTTTTAAGCAAAAAGACCCTTGAAAACAATTTAGGCCCTTAAATGTACACATTGCTAAATCTAGCTAATCTGTTCTACTATGCAAGCATGTAATAACTGGTGTGTGAAAGTCTGGGGTTTTTTCTAACAATTTATCATCTCTTAATATTTGTCTGTAACACCCTAACAATTGAAATTACTTTAAAATTATTTTGTTTCTAATTATCAGAAGGAAAAACTTCCTGTGTTACTGTAATAATTGCAGCCTAAGTGCAAATTCTGAAGCACTGCTGAGGACAATATCAAGGGACTTGCTATTATATTTTAAAAGCAGCAATAGTTAGACACTGTTCAATTCAAAGGTAGGTTTTACATATTTAGCTTACAGGCATGTCTCATACAGGAGTAGGAAGCCATTTTATGAAATATAAATAGAGAAAGTTTAACAGAATACAAAAATATGAGTTTGAGATTAAATTTTAGTTAATGAATTCTGGATGGGTTCTCTTTTTGCATGTATTACAAAGGCAAGAAAGATTTCACGGTACAAAAGTTAATATGCTCAAAGACTTCACAAACTGCTTTTTCAATTCACTCATCATAACTTGTGCCATTCAAAAAATACTGGGTTAAAAAAGGATAGACGGAATGGATTAACAAAAAAAGACCACCAAAGCTGGTTACCTCAGTCCCAGTTATATTACCACGCAATTATTACTTCATTGATTCTCCAGTAAAATTCACTTAACCAGTTTTCTGGGTTTTATAGTTAAATAAATTGCTTAATCCATTTCAGAGGAAAAACCTTATGCTGATGAGTTTATGTTAAAGATGTCATAACCCCTTGGGTGTCACTCACTAATCGCTCATTCACGACTTCCCTCCCTTGAGACCAGAGTACAGACATCAAAGGCACAGCTGGATAAACTGTATAGATTGGATCCTGAGCAAGAATTATCATAAACACTACGGAGCCACAAAGAATGTGGAAGGAATGAACATTTAGATTCAGAGAGTTATTAAAATTCTTTCAGTCCATCTGCTTATGGAGGTATGCGACATTAACCATCAACCGCACTATCACTTGAAGTTCAAAAACTGCTTGGGAAGAGTGATTTTGCAACAGCTATTCCACAACAAGAAGAGGCCAAGAGTGCTGGCTTAGTTCTCATAAAATTTTGCATTCCTAAGTGGGATTTCATGATATGTACAATCACAACATAATCACTGTGACTGACTAAATCTGGTCTTTCAAAGATCTGGCAGATGATGGAAAACTGACCGTTTATTATTCACCCGACCACATTTACCACTGATGAACTACTCATTGCTCACAGATTTCATTAGAATCACTAGGGAATTTCCCAAACCCAGGCCAAAAGAGAAAAAATCTTTTGTGAATATTCTTGCAATACAAAAGAGATCCACCTTTCCTTTTTTCCAGTCAGCTCTAAAAGCATTTTCTTGAAGCAAAATCAGAGCAAGCTGTATTAATGGGAATGTTCTTAATGACTCACACAAGAGTTTATAGCATGTATAATAAAACAATTTTCCAGCAAGTATCTCTGTTTATCAGGACTGACACTAAGTTTTTACCAAAATAACATGTCTAGCTCAAAATTTTCTTCTTCTATCACAAAATGCAAATAGAAAGATGCAAATATATTGTTTTCTATCACTATTAATGTTACTTCCTTGCAGCCTTCAACAAGTTAATTTTTCAAAGCTGTTTAATAAAAGGGTAAAATCCTTTCAGTTCCCTATATAAGCACACTGATTAATCTTGACTTGAGTAAAACTATCTTTCCTTATTCCTGAGTAATCCCTCTATTTTATTAATTCTAATTATGTAAGCAATGTGAGTCAAATTAAATAATTTCCAGTGTGCAGAAACTATAAAATACTGGTTTTCTTGGATACTAACATATATTGATGACCAGTGTCTTCTGTCTGCATGAACATTGTGCTACACACAGAATGAGGTACTGTTAATAAAGTGATTTTAAACTTCACCTCTGTGGGCCTTTGGGAACTAGCCTGTGGGTTATTTTTAAGAAGTCTTGTGCCCAGACAAAGCGAGTTCAGGCCTGTGCTAGAGTAATCCATACAAAAAAAAATACCAGACCTTCCCTGGAAGTAAGTGAGGTACCCACAAATCAAAACCAGCTGGAAAAAAAATTTACTTAAAAGTATTACTCAACAAAAGGCAGCATAGCAAAATGTAACAATACATAGAGATTTTTAGATTATCCGCTATGTCATACATCCTTCCATGTAGAAGAGAATAAATGACAAAGACCTGACTATGTCAACTCAGCAAACAATTCATAGTAATAAATTACTGGGGGAAAAGGGCACTTTCACCTTTTGTAATAAAAAGATGTACAGTCAGACTGGAACAGGTTCCCTATCCCCTCAATGCATAATCACCAAAGTGAAAGAGAAGCAGAAATGCTGTGATATCTCCAAGGGCAAGAATATTGATTTTGCATGTATTAAACAATGGGTTCCAAGCACCACAACTGTGTTTATGCAAATGAAACCTCTACCATCAAAACAGAAAAGTTACTGTACCACATAGAAAATAAGGATTTACAAAGCTGTATGTTACTGCTTAGGAAAGCACTTCAGAAAAATATCTCCAGTTCTATGATCACTAGAAAAATATCAATGAGAACAACACAAATGCTGGTCTGCTCCATCCTAAGTAAGAGGGCTGATACATGGTGCCAGCTAACTGGCTATGAAAATGATCTTGTTTCTAAGCTTCAAAAGGTCCATAAGTATGCTTAGGAACATGCTGAGACAAAATATACAAATTTCCCAAATTTGGTCCAAACATATTAAACATTAATTAATCTCAAGGTGGGGACACCACCTCTCTTAGATAAAGACACCACCCTATTTTGTTAGTCTTAGCCACTAATTTCCAGTGTTACTTATCTCACCCAAGTAGGAAGGAACTCTGAGGAAAGGGTGTATCGCTGGATTGCTCAACAGCATTACTACCTCTCCCATTTCCTTTTCAGTCAATGCCTGCTCTTTTCCCTTCAAATACTTGGAAAGAGGAATGTCTTGTTTTCAGACCATTGCAGCTTTCAAAGATCATTCCTGAAACCTGAAGAAGCATGGTCTCACAGCCCTCGAGGGAACTCATAAGGCAACTCAGTTCCTTATTACTCTTTTTCTTTTGACAATAGGGTAAAACAGTGAGATCTGGGTATTTTATTTACTTATTCTTTTTTGAGGAAAATAAAATAAAAGTTTTCTATAAAAACAGTAATATTTTCTGACAGCTTAAAGGGTTTGTGAATTTGATCCAAATTTAGATCATGGTTTGGGATTCTCTCTAAGAACATTTTCAGGTGACTATCACTTGCCAAAAGAAATTCTCAATGACTTGGCTCCTCATTTCCAGGTTAGAGCTGGTAACCATCAGTCAAATATATCTGTAGGTTATAAAACTATTTGCTGAAGGAGTCTGATAAATATTTTAGTCTTCTTGACATACAGTGGTGGAAAAGTAGTAAGACTTTTTACTTACACAAAGATTACTGCGTAGCATTTTCAAAAGACCCTGATTCTGCTGAGTTTCCTGTTTAATTCAGGTACTAAAATTCCAGTTTCACTTTTGACTAAGGGTTCTAAATAGCTTAGGGCTTCTGAATTCCCTTTCCACTATTGATGTTACAATTGACTATTTTTCCTCAGTGCTATATGGCTGTACACTGTCACACTTGTATTGGTTTGGGAAATTTGAGCCAACCATTTCAGAAACTGAAGCCAACAGTTAGGCCTCCAAAATCCATATGTGAGTACCTGAATAAATGCTTTGCTTTCCAAAAGCCAGCATCACCAGAACAGCTACCATTCATTTCTAAGGCAGCTGCTGGATGCCCAGTGCTTTGGCATATCACTCCAGCTACTTCAAAGCTATAAACAAAATTTGCAAAACTTGGCCTTTAGGTGGTTATCTATAACACCAAGCTCAACTGATAAGTGGGTTAAATCCATTCTTTCCTTTCCTCTGAGACTGACTTGAAGGGAGGAAGGGGAAGAGAGTTTAAGATAATTTAAATACATAAATTATAAAAAAGCTATTTGTGATAAAGAACCCTGTGTGTAAAAGATGTTGATGCTGCAGGGAGTAGCAGTGGGCTGGGTCTGCCTGAGGATATCTGTTTGTATTTGCCAGGATGCCAGAGGCTTCCACACTGTAACAAGAAGGAAGTTGTATCACACAAGCATGCAAACTGCCTGCCGCACGCCAATACAAGCAGAAACCCCCCTTTTCTTCCGTCTTACCCTGCTATCCCCAATGCTTATTTCCCATCTGACATCCTCTTTTCCCCAGTGTGCAGTCACAGCAGTTTTGTTTTCTCCAGTGGTTTCCATTCTTCTCAAGCCATCTTTGCTGAACAATAGATCCCACGCTGCTGGAGGCAGAACAGAAAAACTGGAGTAGCTAGGAAAGTAGTTCTTGAACTGGGGACAGATGAAGCACAGAATTTTCTGCAATGTTAAGCGAGGACAAAAACACTTATGCACTGACCCATTTCTACCATGTTGCCTAGAGGGTGTTGCTGAAAACCACTAGGTAGCACAGTGGTGGGAACTGCAGTTAAACAAGTGTATTTTGTTGCCTGTGTATTCACTGCTACTTGTTTTTCAAAAATCAAATCCATCAACTTTAAACTACCTGGGCACTCTACACAACAATACATTTGTTAGACCTCCCTTCTTCCACCACACAGTTTCATCTCACCTTTAAAATGGCTTTTGATCCCTGTCATGGTTTAAACCAAGTCCCCCAACTCCCGGAGAGTTAGGAAGGAGAATCCAAAG
The DNA here is from genome assembly GCF_012275295.1 of Melopsittacus undulatus. Classification (NCBI taxonomy): domain Eukaryota; kingdom Metazoa; phylum Chordata; class Aves; order Psittaciformes; family Psittaculidae; genus Melopsittacus; species Melopsittacus undulatus. The sequence goes on from NC_047530.1 coordinate 21,838,031, forward strand.
AATGTAGCCCCCACGGATTGAGATAAGAACGGTTTAATAGCTAAGGCATAACACAAAACCCCTACTGCCATTTACTACTACTAATAATAATGATACAGCAAACAGCAAGTGAAAAGAATACAACACCCCACCAGCCACCGACCCATAACTCACTCCACCCTGCCTGGCCGAGCACCATGTGCTCCCTCCTCCATTTTCCTCCAGAGCTCTACCCCACCAGCTTTCTCTTTCCCAGTATCCATCCTGGGCATCACGTGCTATGGTATGGAATACCTCTTTGGCTAGCCTGGGTCAGGTGTCCTGTCCCTCCTTCCTCCCGGCCTCCCCTCCTCCACCTGGCTGGAAAAAAACCTTGAACAAAAACACCCTCAAAACATGCTCAAACCATGACATCCCACAGGAAAACAGCCAAGAAGAGGCAAAATCACCTTGATTTTAGCAGGTTCCCAAAGAGGCAGGGATTCAACAAAAAGCCTCAGAGGCAAGACTGAAGGGGAGCTAAGATTCTTGCATCACATTTTTCTTGCTGTTCTGTAGCATTTGTCTGGCTGGAGGACCAGGAGCTTCCTTGTGCTCTGAAGCTCCAGAACAAAGTAGATATATGTGAACCCAAGGCCTGATGTCTCTTAGCCAGAGCAAAGGGATGATTCTCCATTTCAGCTCCATTAACCTGGGATCTTCAAGTCACAGCAGCCTGACTGCTCTGTGGATCCTGGCTAGTTTATCTAAAGCTCAGTTGATACAGAAACAGAGATTGACCACATCAAGCTTGGCACCATAAGGTCCTTCTTCAAACCAGGTTTTTGCAACCTGACATAATAATAGACTTATATTTGTACTATTCCCTCTGTACTGGAGATTTCTATGTTATAACAAGGTGCTGTTTTGACTACCACACATAATGTTGAACTGTCAGATCATCTCTCAGATTCCCCTTAGTAACCAAGTTGCTTTGCTTCAAACCTGCTATGCACTATAGAATCATAGAATCATAGAATAGTTAGGGGTGGAAAGGACCTTAAGATCATCTAGTTCCAACCCCCCTGCCATGGGCAGGGACACCTCACACTAAACCATATCACCCAAGGTTTCATCCAACCTGGCCTTGAACACTACCTGATCAAGCACAAAGAGCCCCATTTCTTCCAGTAGGAATATCCATAAACCTTAAATTAAAAAAAAAAGAATTTTTCTGAGGCTATAAATTTGCTTAACACATGCTGCTTCTAGCTAGCAACAGGATCATTAACTTCCCTCTTTCTCAAAACAGCTTTCTGTCAGAGAAGATACTTCTGTTCTTTTAAAGACCTTGATTTTCACTTTACCAAAAGTAATTGGACAGAAATTGTTACAGTCTGTATGATATTTCCAGCTGATAGCTTATGCAGTACATTTTATTCAAGCTTCATATTAGGTTTTGGCATTCAGATACTGTATATATCCCTGCAGGTGTATGTCAACCTATTTTCCTTTAGTCTGTACCATGTGTTCAAATGATCTTTATATTATTGATGATGCTTCTTTAGATCAATGGAATACTCAAAATAATCCATCTTCTTATTTTTCTGGCAAGCCAGGTGTTACTACGGATCTTCATACTTTTACTGTTTGCCTTCAGGTGTTGCATCTATCAGGGTTTTTTTATAACTCAAATCTGCCTTTTTTTTTTTAAGTGGAAACATAACTAAACCTAGTAAATGTTGCCTGAAGAACATCAATAACATTATTTAGTCTACAAAAATGTTTCCATATGAGACAAACTTTGGAGGCCCTGTCTCTTTCTAACTTGAAAAGGCAAATGATGTTGATTTAGTCCCTTTCTGCATGAATTACAGTTTTCTACATGTACTTATTTTGGGCATTTTGATAATAAAATTTGTCTCTTTCCAAAAGTAATAATTTTATAATTCTAAAGATATCTCTGACTGAGGTTCCTAATACATTTTTCTCAAGCTCATTATTTGTTATCAGCTCTAGAATCTATTGAGGTTGTGACCCATTATATTCTCTCTCTGATTCTTACACATATTTCTATGATGACCTCATTTATTTATGATTTATTATTTATGAAACTCCCAGCCATTTCCCTCTATCAGCTGCAGATTCTGCAGTCTCAAGCATCAGAGAACTTCCTAGAGGCAGACTCTCCCACTGCTGGTGCTTACAACTTTTTTTTTTTTTTTTTCTCATAGGAAGAAATATTATCTTATTCTTAAGGCTTTGTGTAAGCTTGTTGCTTCATACCGAAGAGAGCTCCTTAATTTATACCTCCTGGGGTGAGTTACAACCATTTAAGTGCTAAGGACTGTTGACTGTGTCTCTAAGACAAGCTGTATAATTTTCTTTAAGAATTGGGAGTCCTTTGTTCTTTACAACTATGTAAAGGCATTGATTGATTGATGGCTTGGCTTAACAAGTGAAGATTTTGGGAAGAGCTTTAACCACGCTTACTACAAGCACAATGACCAAGGGCATGTGGGATAGGCAAATCTGGTTGGAAAAGGGTGCTTAGGCAGCCAGGGAGTGTCCAGCCAGGACTGTCATCTCCTGAGTAATGTCAAGCTACCCATGTGCTGGTCCGCCTGCATGCAAGTTTGGACCTGCAGCTTCCCATGCACCTTGTCACCTACTGATTCAACCCTTGCCTGTCCATACTGACAAGTGAGAGCAAGCCCTTACAGCCTGCGCAGTGGATTTTTTAGGTGAAGAGCAGCTTGCACAGAACTGGCCCAACAGCCTATGTTTAAACTATACTGGCTTCATCTGATGATGCAAATCCAGCACACAGGCATCAAGCGTTGCTCCCTGCCCCAAATCCCATGTTCCTGAGTAAGGAAAACAGTTTTTCACACACATACAGTGGCAAAACCACAATCACATGGAAAGGCTTACATTTAAAAATCCATCTTCTAAGCTCTGGAAATTAATCATAAAAATTAATCAAGCCTCTAGCAGAAATAACCTTTTTTCTTAATAAACAGATCTTCTTAAACCATCAGTGGTTTAAAACCAGCCACACAGTGCCTTTGCAATTCAAGCACAAGCAATAAGAAGTTCTGCATCACCAGCACGTATACACAAGCTCCTATTTTGTTGTATTTTAGTACTGTCTAGAGCATAAGGTGAAGGACAATTCCCAGTGTCATGGTCACTATGCACACATAACTCCCTGATAGTAAAGCATGGACATTTGCATGGACTTGCTGTGCATCATCTAAATTTGGTATGGTGGTGATAGACATATGTTAAGCTAGATGAATGCATGTGCATAAAGACTCTAAACTACCATCATGGTACTTTGGGACCAGACAAAACTGTCCTTCAGCTGATCAAGCCCCTGGAGCATCAGCTGGACATCCCTGAATAAGGTTGTCAACCTGTTAACAAGAATGAACTCTTTCTATGCTTACCAAAACACACCTGCTACTAAGAATTTCCACATCTGTCTTTGATAGTTTTTTCTGAAGTTGAACCTATTGTCTAAAATGCACAACTAAGCCATCCCATGGCATTCTTAAATTCACAGCTTCTCGGTATCCTTTAGATATTATTGGAATTAGAAAAGTTTCAGGGTTAAGACCATCTTCGGATGGCAATCCCTCCTTTGCCTTGCATTTACCCACACAGCAAAATGGAGTTCCGTTCTGAGGTGTGAAGCTATGTGCTTCACCATTATAAGTTATAGTAACAAAGAGCATCCCAGGGCTACAAAAAGCAGATACATCAAGCTGTGGGGTGATCACCCCCACTGTTCATCTTCCTCCACAAGATGTTTCATTTCCAAGCTGCCCACCCCCTCATGCCATCTCAAGCAAGAGGCATCATCTCCATACAGGAGGATTTGCAATCCTTGATATGCTTGAGTGACCTTTTGATCACTGCAGAACCCTCTGTGGCTTGCAAAATCTCAAGCAGGTGATGGGAAAATGCCACCCTGGAGCTGACACCTGTGCAGTGGAGGCTTGCAAAATGCCTGACACTTTGGGGGGCTGTGACTTGTTTTCCTTTCAACTCCTCAATCAACCTGACAGGAGCTTGTTTTGAGTTTTCAGCTTTGGCAGTACCAATAAATTCCTCTCACACTGTGAGATTTCAGTCTCTGTTCCTGCTCATTCTCGACTCCTGTTTTTGTGGCACTGCTCCACACTGGGGTAATTACTGAGGCATTGTGGGACACATTAAATTCTTCATCAAGGTGTGTGCATTAGTATTAGCGCTGTTGCTGCCACCACTCCTGAGTCTGAGATGCTCTGGGGCCTCGAGTTCATTCCATTCCTACCTTTCAGTTAGTTCAGACATTTTCCAGGGTTGATTTTCATGTTATTTTAGGGACAGCATTCTAGCCAGTTCATCTTGCCTTCTGTTAGAGAAAGAGCAGACCTGACAAAAAGTGTCAGAAATGTGACAGTATTTGCAGACGTCTTTTTACCAGTACTTCTCCCTCTCCTCCCAGTATTTTCATTGGATATTAATAAGACTATGTATTCACCTGAGTGAATGGTATTATACAGTAGACATGCAATGTACATTTGAGCCTAGAATGAAATCTGTTTTATCAGTTGAGGCCAACAAGACTTGAATTTTAAAGTGTCAGGGAAATAGTTTTTCCTGAATTAAAGGGGTTGATCCACCCTCATCCAAGCAGGGAAGAGGAGGAAAGCTGCCTTTGCTAAATGACAAAATCTGAGCTTTCTAAAGCTTGTATTTACTGTTGTATGTTGTCTGTGTTATCTCTACCTTGAGTGTCAGTCATGATTATTTTGCATTAACACACTGGTCAGCAATGGCATGTTTCATGCTGTAGCCACAAGGTATTTGTTTTAAATAGTAATAGTGTGCTTCCTTGTATTTCCACTTCCTTACTTTCTTTTCTTCCCTGAGAATAACCAGATTTAGCTGTCACTGACAGTTCCTACCAGCAACTCAGGTGTTCTCATCAGATCTGCCTGTCTGTCCAGAAACCCACAAATTGCTACCGGCAGTTTCCAACAGCCACCTCAGACCGTGCTTTTCTCTACAGTTGGTGTGCACTGCCCTCAGGATTTGTTTTCTTCTGAATTAACTTCAGCAAGGAAAAATATCTTTCACTGTCATAATGAGACATGCTGATGCATCAGCATTTCTGGGTTAATATGAGAGAAAAAAATAATTAATAAAGAACAGTGACATTTAAAACAGGTAGGAAAAGCAAATATTATCTCATCATTTGCTTAACTGTCATTTGTTGATGGGATGGATCTATTGCATCCCCTATCAAAGGGAAAGTGTAATTTGATCGCTTCTTTCTTTTTTCTTTTTTTTTGGTGTGTCATCAAGCTCTTCCTCACATTCATTTCCTCATGCTCCTAATTTAAAGTCATTATTTCATAGCAGGTTGACTGCTTACCTAGTAATAAAAAACCTCATCTTCTAAAAATAAAGTGGGCAGTATGTGATAAAAGGTTTCAGCATTTCAGCCTAGCAGAATCATAACCCTAATTTATTAATTGCTTGTAACACATATATGTACGGAAAAATAAGCACGGCCTCATTCCTACCTGTTGTAACTGACCTTAATTCCATACAGACCTAAAGAACCATGCTGTCCCCACAGCAGACAAAGATCTCCCCCAAACATGGTATTTACATCAAGTCTTCTCTTGTGAGACAGTAATGAGCAATGATCATTCAGATAGGAAGCTGACAAAAACACGTAAGAGATTTTGGAGCAGGGAATTAATGTCTTTGTACTGGGTTTTGAAATCCTATAGCCTCAAATTGTTACAACTTCCTTTCATTCTTTGTTAAATAACAGCAGTCTTTCGATATATGAGGTTTCTCCATGCTACTTGAATCTTTCTAAAAAGAAGCTATCCGGAGAACTGGCTCCCCTGGATTTGGAGAAGGCTGAGGTTCTGAATGACTTCTTTGCCTCAGTCTTCCCTGGCAAAGGCTCTGACCACACCACTCAAGTCTTGGAAGGCAGACACAGGGACTGTGAGAATGAAGACCTTAGGCCCACTGTAGGAGAGGATCTGGTTTGAGACCATCTTAAGAACCTGAACGTGCACAAGTCCATGGGACCTGATGAAATCCATCCGCAGGTCCTGAAGGAACTGGCAAATGAAGTTGCTAAGCCATTGTCCATGATATTTGAAAAATCATGGCAGTCAGGTGAAGTTCCTGATGACTGGAAAAAGGGAAATATAACCTGGACTTGTGCAAAGTGTTCAACACTGTCCCACACGACATCTTTGCCTCTAAATTGGAGAAAGATCAATGTGATAGATGGACCACTCAGTGGGTGAAGACCTGGATGGATGGACACATGCAAAGAGTTGTGGTCAATGACTCAATGTCCAGCTAGAGACATGTAACAAATGGTGTCCCTCAGGGATCGGTGTTGGGACCAGTCTTGCTCAGCATCTTTGTCAGTGACATGGACAGTGGGATTGAGTGCGCCCTCAGTAAGTTTGCTGATGACACCAAGCTGTGTGGTTCGGTTGATAAGCTGGAGGGAAGGAATGCCATCCAGAGGGACCTCAACACACTTGTGAGGTGGGCTGATGCCAACCTCATGAAGTTTAACCATGACAAGTGCAGGGTCCTACACCTGGGTTGGAGCAATCCCAGGCACAGCTACAGGTTGGGTAAAGAAGAGATTCAGAGAAGGCCTGTGGAGAAAGACTTGGGGGTGTTGGTTGATGAGAAAATGAACATGAGCCAGCAGTGTGCGTTTGCAGCCCAGAAAGCCAACCGTATCCTGGGCTGCATCAAAAGGAGCATGACCAGCAGGTCAAAGGAGATGATCCTGCCACTCTACTCTGCTCTCATCAGACCTCACTTGGAGTATTGTGTGCAGTTCTGGCGTCCTCAACATAAAAAGGACATGGAACTGTTGGAACAAGTCCAGAGGAGGGCCACGAGGATGATCAGGGGACTGGAGCACCTCCTGTATGATGATAGGCGGAGAAAGTTGGGGCTGTTCAGCCTGGAGAAGAGAAGGCTGCGTGGAGACCTCATAGCAGCATTCCTGTACCTGAAGGGGGCCTATAAAGATGCCTAGCATGAGCTCTTTGCTAGGGACTGTAGCAACAGGATAAGGGGTAATGGGTTAAAACTTAAACAGGGGAAGCTGAGATTCAATATAAGGAAGAAGTTTTTGACTCTAAGAGTGGTGAGGCACTGGAATGGTTTGCCCAGGGAAGTTGTGAATACTCCATTCCTGGCAGTGTTCAAGGACAGGTTGGACGAAGCCTTGGGTGACATGGTTTAGTGTGAGGTGTCCCAGCCCATGGCAGAGGGATTGGAACTGGATGATCTTAAGGTCCTTTCCAACCCTAACTATTCTAATAATTCTATGTTCTAAGTAGATGAGTTCAATTCATCTGAGGGGAGGGAAACATCATTTGAGGGAAGGAAATGTTCATTCATCCTTTCCTTCACCACGTGAATATACAAGAAAGACCAGGAGCATCAACCCAAGCATTTCCATGCTCATCTGGTTTGTGTAGATTTTTAAGCCTCTCTGCTTTCCCCAGAAAGATTTATATTTCTCTCACCATCTGTGCAGTTCTGGCAGCAAGATTTCCTTGTCTCTTTCTGTGGAAGCTATCGCCTCCCAAGTCACTTTACTCTTGCACTGAGAGCGAAAGAGATGTTGCTTCTCCCATTACTCTATTTGGTTCCCATAGATTCTGCTCCAAGTCAAGCATTTCTCCTATTAGAAATAAGCTGAGCACTCAGCATCAGAGCCTTTCTCTCCCTTTCAAGGCAGAGCACTTATTTTTCAGTTCTGTAGCTATGATCAAACCAAGTCCTGAAATTACATGCCAGAATTTACCTGCTTGCCTATTTTGCTCAACCATACTATTTGTAACCTTTTGCCACCCCCTTTCCCCCCTCCCCGCCCCCATTATTTAATATTCTAAAAGATAAACTTTCTCTTGAGGAAGTACTATAAACATCATTTTGCTGACACAGATCCACAAGAGCCACCAAAGCTAGCTACGTTATGGGAAAGAAAAAAGGGTTCATCTGTTTTTAAACATTCATCCCCACATTCACCCTCCTCCAGCAATCCAGCTCTGGAGTTCCAACTCAGGACTGTGGGTGGATCTGTATGCCTGCAGCAAGAAGCACAGCTCTGCCACACGTGGCTCCATGCACGTAGCACAAAGTACAACACTGGATCCTCGCTGGCATAACCATGAAGGAAGAGCAAGGGAGTTTACAAGGTGCTACTGGCCTGATTTCAGGATATTTAATCACATAGGTATTCACTATACTAGGCACACAGTTGCTTTTGCAGGATAGCACCCATCTGCCAAATTATGTCTAAACTGCACAATTCTAATTTTGTTTGCTCAATATTTCCCCATCATTAAACAGACTTTAATAGAAAACACAAACCATACTGTGGGGAAAATATTTTCATTCTAAAATAGATATATTTACAGGCATTAAGGAAGCATGAAAAGGACACTGCAGGACCACTGAAGTCAGTAAGAGTCTCTCTGTTGACGTCAATGAGGTTTTGGATAAGATTCTAATTTATTTGATAGATTATTTGTTGACAAGTCTTCATTCATCTTTAACAGGAACAGACCATGACACAAATAAGATTCTGGGCAGAGAAAACGTCTTTTTATAAAAGTATCAGGCCAAGTGTTCAGACCAAATAAATTGGATCAGCAGGGTGAAATGTGACACTTCATTGACAAAGACGTACAGCTTTTCATATAGGAAGGATTGAAGAAAGGCCTAGATGTAAAGATGTGATTTTAGCATTTTCTGTGACATTTACAGCACATAACATTACAACATTGGGGAAGAAAATAAAGGATGCTATCAGCACCAACATGGAGTGACTCACCCACAGTTCTCGCTGCAGTCAATTTTGACAGAACTTTTTATTTTGCTATGTGACTGCCAAGCAGCAGTATGGTAAGTGCACAACCACCTGAGGCATAGCAATCAACAAGTTAACCTGCAGCAAGGTGGCTTTAGAAGACTGAAGACAATTGCATACCCCTCTCTAGAAGGTTACAGCAATCTTATTTTCTAGGAGTAACATTTTACTCCTGGCTCAGCTGTCTGATTTTCAGTGGAAGGACACCTGCAGTCACCTGCAGACACTCAGATGTAAACAAAATTATAAAGGACAATAGAATTGAACTCTCTGACAGTTTGGGAATAGTATGTCATACAATGCAACCTATCTTTGTGCAATGTACATGAGCATGTGTGTAATAACCATCTCTCTGTGAAGTATGTAGGTGCCCATAAACAACTTTTCGAGATCTCAGAGATGTAAATGGCAAACTGATGCCTTGAAGTGAACGGAGTTAAGTACTAAATCTTTTGTTACTAGCAGCAAGCAGATCACCTTTTTATCAATCAGAACTCTTTAATTTTTATTACAAGTATTTGGTTAAGGCAAGACATTGCTGAGTCAAAAAACACATGTAAAATAAGACTTGCATACAACAAATATTCTGCTTTTTTATGCAAATAATTTAATGGGCAGCAATGTGATCAAAGAATAAGTCTCTTCAAAAACTGTGCATTCCACACATATATGACAGTTTCTGTTTGGACCTGCAGGTCCCCTTCTTTCTCCCCATGGGACAGAGGCAAGCTTGGTATCTGAGCCCTTGCACATTCCTTCCCACTCATGACATATCTGATGACTTTTCTGGAAATTAAGAAGAGAGGAGTAGGGCATGACAGACAAACCATGTCTTTCTGAACAAGTCTTGTTGCCACTGGAAATTTGCAGGGAATGCAAGTTTACTGCTCATAGAATTGTTATGAACGTCAAAGTAATAAGCATAGCCTTACTCCAGACTGTTCTCACTAATTCCCTGGCATATGTCTTCCACTTAAATAATTTTAGTTTTAGCTCAGCTGTCTGCTTGAGGACATTTAAAGAATGGTTAGAGTACAGAGCAGACTTTTTCTTTTTTAGAGGCATTTGGCAACTGTCTCCTTTTTGTTTTTAAACCAGAACAAATAAATGCCGTTCTTACAAAAGGAAGCAATAAATTCTAATGTACACAGTATATTAAAAGTAAATCCAAGCAGAAGATGGGTATGATGTCTAAAACCAAAAATAAACCACTTATTTGGCTTACTAAACCCCAAAATGCAATCTAGTAGATAGGGCTTCTCAGCTGATAGCTAGGCTTTCATCAGACTCTTTCCACTCGAAAATCAAGACAATAAATTGTATCAGAGTTCATCTGCTCCAGGGAATGTGCACCAGTAACTTACTGATTTTAGTGCCAGTGAGCCTACGGATTTAGCCTTTATCCAACACTGCTTTAAACTGAGTGACTAAAGGTAGAGCGAATCAAAACTAGCTACACCACGTTGTTTACTAAATTAGCTGCTGTTCTACAATAATCAACAGTGTTAAGTTCAGAAAAATTGTTTCTAAGTTCAGAAAAATTGTTTCTCCTTTCCCACTCAGTTCTAGTCTTTACAGTAACAACAGTCAGCTAACTCTGGTTGGTGAAATCAAAGCACCCAGCTTGTAGGGTATCAGGAGTATCAGCATGGGATCTGTGGGAAGATAAAAATGACCAAGCCACGTAGGCTTTGATGTGCCAGCTCCTATACAAATTCAAACCTACGTAATTAGCCCAGCTGAAACCTTTCCACATCACAGCAGTTAACACCTGGGCAGTAACTTTTCCCAGGATGGTTTCAAGTACTCTAAAATTAGGCTGGAAAAAGGACAGTGCCAGAGACACTTGAATTGACTAGCCATGGCCACAACAGTGTACCCCACTTAGATGAAAAGGAAAATCTCCTACAGCAGCTCCCCAGACCTTGATCCAAAAAAGGACAGAGCTATACTTATTCTGATTACCTGGCATATTGCAAGATTCCTCGTGTCCTCTCTTCAGTCACTGCTAACTCCAAAACAAGGTTCACCTGGAAGTGAGAAGCTCATCTGTTCCAATTTATATACCTGAAAGGCAGATGCCTCTATAAGAGATAGTGATTCATCTCATCCTAAATTAACTTTAAGGCTTTAATTTCTTGCACACTCATTCCTTACCCTTCTGTCTACTCTAATCTGTGTCTGCTCAGAGCACATAAAGGCTTCTGCCAGGTACATGTGTTTGCTGTCCTTAGGTGGAACTAGGAAAAGTTGGTGCTTGCTCAGGTCCTACCGCAGTGTGTGTCAATATGAGGCTAAGTTGTCTCAAAACTTGGGAAATTCTTTCACATGAGACAGTATAAGCAAAGCCTAAGACATGGGAAATAAGACATCCTCTGGTGATGCTTTCATCTTGCCTGGTAGGTGAGACAAGCAACTGTGTAGCAATATATAGGAAAATCCAACACTACATTATCTTTGCAGTGATTCTCCAGGAAAATCGCACAGGGAGAGCAGAGTTTATATTTTTGTTTTCTTTCTAGGAATTTTCTTATGAACCAGGAGCAGTAAGAGCCAATTCAACAGTGTTTTTTCTAATAATTAACATTTCACAATATGAAATCTTGGGTGATATGGTTTAGTGTGAGGTGTCCCTGCCCATGGAAGGGGGATTGGAACTAGATGATCTTAAGGTCCTTTCCAACCCTAACTATTCTATGATTCTATGTTCAAGACACCCAAACCCTTGACTATGACTCCACCCTTTTAACCATTTATTAACCTGTCCAATCCTCCTTGCCTTTGGAAGGTCCTCCCCTGTGTCTTGGAGAATTGACGAAAAGACAATCTGAGATCCAGAGCCCCTGACCACCTCTCCCAGAGCTCTGTAGTCCTTCTTTATACTCCTCAGGCTACTACTATCTATATCCCTGTTGTAGTTTAAATCAAGTCCACACACAGCTCGTTCACTCACTCCCCCCCTTGCTCCCCCAACTACCGGAGAGTTAGGAAGGAGAATCCAAATAATGTAGCCCCCACGGATTGAGATAAGACCGGCTTAATAACTAAGGTATAACACAAATCACTACTGCTACTACTACTACAAACAATAATGATAAAGCAAATAACAAGTGAAGAGAATACAACATCTCACCAGCCACCGACCCATAACTCACCCCACCCTGCCCGATCGAGCATCGACCAATACCTCCTCCATCCCCCCAGAGCTCCAGCCCTTCCGGGTCTCTCTCGGTTACCTCCTGGGTATGACATGCTATGGTATGGAATACCTCTTTGGCTAGCCTGGGTCAGGTGTCCTGTCTCTCCTTCCTCCCAGCCTCTCCTCCTCCCTGGCAGAGCATGAGCTCAGAAAAGGCCTTGGACAAACCAAACATTTGAGCAGTAACTCAAAACATACTTGCTATCAGCAACTGTTCTCAGCCCGAAAGTCAAAACACAGCACTGCACCAGCTACCAAGAAGGAGAAAAAATGACTGCCACTGCTCAAACCAGGACAATCCCTAGCACCCACACGTATCACTAGAAGCGGGTAATAGTCCGTGGGACTTACTAGAGCAGGCAGCCTCTCTGCAACATCCCTGATCCGTGCCCCAGGTAGGCAGCACACCTCCCTTGCAACCGGGTCAGGCCAACAGATGAGCGCTTCTGTCCCTTTCAAGGCAGAGTCCCTTACTACTACAACCCGCCGCTTTTTCCTGGCGGCACCGGTAGAGATCTTCTGTACCAGTGCACCAGTCGGCTGTTTCTGATGCAAGTGCATTTCCTCATCAGCCCCCTGCAGGACAGCAAAGCGGTTCTGGGTGGGTACAGCAGATTTAGGAGGAAGCCCCTTGCTTTTAATTGCTTTCTTCCTCCTTTTGTTGGTTTTTTTTTGTTACTAATTCCCAGCTTCCCTGATCAACAGCCTCCTTCTTTCCTCCATGAGTTAGAGGGGAAGCTTGAGGCCCCTGCACTGTTAATTTAGATGAAAGAATAGCAATTGGAATGGAAACTAAAGAGTCTAAAATCCCACTGGTGGTAATAAAGCCAAAGCACAAGGAAGCAAACCCTGCATTACCTATATGGCCAAGCATTATCACGGAATGAAAAAAAATAAAGTACAAGGGCTTGATCCAGATGCTATTCACAAGCATCCAACTGGATGATTGCTTAACTTCACAGCTAAAAAAGGACTAGACTAGAATCTCAGATGCTCATTTCATATATCAGTTCATGTTCAGGTTAATTCCCCTTAGCTCAAATCTCTACAAAGAGCACACCATGCTACAAAAGACAGGGGAGGGTTCCAGCAAAGCCTTTGACTCCTGCCTCTCATGGATGAAAGCACAGGGTGGGAGAGAAAACTTGTCCTGCACTGTATTAATCTTCCTCATCATGAAAGGTGTGACATTATTGCTCAACAAGAACAATACAGAGTAACACGGGACACTCAAAGCAGGATTCTTACTCAGCAGTCTCTCAACAGTAGAAAAAACAGGGTCTGATTTCATGAACAGTTCACCAGCGAAACACAGCAGGAAAAGCTTGAATTTGCAAGTAATCAGGGCAGCAGAGATTTGAATGCTTTCTATTCCTAATCAGTATCCAAACATAAAGACAATAGCACAGATAAGTGCACATAGGCAAAGCAATGGTGAGCTTCATTTTGTTCCAAGAGTAACTCCAAGCACTGTGCAAGGCAATGTGATGTTTTGTGTTTGGCCTACACGTTCTGATGCATGGGTACTGAACCACAAAATGACTTAATTTAATGGGGAAGTAAATCAATACAAGTTTTTGCATTTAAACTTTTAGGTTTACTATCACCTGCAGTTCCATTATTTGTCCAGACTTCACAAGACACAGTGAGAGCTGCAGTAGCAGCCCTTCAAAATGACACCAAAGCATTTAGTTTTTAAGAGGCTGAAAAACAGTGAAAGAAATACACAGGAACTCTCTTCCCAGATAGAATTAAATGTTTGACTCCTTCTTCCATCATATAAAATGGACTGTGCTAAAGAAGTGGTGAAGAACAATTACCCTTTCCTATGCTTGCACTGGAATAATTAAAAACTGAAAATTTAAATAAATTAAGAATTTTCCAGATGCTTGCTCCCACTCCACAGTCTGATGTTTTTTTTGGGACAACTGATCTTCCCCAAATAAAAAAGAAAAAACAAACACACACACACACCAAAATAACATTATCAAGCTCTCTAAGGTGAGCTTACAATTCCATGCTATTTGCACAAGTTTTTGGTTTGTTTTGTTTGGGGGGGAAGTATCTAGCTTTTTGGCTGTACTATTGCCATATATCGAATCTTTCCCAATTTACCATAATATTCAGGTTAAAACCTTACTTCTCAAAATGACCCACCGTGATTTGCAAAGAAAACAATAACTTACAATGCACAACTCATGCTAAAATCTAAGTAACAACACATATAGAATCATAGAATCTTAAAATAGGGGAGAAGGAAGGAGACCTGCAGGTCCAAACAGAAACTGTCATATATGTGTGGGACAGGTTTTGAAGAGACTTATTCTTTGATTACATTGCTGCCCATTAAATTATTTGCAGAAAAAAAGCGGAATACTTTCTTAACTGTTCTTAGGCCACAGTGTCAGCACTACTTATTTACAAGCACTTTCATATTCAGTGGAGTCTTCAATGAAAATGTGGATTTATATATAGTCCACAGTGCCTACGTGTATTTTGCTGTTCTGTTTTCAAAAGACAATTTGTTTGCATCCAGTCTGTTAACTACCTCACACAGCATAAACTGGCTAGATACACCCAACAGAGACTTTCCATACACAATTAAGTGTAACCCAACTATGCCTTCACAGCTACGTCAGAGTTTCTCCTAAAGTCCATACATTTCACAAAACCTGGTTTGTGATCAGTATCTAAATCTCATGACCCAGTTACTGCTCAAAGCAACCACACACTAAACCAAATTTACCATGTGGGGGAGCAATCCTTCTCCTTGCTTGAAGGAGTTCAGAGTTGCAAACTGTCCTTTCCACTTGAAAATCTCAGTCTAGAAGAGTGGAATGACTTTTCAAATGTGAAATAAAACTCATTTAGGAAATCGGCAGATTTCCAGAGGAACTGTCAGAAGGTGAATGTGTGTCACACGGACAGAAGTGCAACCATCATACTACACAGAAAAAACTCCCTGAACCCCTCCGAGGAGCTACTATATTAATCAGATCTTACCAATCAACTGTAAAACAGACCAATTGTTACCAATTTAATTACAATCCTTGTTGCTAATAGCACCATTTTAAACTGAAAATTATTTTACAACCATTTGATCACCAGAAAGCATTGCATGCAAGCCCCCTTGTTTTGCTAATGAGACGATACCAAGTCACTCTGTACATGACAGCGAATGAATTTGTTTCTTTTCTAAATCAGAAGATTTCTACCTCCCAAGTGATTTGTCTTCCCAAACAAAGACTCTGACACACATTCAGTTGCAGGGGGGTTATATATATTACTATTAATGTTATGAAAATAACTGTGCATCAGAGCCTGATAAGTTTAGCTGAAAATAGTCAATAAATTATTTAGTTCACAAAATGTCATTATGTGTGGGGTTTACTTAATTGAATAGAATAATTTATGGTAAAACCTAGAAAAAAGATCAATGCAGATGGCTTGTGAGAATGATTGAGTTTCAGTGAAGGCAATTTGATTTTTATCCCTCATTATAATAATGTTAAAGGGAAAACATCAACTTTGGTAAAAATCAATATTTGATGAGTGCATAGGCCATGAATTTTAACTAGAGGTAGAACTGAGGTGGAATAGATGTAAATAATTAATAACTTCTATACCCTGAACAAATAACTGTTTTGTTTTGGAAAAAATGCCTATTATCCAGAGATCCTACTGTTCTTATAGAATATAATTCAGTAATGAGTGTTTGGTTTTTAAAATTATTTTTTTAAATTGACAAATGATTCTTAAAAGACTCTTGCAATATACTGAATATATGTTTTGTAGGCAACAGAATGCTAAAAATTACAAACATCTTAATTTTCTGAGTAATACATTTCACATTTTTTGTTTTCTCTTTACACTACAAGAATATTTTCCACTTTGCCATCAACACCTATGATAGCTACAGACAGAATGAATAAAAATGGGATACATTTAATAAAAAAACCCTTGTAAATTAAATCTTTATACAACCTTGTACATGGAATAGTCAGAGCTGTGATATAAAAGCAACCTGTAAAATTATTTCAAGAGCCATTCTACTGCAAAACACTAGCCATGCAAAACTAGCTATTTGTGTATTTTTAAAAGAAAGTACAATTAATTTGGTGTGCATGTAGCATATATCTTTATTTTTGCTTTGTAAAATATTTTCCCCTGTCATGGTTTAAGCCCAGGGCGTAAGTCAGCCATGCAGCCCTCTCACTCACTCCCCACACTTTTCTTCCCCCCTGCCCCCTTCCCTCCCCTCAGCTTCTGGAGGGACAGGGAGGAGAATCAAAAGAATGTAACTCCCATGGGTTGAGATAAGAACAGCCCAGTAACTAAGGTATGACACAAACCCACTACTGCTACCACCAATAATAATAATAATAATGATTAAGGAAATAACAAGGAAAGAAAATACAATACCACCTGTTAATACCCAGCCCAACTGAGCAGTGAACTAGCCCTTCCGGGTAACTCTCAGTTACATCCTGGTCATGACATGCTGTGGTATGGAATACCTCTTTGGCTAGTTCAGCTCAGGTGTCCTGTCTCTGCTTCCTCCTGGCTTCCCCTCCTCCCTGGCAGAGCATGAGACTCACAAAGTCCTCGGTCATACTAAACATTTGAGCAGTAACGAAAAACATCGGTGTTATCAGTGCTGCTTCCAGGCCGAAAGTCAAAAATACAACACTGCACCAGCTACTAAGAAGGAGAAAAATAACTGCTACTGCTGAACCCAGGACACCCCCCAAACCAGAAACTAAGGAAAAAATCTCAGATTTCTTTAATGAATACTTTTTATTACTGAGGCATCCAAGGAAAGATCGTCTGGGATCACATCTTGGTTCCCCTCTTCACAGTATTCTCAGTAATGTCCTCTCCCACTGACACTGCACAGCACTTCTACGCCTACATGGATTCTCTTACACCATCCTCCATTAGGTCACACGAATAAAATTGTTCACCATGGCAATTAAGCATACATATACCATAGAAGGGGGCCTAAAAGGATGCTGGAGAGAGACTTTTGTTAGGGACTGCAGTGATAGGACAAGGGGTAATGGGTTAAAACTTAAATAGGGGAAGCTTAGATTGGATATAAGGAAGAAGTTCTTTACTGTGAGGCTGGTGAGGCACTGGAACGGGTTGCCCAGGAAAGCTGTGAATGCTCCATCCCTAACAGTGCTCAAGGCCAGGTTGGACAGAGCCTTGGGTGGCATGGTTTAGTGTGAGGTGTCCCTGCCCATGGCAGGGGGGTTGGAACTAGATGATCTTAAGGTCCTTTCTAACCCTAACTATTCTAATGATTCTATGATTGTAAAGTAGAAAAATGAATAACTAGTCCCTACTAACAATGCATGGCTCGTCAATATTTTTTTTTAATAAAGCCAGAGGTGTAGGGCCATAACTGAACACCCAACCCTGCCTGAAGTGGTTAAGAGCTGCTCAGGTGGTACCACAAGTGACATGCACCTCTACACTCACGAAACAGTGAAGAAAAACAATGCAGACTGACAGCTTGTGGAAAGAAGATCTCTAAGAAGGAAGTACCAGGTTTAGGCAGGCTTGAATTCCCTTTGTGATTGGTTTACTGAATTACAGCTTGCCTCTTTGGTTACACTTTTTTAATCTATAGTAGACAACACTGCTTGACAGATCATACACACACATATAATTTCATGGGTCACACACCACTGATATTCATTAGACTCATTACATCTTCCACTGGATTCACAGCTAGAGACTGTCACAAAGAAAACCCATATAGTTCAATAGAGTTCCAGCAAAGTAAGAATTTGTTTGACCTAAGGATTCAACAGGTCATTGAGTTTTTATCCATTAAATACTTGTTTGAGGCTGAAAAGAGTGACAGCAATTTTCAAAATGTCATATTAACATCAATTTGTGCAACAGATTATGAAATGCAAAGACACTGAGAGATAGCAAAGGATGGAAAGCCCACACTCTAGAAACGAGGTTGGGAGGAACTGATACCTTTGTACCAGAATTTATGTAAGATTCTGCTATTTAATGTACTTGGAAATGTTTACAGTCAACCTGTTAGTTTCCTCTTATCACAGAAAAACATCCCATATGCAGGCTTGAAAGAAAGCATTCCTCACAGCAGCGATTATAGGTTAGAATAATAAAGCAACTTTCTGCAAGGCTCCTGAATCTTCTGTTGCATGCTCTGAGCCTTATAGATATCATCTGCTTTTAACATTTACTTTTAACATGCAATCCCTTTTAACATTCATTTCTCAGTTCAAATCTCCTTGCCATTTGTAGCAAGATCCAATATGAGATTAATGCAGGTACCACAACATTTAGAAGTATAAATCAATTAAGCACAGGTCTTGCTATACAGGCAATACGACACAGATAACAACTGGTAAACCCTACATTATGTCTTCAACTAATTTTCTTTGTTTATTCCCAGCATTCTCCTGGCTGCAAGTACCATTGCTCTATTTAAAGCAGTCTTTTCTCATGCTAGTTTCTTACCCTGTAAGAAGAGCTCTGCAGGTCACTGGTTGAAGTAAAATACAAACTCCAAGCAAGGTAATTCTCTCAGCCAAAACATGATCTCATTTACATGAGATTACACTCCTAGACTCTCCCTGAAAATCAATTCACACCTCTGTTACTCACCACAGAGTTGCATCAATAAGTGACAAAATAAAAGCAATGGGAAACTGAAGCTGAAATTCATCCCTTAATTTATACATCTATTGATTCAGGCCAGGTCCAAAAGCAAGTTTTCTAGAAAGATGCCTATTTCTTTTTAGTGGCATTGAATAGAAAAGAAGGGGTAGGTTACAGATACATTGACATCTATCAAATTTAGCTCAAGAAACCAGTTACAGTAAATCAGCTGTGACACCACAAAAATTTTTCTTTATCTCATCTAAAGCTGGTAGCATCATCTAAACAACACAGAATAATCCTTAGTGGGTGGAACTGAAAATATTCTAGTATTTATGCTTATTTTGCAAAGAACAAACTTCAGGAGGTCCTCTGCATCCCCCCTCATCTGCTGCCTTGGCCAAAGGTGCATCCTTTCTAGCCTCTGCCAATCTGGAATGCTGGAGTTTTTATTATGCAGCTCTATTCAAAAACAGGAATACAAGTGTGCGTTAACTCATAAAGAACTTCTACTTTGTTTTCTTGCCAAAAACACTCATTAAATCAGTTGTACAGAGTGGTATGCAGAAACCTATCTAGGAAGTTTCCTTGCTATCTCATGATTTATACCCTCTGTAAGTTTTTGATCCTTATAAACAGTAACACCACTTGTAACCCCACTGTAACAAAAAATAAGTCTTTCTTGACAAGTTCTCCCTCAAATCCCAAACTTTTGCAGGTTTTTGTGGTAAAAATGATGGTTAAAAGCTCTGCATCAGTGGAACCCCAAGACAGCAGAATATTGACCTCACAGACTTATAACCAACCACCTCTGACTGGCACAAACACGAGAAACATACACTGTGTTCAAAGCATAAAATTTAGTCATCACTCTATCCTAAAAACATTCAGGCTTCCTAAAATGCGCAGCAGTGTGCATAGACATGAGCAGAAAGGTAAATAAGCCCACAGAGCAATGTGCTTTCTCATTAAGGCTTGAGATAACTCTTCCAGAGTTTGATCATGTAGGCTCTACAGCACTGCAAAATTAAGGCTCTAAAACAACCACCTGAAGCAAACCATAATTCATACCAGGGCCATTTTCAGTTCTGTGATGTCTGAGGGCTCTGTAACCCACTTATCACCAGACCTGAGCAGAGCACAGAGCAGAGCATCTGACTGCTGAATGTGCTGGCTTGGACTGTCTTGCAAAGCCTAAAGACTGGGTCAGATCTGGAGAAAAGGGCTACTTCCGAAGGTTTTGTATGAGCATGACAGTTCTGAAAGCTGTGAACAGGTTTGAGCCTGAATTTGTTGTTAGAGAAATAAGTGGAGCTTAAATCTCAGTTGAAAAACCTCCCTATGACATTAAACACCTCTAATCACTTTCACACATGCATAGATAGCTTCATCTCACTCTGGGCATGTTAGACATTCCATCTGTAAAATCAACCAGGTACATGTATCAGTCACACAAATATTAACATATTTCTCAGCTAATGGAAAAATATATTATAAACTGTCACTTCTTTCTGAAAAGTGAAAGGACTAAATCTATATCTATTCTTACTTTGAGAATAAACATGTGTTTGTTCAGTTCGTTTTCTTTACAATTGAGATAACACAAGGACCACATAACCACAAATAGCACAAAAGATGACAGCTTTTCATGCAAAGGAGTCAAAGAATTGCACTCTCCTGTATTTTGTTGCTTGACTACAATGCTGATCATGAAACATGCAGCATTTTAACAGGAGGCTATATATTATAAGGCAATTTCATGAGCAGGCCTTCACCTTAAGACTTCCTCTATTGGAAGGTGTACTCCGCCATACTCATTGCAATTTTTCAGGAGACAGAATGATAGAATCATAGAATAGTTAGGGTTGGAAAGGACCTTAAAATCATATAGTTCCAACCCCCCTGCCATGGGCAGGGACACCTCACACTAAACCATATCACCCAAGGCTTCATCCAACCTGACCTTGAACACTGCAAGGAATGGAGCATTCACAACTTCCTTTGGCAACCCATTCCAGTGCCTCACCACCGTAACAGTAAAGAATTTCTTCCTTATATCCAATCTCAACCTCCCCTGTTCAAGTTTTAACCCATTACCCCTTGTGCTGTCACTACAGTCCCTAATGAATAGTCCATCCCCAGCATCCCTATAGCCCCCTTTCAGATACTGGAAGGCTTCTATGAGGTCTCCACGCAGCCTGCTCTTCTCCACGCTGAACAGCCCCAACTTTCTCAGCCTGTCTTCACTAATTCAAGCCAAGGAAGACTCTTGCAGATTGTGATTCAGTTTATTCTTGGAAAGGTTTCCAAGAAGCATTTATTTTTCTATATTGACTGTAGAAAGGAACCTAAGCCAGAAAGTTCCCCCCAACAATTGTATTTTTTTTTTGCATTACCAATTCCACAGAGATGGGACTTCTGAAATTCCCATGAGTGTCTGTATACGCTTAGAAATAACATTTAGAAAAAACATTTTCTCTGCCTGAGGTCCAGCACATATTTTTAGTGCACTGCCTTAATGTGCCGTTATTAACTTACCACTCTCTTTGGAAGCCCTCCAAGCAATCTGAAGTTTGCAAACTTCAAGTCTCATAAGGATTTAACTGCTACGATTTTAATAATCTTATTAATAACCCATGATGAATTTATGCCTATTAATCCAGAAGTTGCAGGAAGTACAATTAAAAATTCTGAGCATATGATACAACATGAATGCATTACTCAAGCACTCATTCCCATCACTGGCTTTAGTATAAATCCTATAACATGAAAAATACATCATAAACAGCTTTAAAAAATTCAAATATCCAGGGAAAAAAAAAAAAAGGAAAAAAGCTTCAGAAAAACCCTCAGGAGATAGTTTATTGTACAAATAAATCTCCTGCAAATCACTGACATTTTTCTACTAAACATCAAACCATAGTTGACGTTTGATTTCTAATTTTTACATTAAAGTTTCCATGCATATCTTACCAAGATTTTTTTTGAGGAAATTACATAACAACACACCTTTCCCATTTCTTTTTTTCATAGTGATTTTTTTAATGGATTTAAATTCCATATTGATGATATAGAGGTACATTGATTCCTCCTCCCCCGTTTTTTGTCTTTTAGCAATTCCATATAATGTTCCTCACAACCAACCTAGAAAAAAGTCTGAGCATATCCCAAAGCCTAATCTAAGTCATAAATCTCTTAAGAGTAATGCCACACTTTACCTCAAGCTATACCACATGCAAAAGTGGACATCTGATTGACAACCATATTAATTTTTAATGCCAGTATTTGCAGTTTTAGCTCTTGCACAAGACATTTTTATTATAATATACTGTTCAGAAAAGGCACTTGTCACTCAAAAGGACAGGAAAAAACACACAAAATAGATGGAGTACGTATACCAAGAATACAGAGAAATGAAAAGAAAGCACCAAATTTCATCTCCCAGTATGGATCACCACAGTGGCAAAGCTGTGAAGCTGAGCTGGCAAAAAAATATAGTGGCATTCAGAGAAAAATAATGACTATTTGTTCAAACAAAAAACAAAGACACAAGAAGGTAATTATGCAGGAATGTAGTGGTGACAGTGGTAACCAGCACTTTTTCTTTAAGCCTTGTTTTTGGATTAATGGGAGTTTAAATAGTTTGTAATGTTCTATGAAGTACATTTCACATTGTATAGACTGTATTTTATGTAGCATAGACTGTATACACACACATACATTATTCACATATTTGTCAGTTTTATGCTTTGAGATAGCTTCACATAATAATCTTGGCTGAAATTTTCAAGGGCAGCTTGAAGGTCACAGTCTTAATCTGTTGCTGTGATTTACTTTCTGGTTCTCTCAGGGTATATTTTATACAAAAAGTTGTGGAAAGCCTTACTAGTTCTAATGTTGCAAGGTCAAGAAACAAGCATGCAAGTGTAAGAAGCAGTAATGCCCTCGGCTCATTTCCCTACAGGTATTAATTAATAAAGGGATTTTTTTTTTTTTTTGTTTCTGCCAAAGGAGTTGCAAAACCTTACTGAATAGATGTAAATTAAAGAAGCAACAACAAGCCTCACTCCTCCCCTCTACACCTGCATTACACTGTACCATAGACCAAAGCACTATAGCTCTACTCACTACATTCAAATTGCTTGCAGCCGATGACCCACTTACTTAAAGCATTTCTACAATATTGCTTTTAGAAGAACCCTCCCAAATCAAACCTCTTATACTGTGGATAGGCTTGTGTGTTGAGAGGCATTTTCTGAAGTAGTATTTATCAAAACCTAGATAAATGATAGGACAATCTAATCAAAACACTGAAATGACTGCCTGATTGTATTTTAAAAATCATAACCTAATTAGAACCGAGTTGATTTTTCCGTTAGCATGAAATTAAAACTAATTTCCCTGCACAATATTTACTCTAATATTCCCCAGATGCAAATACAGTCTCATAAAACTTTTGATAAAAAAGGTTTTATAATTGTTTCCTGATTTTTTCATTACATCATCAATTGTATTTATCTTTCTAAACTATCCTTCTTGTTGTCTCTCTGCAAAATGCAGTAACAAAGGGAGACATGATGAAACATCACCGAAATTCTTTAAATGCTCAGATAGTGTGGGCAGATAAAAAGGTATTTTTCAGGGGATTTAGTCTTTCATTTCCTTTCCTAGCCAAACCTGCTCCTGAGATGACTTCTCCTAAATTAATGTTACACTTGGGCTGATAGACAGCAAAAGGTGGCAGACGCTCCCTGTTCAATTTCTTTTAAAGAAATGGGCTAGAAAAGTAGATTTGTCGCCAAAAGAAATTCCTCTGTCATCCTTCAACATATTCACAGTTTTCTCATTCAGTGTCACGTCTACTGCCCTAGGCTCTTCCTTTGTCACAGGAAAAGTTCCTGAATTCCTGCAGCATATGGCAGTTTGTACATTGGGAAGTTGAAGAGTGAGACACTACCTCACTCTAGCACAGACACAATCAAATTTATAGGACTATAATTTCATTTGCTACGATGGCTGCCTAATAAGGAACGCATGTTTCTACCCAACCAGGACCATTCTTAATGTAATATACTCTTGACCTTGAACATTTATTGGGTCCATCTGACCAATGGCCAATCCTAGGGAGTCCATTCTCTTTAAAGCCAAAGTAATGAACAAAAAGCGCTGTATAATTATCAAGGAAATTATCTAATTGCCTGAGGAAGAAAATGAATGATAGAATAGCTGCATCACATTAAAAATATTACAAACCTATGAAGGAAGCACATTATCATTTGCAAATAGTAAGATGATTCCCAAACAAGTGACACTCATATAGCATTATTGCTGAATGCTGAATATCTTCCCAGTTCCCCTCTGTTTCAGTGGAACATTCAGTGTTCAAAAGAATAGCTAATTCCCAGAAAACTCTGGTTTATTCTCTTTTCAGGATATCCCTTTTCTTTTGCCATTAGAGAGAAGCAGATGCCTCCTTTACATATATAAACCAGTAATTTGCGAATACAGGTTTTCTCACACTAAAGGAGACCATATTATTTCATGTAGTCTAGTACACAAAAAACACCCATCCTTTTTGATTAGGAAAGTTCACACATTCTTAATATACAACTGTGATGGCAGCATCTCCCAGGGCAGGCCTGATGAGACAGTCAAATAAAAGAAACACCCTTGTGATGGAAGCACTTCTCTGTACTTGTACCACAGGGTCTCTGAAGAGGATCTAGTAAGATTTCTACTATGCAAGCATAGAGGCCATCAAGCAGAGAAGGTCCTTGGTCCATTTGCTGCAATACAAATAAGTAAGAAACAGAATCAAGGCAGTTTGATTTCAGTTCACACCTCTGGCACAGACCCTAGAGAAATCATTTATTTCCTCTTTGACTCAGCTCCCTGAATGTAAATTGAGGTTAATGATATTTTTATCATATCCTGTCTGATTCATCTACTCAGAATTCAAGTTGGGGGTTGGCTCTCACTGCATAATTCTAGAGTAGCCACTGTAACAAGGACAAAACTCTATTAGGGTGTCTGTTCTCCTCTGCCACCCACAGAAATATGATAAATCATCTACTATTAATCATCAAGGCTAAAAAAATTATCACCTCATGAAATGGCAATAGCAGAAAATGATTCCAGTAATATCCTTGTCATTTAACAAAAAAAGAAAAAAAAATTAAAAAAAGAAAAGTCAAGACTTTGTTGGTGGAGGAGCACATAAACTAATTGAGCCAAGAAAAACCTTCTATCAGTAAAATATGAATATGAGAATCCAATAGGTGGGAAAATTCCTATTCTGATTCTCTGCTTTTGCATTTGTTCTACATACCTTCTTGAAGGTATTACTAATAAATAAGTCTCCTAGAGATATTTTTGTGACTATTTTCTCTTTTGAAGAGTGTTCTGAAATCTATAAAAACAAGGAAGCTTGTGCAGAGAAGTAAAAATAAAACCAAAACAGAATGCCTGGAATAGCAACAAACTTTAATGCTTAAAACAGACAAAATTGGTTTTAAAATAATGACCATGCAATTAATGAATTGGAATACACATAACTCCCATTTAAGCGATTGCTGCTGTGAGGAAATCTCCCTCTTGAACCAAACTATACAGAGTAAATAAAATTCAGGGAGCAAGGTCCTCCCCTTTTCTTTCTCTTCCAGAGGACAGTAATCTAGCGGTTAAGATTCCCCAGCGTTGGCTTTTTTCTTTTCCTAAGATTAAAATCCTGTAGTGCTACAAAGTACTCAAGTCTACTCACCTTCTTTTGGGACCTCAGTGGCATGTATGCATTTCACTGCAAAAACACCACCTAGTTACATGTTTGTAGCATTCAGCCAGCAAAGTACAACACATTTTTTTCTCATTGCACATATTCTCTCATGTTGATGGCGCTGTTTGGCAGGCCACTAACTCAGTCTTATTTTTATGTCTCTTCTTTGCATTTTTAGGATAGTGCACAAAAAACTATGGGTATTTTCCCACATGTTTCAATTTAACACTACCTTAGCACCCAGCACTGAAACATGCACAAAATTCTCTTTCTGAATAAGCTGAGCTGAATCTCTCACAGGTTGGTACAAGAAGCACTTCCAGTGAAAGCAGTCCCCAGGAAACACATTGTCCATTTTAAAATGTGTATTGCAATCTAGCACCACAAAATAACATTGCCATCTTGGGTAAATACATCATCATTGAAAATCCTTTGACTATATTACCTGCTAATTACACACTGTGGTATAGTATTATATTGCACTGTGTTCACTCACAGTGACCATTATAAAGATTTTTCTTTTTCATTAAATATATCAAAAAAAAACACTGGAAAATAAGCAAAATAAGCATTTGAAATTCATCCTATGCTTAGAAGCCACAGGCTAAAATAACTCAGTAGAAAGTCATTACAAAAACTTATGTCTTCTTGAAAAGAAGAATACATGTAAAAATCAGCAAAGCTAGCTCTGGCAGCAAGCCCACAGAGTGTGGTGCCTGTGCATAAAGAAGGAACGGTCTGAGATCCAGCAATAAGAAGAGGAGAAGGCTGTGATTCATGGAACCTCAGCCCTCAGCTAACATGTAGACTCAGTGTATATTTTTTCCAAACCAAAAAAGTGCTGATGGGTGACACTGGCCAGAAGGCAAAGCTGAACCTCCTTCTGTGTTTGCATCTTGCTCTTCTCATTCAAGAGGCAGTAAAAAAAAAAAAAACAACAAAAAAAAAAAAAAAAAAAGGAGGCTGTTCCAGTCCTTCCAGCTGAAAGTTCTGTTCTACTGACTGTGTTAATGCATTTGAGAACATGAAACCGGGAGCAATAGGTCACGTGAAAACTTGGACATCAAGCCTTGCTCTCCTCAATAACCATTATAATAAATATGTTTTTGTCACTTCCATCTCTCAATGATTTTGAAGTGCTTATTATATACCAGATGTCATGTGAAGGATTTGGGTTTCAAAGTGACATACGAGACTTTGGAACAGCATGAATTCTAGGACAACATATTGTGTGTGTCTGTCTTTATCTGTCATGATAATGATAAGAAAGGGCAAGAAAGCAAAGGCACTTGCTCCTCTCCAAATATAATCATCGTGCTCAGAAATTCCTAAATAACAGCCTGGAATCACTTGTTGGGGTGAACAGCAATGGTAATTTTGGCTGGCCTAAATTAGCTCGAGACCACCACACAGGAAAGCTGTCAGGGGGAAAGCTGACAGCTCCAGACAGCAAGGCTGTGTGTCTCATCTTACATATTCATCACCCAAGGTACTGCTCAACATCCCAAGCAACAACTGTGCACATGGGAGCGCACCGCTTGCAAACAGTAAAGAACCCTTGGCAGTTGTTACATGAGGAGAAGGACTTTCAGAGAAGATCGAGTAGTGTGAAATTAGGAAATTAAGAAACTCAATGAGCAAGGACAGAAAACACTTTAATATAAAGATTTTTCAGGAAATCCAGATGAATTGTTTAATTTGCTCAAGTTAATACTTTCAGAGGCTAAGGATACCATAAAATAAATGAATGCACACTGCTTGGGGTCTCCCTCTTGGAAAATGACAAAGATCAAAGACTCCCTGCCTATTTTCTCTCTGAAAAATTGAAAATTAATTGCCTGAATTCACATACCAGTTTATTCAGCCTTTTCCAGTCATACATTTTGCATTGACTGACAGATACTTTAAGAATGCTAACATAAATAGCCGGCCTAATACTCCATGTCAGGGTATATTTTAATTAGTAAAAAGCAATCATCATCTTTGTTGCAGTAGGGTCATTTTCTGAATGTCAGATATCAAGTTAACAAAAAAGGATAAGGTTCCTATCAAAAAAGTTGTGTATGCACAGCTTGTGAGATATAAGGTGGAGAATAAAATCCATCAAGATCATGAAGGGCAAACTCAGTTTATAATAAGGACAATGGTGTTCCTGATCTATTTTACAACTAAAAAAAGGAAAAAGGCTAGGATTAAAGCTACAGAACTGAGGTTTCCATATGTATGCTGTATGCATACAGATGTTCAAGGCTTCATCTATGCTACAAAAGCTGAGCATTTGACAGTAACCCTGATTAGTCATAGCTATGGCTGTCAACAGTAGAGACAAACTCAAACAACTCTGGGTGGTCTCTAATTTGGCTGCCCACCCCTCACACATTCATATCAATTAGTCACCCACGTGTATCACGACATACAAAATTTTATTACTTTATAAAAATGGCAAGTGTGAAATCCTAAGCCCTGGGGGTCTGCCATCCATTCCCTTCAAACAATAATTAAAAAAAAAAACAAAAAACAAAAAAAAAAAACAGTGCAAAAACGATTTTGCTTTTAAAAACCTGTTCTCTTTTTGCCCTGTGACTAGTTAAGTTTCATGGAAGTGTAAATTCTAAACACTGCTGTGGATTCTTTGACTTTCCTTTCAGTTCAACACTGCGGCACTGCACTAATAGGCCTGTATCTTCATAAATAAAAGGTGCAGTGACTCTATTTTCAGATGACAAATAATGTCTATATAGCACCGATCTGGCTGCAAAGGAATGCAGTTTGTGCCTGTCAGCATCCTGCCTTCATTACCATTCTTCACAGTTTAACTGAAGCAAAGTCATGTCTAAGTCTCTAGACTGCAGTCTAACATTCTTGTGAAAACCACAGTTGTGTGAGTGAGCTGCAGCCCTGCTTTGTCATACAAAATCTAGTCTCTGCCTCAGACCATGATTCAAAACTTCAGAGTCAGAAATCACATACTCCACTCCCAGGAGTAACTAGCTTTAATGGCTCCATAGCTAGAAGTTACAGAAGGTGTCCTGGAGCCTGAGGGTTAAAACACTGAGTGCTCTTCTTGCCCATAAATATCAAATCAGTTGAAAGTCTGACTACACTGTGTGAATAATGGATTTTTGTTCAGCACAAGAACTTAAAGAAAAAAAAACCAATGCTTCCATGTGACCTTAAGCTATTTCTTTTTTTTCCTTCTGTTTTATTTACAAAATTTTTATATAGCCCCAAATCTGACTTACTAGCCCAGATAAACTCTATGTAAGTACACCTTCAAAATAGAAGCAAAATGTTTCCTTCTAAAAGTATTGAAAGTAGGTGGTTTTATTTTCCTTTTGAAGAAATTTGCTTAAATTTGGACTGAGTTTCAGCTGTTAAACTCATCTTTACTTTTCAAAGCATTTTCACTATTTCTAATCCTAAAAGGTTCTTGATTCTGTGATAATTTAATCTTCCAAGTTTATGTGGCAAGTATAAGCATTTTTTTTTCTGTTTCATCAAAATCATCTCCTTTTTAATGCTTCCATCACCTAATAAACATACATTTTTTTTGTCTGTCTACCAGATTGACTTCTCATCATTCTGTTAGGACACAGTGAATACTGGCTGCCGGGAGGCAAGATTGTTAAGTAAATTACAGTAAATGTTTATGGATTATACCCATGTGCATAATGTTGTTTAAAAAAATAGTAATAGATAATCCTAAGAAACAGAGAGTGTAATTTCTGACCAATTTCAAAATGCTATCTTTATAAAAATTCTACCTACAGAGAGAAATCAATATATGGATGTCGCTGTAAAATTAATGAGCTCTTCAATAGCCTATTTGAGACTTTTTAAATTGTGAATCATCTCTGCTTTTTCTTTTTCTAAATTGCATAGACACATACTTTGCTTGACTAATACTGGGCCATAGCACAAGAAAAATCTACAGGATTTGTTCCCTGTAATGATCTCCACCAACTATATATTCTTCTTTCTCCACACAGATAGGCATCAAAATTAAGTACATTGGCTTAATTCAGTTGCCATTGTAAGCTCAAATGGGATACAAAGTGAAATCAATATTAGTGAAATAGATCAGACTAGAATTGGAAGGTAATATAATTAGGTTGGCTTTGCTATACTTCGTAATGCTTATCTGCAGTATTTTAGCAAATAGAATACGGGTATCTATTTTCTGAAACTGTAGGAGGTTTTCAATGCGGTATTGTCCTTATTTATTTCACTTTAAGTGAGCACTTCAGAAAGACCTGTCTGTCCATCTCTGTGGGATTTAGGGCTGCCCTATCTCCCTGAGTGATCTGGATTTTGTGCATACAAGGGAGATTTGGTTCTTAAGCAACATCATTAAGAATTGTTTTAATAGCACAATACAGAGAAAGCTTTATGTGTTCTGACAGTAGGAAATGTACTCTTTATATCTGAATACAGAGCATTTCACTGTGCAACAGTCTTAGAGCAAAGAAATTAAGACTGGACCTTGTGCCTCTGCTTCCCAGACTTCACCCTAGCCCCATGAAAACTTCCTCCATCAGCTTGACAGCTTTACTGTGCATCAGTGAGATGGGAGATGTAATGCAAGCTAGCATCTCTACAGGGCTCTCAGAAGATTAAGCAGTCCTGCACTTTTTGTTCATTCTGTTCTTGTGCTGAGTTGAGGTACAGCTCCTACATGGAGGTTATCTGCAATTAAGAAAATAATTTCAGAGCAATCAAATGCAAATCATGGATTCCTTCCAATGCCTCTGATGAACAAATCTTCCCCCAAGAAAGATGAATTTATTCCTGAAACCTAAAGCATATTACAAAGATGACTGAAGTTACTTAAGAATTCAATTAGCTTTGAACACTGAAGATTTAGTGGAGGAAAAATTCTTTCTAAAGATGATATCAAGAGGCTACATAAATTGTGGTTGTACACCTTTTGGTTGGTAGAAAACATGCTAAAGATTTCTAATAAAAAGAAACTCTTTTATTTCTAATAAAAGAAACTTTTTATTTCTAATAAAAAAATGTACACCTTTTGGTTGGTAGAAAACATGCTAAAGATTTCTAATAAAAAGAAACTCTTTTATTTCTAATAAAAGAAACTTTTTATTTCTAATAAAAAAATGTACACCTTTTGGTTGGTAGAAAACATGCTAAAGATTTCTAATAAAAAGAAACTCTTTTTTCTAATAAAAGAAACTTTTTATTTCTAATTAAAAAAATGCTCAGATTTTGTCTAAACATGAAGCTTGATGTTCACCAGAAGACCTGCTGGATATGCAATGAGAGCTCTATCTTGCCAAGATTGAGGCATGTCACATCAGGACATCACTCCTCTAATTTGGTAAAGAAACGTACCATTTTCAGGTTATATCAGGCAATGAATTCCCCCTATTCTCACGCATCATGGCCAGAATGCCACAAAAGCCAGTAAAGACACAGCTAAAAGTAACCTCACAAAGACATTGACCTGATCATTGAGGAGCTGCCTTGTCTTGCAAAGAGCAAGCTAAAGAAGGAGCATTCATGCTTTTTATAGAATCAGCTAGGTTGGAAAAGACCCTTATGATCAAGTCCAACCATTACCTAGCACTGCCAAGACCACCACTAAACCGTGTCACTAAGGGCTTCATCTACATGGTTTTGGAACTCTTCCAGGGATGGTGATCTCACCACTTCCCTGGTCAGCCTGTTCCAATACCTGATCACCCTTTTGGTGAATAAATTTTTCCTAATATCCAGTCTAAACCTCCCCTGGCACAGTTTCAGGCTGTTACCTCTTGTTCTGTCACTTGTAACTTGGTAGAAAAGACAGACCCGCAACTCACTGCCTCCTTTCAGGTAGTTGTAGTGAGTGATAAGGTCCCCCCTGAGCCTTCTCTTTTCCAGACTAAACAGCCCCAGTTCCCTCAGCTGTTCCTTATAAGACTTATTCTCCAGACCCCTCACCAGCTTCGCTGCCCTTTTCTGTACCCACTCCAGTACCTCAATGTCCCTCTTGTAGTGAGGGGCCCAGAACTAAACACAGGATTCTAGGTGCAGCCTCACCAGTGCCCCCCCCCCAGTCCAGGGGGATAATCACTGCTCTGGCTCTGATGACTATTGCTGATACATACCAGGATGCCGCTGGCCTTCTTAGCCACCTGGGCACAAAGCTGGCTAATGTTCAGTGGCCATCAGTCAGCACCCCCAGGTCTTTTTCCACCAAGCAGCTTTCCAGCCACTCCTCCCCAACCCTGTAGCATTGCATGGGGCTGTTGTGATCCATATGCAGGATTCAGCACTTTGCCTTGTTGAACCTAATACCGCTGGCCACAGCCCATCGATCAGCCTGTCCAGATCCCTCTGCAGAAGCTTCCTATCCTCTAGCAGATCAACGCTTCCAGCCAACTTAGTGCCGTCCACATATTTATTGCGCAGGCATTCGATCTCCTCATCCAGAACATCAATGAAGATGTTAAAAAACACTGGCCCTAGCACCAAGCTCTGAGGGATATCACTAGTGACTGATCACCAGCTAGATGTGATATCATTTACTACTACTCTTTGGTGGTAAATGCCAGTTTCCAACCCAGTGAAGAATCCACCTATCCAGGCCATAAGCAGGTCCTCCTCTTTGTTGCCCATGCTGCAGGCACTGGCATAAAGGCATGTAAGTTGCCCTGTGGATCCAGACTCCAATAGTGGCAGGGTACCCCATGGCTTATTGTTAGCAAGCCTGGAATTATCTCCTTCTGCCTTTGAACCTAGCTTAAAGCTCTCAACTTTAAACTTTTTAGTTTTCCCACTTATAATATTAATGATGGAGCCCCAAGGTTTTTAGTCAGGATTCTCTTTCATGGATTCAGCATTCACTTCCTTGAATCCTGGAATTTCACCCTTTCACTAGCTTGCCAGTGGCAGAAGTAGTGTTTCTGGTACAAAAAGGAATTTTTATTTGTTTTTAATCCTTATCACTAACAGAAAGAAAAAAGAGGATAAGTTATTTTCTATGCCACTCTCTCTTCAAGCTTAGCTCTAATGATTTTATCACTTTGGACTAAAACTTGTGATCCCAGAGCTTAGTTTAGTGATAGAGCACGAAGTAAGGAAGTAAGGAGGCATGTAAGAACCAGGAAGAAAAATAAAATAAACCATACATCCAGTGAGCCACTATGGAGCCTACTATCTCCTGATGCTACTTCAGTTCAACTGCTTTGCTGCTGAATCTGTTGTGAGAAGATTTGATGGTGCACAGCATCCATGTGTGCATTTACTGAGAGAAGTCTGAGTTGATCTCCTATCACATGTATGCTCCCAGATGGAGACAGGGCTGCACTGCTGCTGTAGAGCAAGGAGGAGCAACCCCTCCATCAGCAGCCCGACACAACCAAAACATTGCTGGTAAGTCTACACCATATGCACACCACTTGTGTGACTCTCTGAGGCTTCAGAAATAAAGAGGAATGCAATAAACACTCTCATGGCAGGGGAAAGGGAAGTAGGTTTAACACAAGGCACAAAATCACTGTGATACAGATTACGAGGAACTCTCAAAAGGCTGGCATTTGTGGTTAATAATCTGTTGCAGGAAAACTTGGAACCATAAAAGCAGATCTGGCAGCAAATGACAAAACCCGTTTTCCCTGTTCCTAACTCAGCCCTTTGTGGAGGAAGTAGGAATGACCTTCAGTGGGTAAAGTGGTGCAACACAGGAGCAATAATCAGAAATGAAAGTACAGCAGGGACACCAGTGCTATCACACTGATGCACAAGGACAAAAGAATAGGACGAAATGGGAAAATTAGTATATGAAAAGAAAGGTATATAGAAAAGAAAGGAAATCACTTGAAATCAGATTTTTATCTCATTTAGGACTGCATCTTAAGTTTCCTATTCTGCTACCCACTTTCACAGGTAACATAAGCCAGAAATCAAAATTATAATATCACCTCACAATTTTATTACAATTCTAACTTTCCCATCTGATTGAGGGAATCTTCAAATTTCAGTATGTGTCAAGGATCTCATTTGTAGAGATATATCACAGACGTGAGGAAAAATGACATTTGCTGCTTTTTAAGTAAATACCAAGTAAATCATATAAAGTATAGCATCAATAGCATGTATACTCTCATGTTTTAATTATTAGTAAACAGGCTCAGTGGCAGAATATGTCATACCTGTCACATCCTACCTGCATTTCATACCAACAAATGGACAAAAGACCTGCATTTCATACCAACTCTTCAACTTTGCTTTAGTGTAGGATTATTTCTCAATATCATCTCCAGTCTAGCTAGTAGACCCCATGTGGCATTGTACTGAATGGCACAGTGAGCACTTTTTATCTAGAAATTATCTATTTCGTCAAGAAGCACCATTATGTTAGCTTGGTAAAAACTACCTTTGATAAACCAATGATACATTTTATGCCATTTCTTATTTACCTTCAGGTATTCAAATATTTTTGCCTTTAACTTGTAGTACAGTATAATCTGCTACCATTTCTTCACTTTATGTATTAGATAAGGCATTTATGTACTCACTCCTTGCTGCCAAATTTCCAATTTATAAAGCAATCCTTCCCAAAGGCTGAGCTGGAGATTATCTAGGTACTTAGATCTGAGCATACTAAACCCTATGATACCTGCCTTCAATACAGGTATCATTTCCAGTTTCTTAATCACTTGCCTTTGAATCCATGGTCAGTACTGTCATCCTTCCTGAAATAACGATACCAAGTATACACTGAATTCAGGCCATCTCTAAATCTTTTCTATCATTCTCCCTGCATAGATGCCTCCTGCCTTTCCTTATTCCTTTTTGTTTAGATGGCTCCTAGATCTCTTTTGATGGAATCATCCTCTAATTCCACATAGTGTCCTCTGTGAGTCAGAAGTTTCAAGCTTTTGTTCTATAAATGTAGATAGCTTCCTTTCTCATTGCCCAGATGCCTTGACAGCTAGACCTTGTACTTCTGTCTTGCTTAGAAATCTAGGCATAAAGTTGTGAAGTGTCACTAGCAGTTGACTAAACTACTTTCAGAGCCATTTGATACATCAGGGTTTATTTGAAGGCATAAGGTTGCCTTGGCATCCAATTTTTTTCACAGTGTTTTCATCTAATAGCCAAAACAAAGTTATCAACTTGTCTTTTGTACTAATTGCTATTTTTAAATAAACTTGCCTTACACAGAAGTTTGATCTCCAGTACAGCAAGAGAGTAGTTTAAATTGCACAGCCGCACATTAGAATTTCTTTATCACAGTAACATCTTATTCCAATTCATATGTGAAAGATCGTTAATAAATATTGCTTATTATTGGACCCAAACTGCAAAGAGGATCTGACATTGAATAAAGATTACTGAAGAATGAATACATATAAAAATGTATCTTGTAAAACAGTGAAAGTTGGATATTGATTTCTGTCTGGTTATTATGCAAACTCAGCTTGGGCATGAAAATAGGAAGTATTTGGAGCAAAAATCATGGATAAAATTTTATTCCCATCTTGAAGGAATCTCAGGTTAGTAAAAAAATTCATATTTCGGCCCTTAAGTACTATTTGGTTTTCATAGTTCTGATACCACTAAAACACAAGGGTACTGATGATCTCTGAAAGTGAAGCTGTTCTTTGTAATTATGTCTATTTAGACAGAGGTAACTAACTGTAAATCCTTTTCTTTGAAATTCTTTTCCATATGACAGTAGTGAAAAATAATGTTCATTATTCATGTATGCACAAGCCTGAGTCAAGAATCAGAGCCTCATTGAGTGAAGCCTTGTGTAAACTTGCTGAAAGATAAGTGATGGAATCATGGCATTTTAGGAAACAGTGTGGGGTCTGCATTTGATTTGAACTGGATCATGCTTTTTAGGATTATAGTCATTCCTGATCACAATGTTAGAAGTCATTGCAAGATAAAGCCAGCATGTAGAAAAGGCAAAAAGGGTGGCAAGAACAGTCCCATGAGCACTGACATGAATGATGCTTTATTTTCAATTCATTTGTTCCTCATGGCTGACTGGTTTTATTTTTTTTTTTAATTGATTTAAACAAGGTAACAGTCCAAGTCCCCATCACTTCCACTTTACCACCAGAGGCCTATTTTTATTTAATTTCCCCCTTGGGCAAGAGATGGTTTGAGCTGCAGTCTGTCCCAAACTACACATATGCTTTTTCACCAGGAGTCTAAGCATTGTGTGCCTCCCAGGTGGTCAGCTCAACACCAGCAGTTAGTGACTGGAGAGAGCAAATGGTTTGTGACCTCTTGGTGACAGGCTGAATTAATGATTTTGAAGGCTACAAATTCTACTTGATTCTCCTAAGAAGTCAGTATTTTGCAGCTTCTTATTATCCTGTTATATTTTGTTGAAGTTATACAACAACTTCAAACATTTAGGGAGAATTGGGGAATACATATTTACATTCACAGGGTGATTTCAGACACCCTATGTCCATACTTAAACTGGATAAAAGTTGGTTTACTTTCCCCAGACGACCAAATGGAAGTGTCAGGGCAATACCAAGTCACTGGAACCACACCTTACCCTAACTCAGGTTCTTGTCTACTTTGCACAGGAAAAATCTCAGGTAATTTTGTGAAAACAGAAACAAGAGCAATAAAACAATACTAATAATGCCCATAACATCACAGTGTTGCCACTTCATTAACAGCTGAGTGTTCACTAAGGAACATCTTAGCAGGAAAAGCTTTAAAAAAGCTTAATCTAAATCAAGATACAAGTATCCCAAAAGAGAGGGCTGTACTTTTCATTTCTCATGTCCAGCATACAAGGTGAGGATCAGCACCATTTATAATGCAAGCCTTCAAAAAATTAAGTGAAATAAGACATATTTCTCAGCATATATTGTGCATATTAAAAATACTGTCTACAGATATCAACTGTACAGAGCACGAATAATAAACTGACAAGTTTGTGAAAGAGTGATGTTCTTTGAGCTCGTCATTGCATACTTGAACAGGGTATGAATATTTTATATATTCATGCTAACTGTCATACTGCTAGTTGAGCTGTTTGTACTAGGAAGGTGTACACACAGCACAACTATTCATGTTTACAGTTACCATGCAAACGTCAGCAAAACGTTTACTTCTTGTAAGTGCCACCTCTCCTTTCCTTGCTCTTTTTAGTTCTGTCATGAAGTTTTTCAAAAGGCCCACACAGCAGCAGATTGAAAAAAAGAAAGATAAAAGTGGCTTCTGAGTCTCCCAACCTAGGGAGGAGGCAAACAGGACTTTAAAATCCAAGACCTACAGCACACAGCAAGCTGCCTTCCACTAACAACTGCTGGAAAAGGCCCTTGCTAGGTGCAGATTACAGATGGGAGGGGAATGAGGCTAAATAAGATACATATCTGAATGCCTCAGAAGAGTCCATTAGAATCTGCAGAAACTCATATGCAATGTGGAAATGACCCCCAGAGAAAGCAGTCCTATTAGCCTTTATCCCAAATGATCACAGATTTGATAAAAACATCTTCAAGAGCTGACACATCAGGATTACACATATTCTTTATTTGGTAATTCTCCTATCACTTGCTATCAAGAGAAAAAACAGAGAGAATTCGAAAGTAAGTAGCATTCCACTATAAATTAGCATCTATAAATCAGCAAGTATGTAATTTATATATGCTGGATGTTTTTCATGAATGGCACTGAGCACTTTTAAGGAAAAGAACTAAAATTTTAAAACTTCCATGGCTTGCTTTCAGGGCAAGCTGGAACCTCTTGTGAGATAGCTGGTCACCTTTAAGAAACCCCAAAGTGTTGGGAGGCACCAGGTAAAAAGACTTAGTAAGTGCTACCAACAACAGCAAAATACAGACCCGAGTCTGTTGCTCATCCCATTAGCTCATTGGACATTTAGGGAAGGACAGAGGATTGTCTACTTCATGCAGCAAATCATCTGGTAGCACATTATGCAGTAGCCCTCTTTGCACAAAGATCATGTCATGTTTATCAGGACAGAGAATGATTTTTACAAGTAACTGATCCATAGCATTGCCAGTAACCAGCTTCCCTTGCCAGTTAAGAGATCAGCTACAGGCCTTCACGAAAGAGCAACTCTACATGTTGTAAGTTTGCACTCATTTGTCATCACCAGGATCCCCTTACATTTGTTGCATTCATGACCTCTAGATAAGTATTTTGAGGATTTGTTTCTCTGGAACCACATTTGGGCACAGTGTGAATTCATTATAGACAAAACTGATAATAGCTCTTCTGGTCCTGAGCAAGCGCAAAAACCTACAATGTAAAGTGCAGAACCTTTCAAATCCTACTATAAGGCTATGATAGGGCTTCTGTTGATATCTGCATAGAAATCAGCTTCCAGTGTTCTGACATGATCATCATTTAAAGTTTCGGAGACAGCACTGAAATCCCACCACCCAGGAATCTCTTTTGAACCTAATTCATAATGACTGGCATTTTTAAACCAGGCTTCTGCAGAGAAAAGATATCTTTTCTAATGATTCAAAAGAGGTCAAGACATCAAATAAAGGAGGAACTACCAGAGCCTGGTGACAGTAGAGCAACAGTGAATTATGAAAAGCTTAATTTAGCTCCTGCATCGACGGCAAATTATTAAACATTTACTTGTGCATTCCTATACATACTGACATCTGCTGCTAAAGCTTAATCTCAGTCCTTATATTTATTTCAGTCTACTAAAAAGAAAAGAAGTCATTTTGCCTTTATTCTTCAAATATTTTTTCATAAAGCATGAGCACAACCCAAATATTTCAAATATATAACATTTTGAACTACCCCATCAGACTTCTCTATCCCTTTCTTCATATTATATATACAAAAAAAGAGGACGGTAATGTCCTGCTCCCTTACACTGAACTTACATAGGTGCTCTGGTCTGTAAGAGCTACTCAGTGAATTGATGCTCCTTTGGCCCAAGGTTTGTCCAAATTATTAGACAAGAACCATGCATTTTTCAAAGACTGCACAGTTTGAAAGTCATAAAGATTATCACCAGGTTTTATACAAGAATCATTTTTCCTAGATGACTGGCATAACAGGCCTTTTTTTTTCCTAATCATGCTGCACAACATCTTTACAAGAAGTCACCCTCATCACATGGCTTATAGACCAGCTCAGCAAAGATAAACCTGAAGAAATCACATAGCACCAGTTCTTCCCTTTCTCTCTCTTCCTCTCTCTTTGGCTGGGGTATTTTGAAAAGCACAAACAGATAATAATTTCCTACCAAGATTACTAAGCCACTCAAGTTACCTAGGAGACCCAGTGGTTTCTTTTTTCCTGTCTCCTGTGGTCTCTCTACAGTCATTAAAAGCGGGGGCAATAGTTTAAGATTCCCTAATCATGCTACAAGTTGTTACATCTCCATTTATGCAGGAGCTATCTGTAACTTCTGTAAGTTATTGAGATGCAGCTGAATGTAATTCAGTCCTGTCAAGATAAGGTAAACCTTGGCACTACTTCTGTGGGATCAATGATAAGTCCCCGATTTGCAGTATCAGAGGCTGCCAATGAGTCACAAGATCTTTGTGTTCCACCAGAAAAGTTAGGCATAAGCCCAAAAGGATTTCATGATTACAAGACTATAATGTGCTTCTTTTATGCCAATATATATGAACTTCTTTCATGTCAATATGCATAAGCTTTCTGTCAAAATAATTATCAAAAAAAGCTCATGAATCTGTGTCCCATACAGCTTTCACTGGCCTATAGACTTGGATTCTTTCCCTGGATATAGAAGAACACTGACACAGAACAGACACAAGAAAAAACTACCTACATGGTACCACAATGTACTGCCTGCAGATTTACAGGGCACAGAACAGACTAGTATTACTCTCCCCAGTGCTTCCACAAAAATAAGTCAGATCACTATATCGCACATGCTCTACTCTTTTTTTGCACAGTCCCCTGAAAGTCAATAAGCTACTCTATTTTCAGGGGTAACAGACCATGTACTGTCTGCAAACACACACTAACTTGTAACAAGCCATGAATCTATAGGCTTTTCTAATGAGACGCTCAAAAAAGGAGGAGGGCCCCTTTGACTGGTACCAATTACACACTTGTCCAAGTCACAATAATATAACGTTAATATTATACAGAGGGAGTGCCTTTGGCTCCATTCTTAGCTGATGTTTCTAGCCTTCCTTTACAGAAGAATATTCAATAAATGAGGTATTTCTGTGACCTACAGCAAGCCTGCACACAACTGTTTGTATTATATATGGTTTCATTTTGTGCCCTGGCACCGCTCTTTGGTGGCTGCTACAGCCCATAAAGCCATCTGTTAGGAACACTCAGTCATAAAATTATTAATGCCTACAGCCTAAAACCAACCCTAAGTAAATAAACAGTACCAGAAGGCCCAGTGAAAAATTCTGGGATGTTAAACACACAGGAAATATAGAGAACCATAAATCTTCTTAATGGGCCTATGTGCAATTATGTATTCACTTGAAATTCAAATAACACACAAAACGACTAGACAGAAGTTGTTTCTAAAATAGTGCACTGCAGATCTGCCACAGAGTTGAACCCCACATGAAAAAAAATCTGGAATGCTATTGTGAATCCTTGTGACATTTAAAGCTAATAATAGAGAATTACACAATTAGGAAAGAAAGTTCCTAACAAAGCAGCTCAGGACACACATAATTCTCAAGGCTCAAAACACAGAGAACAAAGAAGGAGCATCCCAAATCTGAATCATTCAAACTCCTAAGAGAGAAGGATAAAGGAAATTTATTTCTATTGGATATGTGGCATTTGCAAGCATGATGAAAATAGTAAGAAATTAAGTACAGCTGAATCTTTGGACCACTGTAATGCCTAGTCTCTTGGGTAAGGTAGGCACTGGCTCCTACATTATGTGAAGATGGAATCTCTTCACCCTCTGCAATGGCTCCCTTTGACTGCACTTGAGAAGGAGGTCACTGGAAGGCTGGCACAGAGCCTGTCCTGTCAAGTCTCACATACAGGATGCAAGACAGACACATTCAGCTCTGCTTCCCATCACTCCCACAACTAGGGCCGTATTTTATGCATGCCTAGAAGAGAAGAACAACCTGTCCCCCTAGTCTGATAGCCACAGATACCAACAAATAACGTCAGCTGGAGATCCTAGGATCTAAGCATCTGTTGGAGCAGGAGAGAAACTGCAGTCCCACAGGCATTAAGCATATTGTTTAAAAAAGAGCTGGTCTTAATGAGACTCATAGGCTCCCCAGCTGCAGTTTAGCATCAACTGCAGTAAGTCCAAGCGTTTGCGGGCTGGGCATATGAAGGAATATCTGGTTTACAAATAAGCCCTGCAAAGAAAACCAAGACCTGACTAAAGGTGGACAAATACTAACTGCCTGGAAACTGACTGGCCCCTAGGTTTCTACACAGAGAACCTAGCGTAGTCTACAGCTCTGTCATGATGGGACAAGGGACTGAACACTTTTACCTATGGCTAAATCAATAAGGCTGCAAGATCAGTTGTGTTACAGCCAGCATTAGGCATAAACAGCTAATATAAATATGGTCAGTATGATATAACCAAACCAGCCTACAGGTGACTTGACTTTAGACCTACACTAAAGCTGCTTCCACTTACAGTTCTGACCGTAGCAGCAGCCTGTCAAACCACAGGTCCAAGCTCTGCAGTGAACTTGGCTGTCAGCTCTCCACCTCCAGCTACCAATTTTCCTGCAAGAAAACTTCCTTGGAACACCTGTGCAACCCCTGTGGGGGACATACCACATAACCTTCCATTCCTATGGCAACTCCAGCACCAACAGTACTGCAACAAGTATGTGGTGTAATACCACATACAAAAAATGTAGATGCTCTAAAGAACTCACCCATCCTAAGCCTTAGCCCCAAAACCAACACCCCCTCAGGAGCTTATTGGAACATGCACCAACATTACTCAGCTTAGTTGGCTTGATACTAACTTTGAGGGAGTTTGAAAGGAAATCTTCAGAAGTGTCTCTTTTATTCTACAAGAAACCAGAGTAAACATCTTACTTTAACAGAAAATAATTCCTACATCCTAGGAGTCCCTGTTAAGTTTTAAAAATGGTGAGCCACTGGAACAGGCTGCCCAGAAAAGTTGTGGCTGCCTGGAAGTATTCAAGGCCAGGTTGGATGGGGCTTTGAGTAGACTGGTCTGGTGGAATATGTCCTGCCTTTGGTGAGGCACTTGGGACTAGGTGATCTTCAAATCAGGAGGGTTTTGTTCAAAACAGTTGCCTGTATTTTGCTGCAGTTTAAAACTGCAGAGCCCTTTCCACCTCATCTCAATTGGATTGTACCCAGGACTTGTACACCTTTCACTTTTTAACTTAAGATTTTGTTTCTGAATCACAGAGGGAAGGATTTGTTTATTAACAGTATGCTGCACATCTGGGTTTTCTCTTAAACTGACAACTTCTATAAACCAGGTTGTAATTTTTACTATGACCCACATTTTGACCCAACACATAAAAAAACCAAACACCTTACATTTGTCTATCAGGATTCTTGGATATCCTGGAAATATGCTTTATATATTTCAGAGCTCCGTAGAGTAGGAATCGAAGAGAAAAACCCAGACTGGACCTAGTAATGCAGGAAGTTTCATACAAAAATGGAAATAGACTACAATAATCATAAAATATGCCCTTACATGCTGACTAAGGCTGCAGTTCAGTTTTCAAATTAAGACTTCTAAAATTTGAGTTCTGTTCCTAGCTCTAAAGCAAATTTCCATTGCAACTTTTTATAAATTATTTTATTTCTCTGTGCTTCATGTCTGCCAAATAAGAATACAACCTTCTTTTATCTATCCTGGCTATTTAGAAATTGAGATTTTGTGGAAAGTAAATTGAGAAGTGAAAACACTAGTGGAAATTATTTCTTAACTGTGTTCCTAAGTACCCAATCTTATCAAGGCTTGGACTTTTAGATTTTACTGCAATATTTATAAACTTTTTCTAGGTCACAAAAAAAGAAAATGTTGATGTCAGAATGTATTGCTAATAGAACAAAAACTT
The DNA here is from genome assembly GCF_012275295.1 of Melopsittacus undulatus. NCBI lineage: Eukaryota > Metazoa > Chordata > Aves > Psittaciformes > Psittaculidae > Melopsittacus > Melopsittacus undulatus. The sequence continues at coordinate 21,880,549 of NC_047530.1, forward strand.
CAAGCAAACAGCAAACATCATCTTCAGTGACATTCTTAGACATCTCACCTCACACTGTAATTGTAAACAGGGTATCTTGATATATTTTTTACTTTACTGACTAGGACATTATCATAATGCTCTTTCCCAGATCAGATGCATGCAACAATCATTCTTATCCATCATATATCCTCCACAACTATAGCACTTACACAAACCAATATTTATACATATCAACCACTAATTTAATTTGTTTGTATGTCCTCTACACCCAGCCCACCTGACAGAGAGATTCCTCAGTGAAAACAAGTCGAACTCTACATCCTCCCAGGAGAGCAGTTTCCAGTTTTCTGCTACGCAACAGGTTTCCTTCAAGAGTAGGGGGGCTCAATAGATCCCTATTTTCTAAATTACATATGTCAAAAGATATTCTAGGCACTCTATAATTAGCCAGCAAGGAAAAGCATTTCTGATTCATTAGGTCAACTTTTATGGTTTCCTCATTAAAAGTTTTTGCAGTTAAGCTGACAGAAGCTAGAATTTAATAGTAGCTTCCAGCCCTTTCTTTATTAGCTGATCTCTATTGAATCAGTCTTTATCACCTGAAGAGATATTTTAAATGGAAATTCCTCAGCCCCAAGCAACCTAGATTGACCAAAGGCTTCGAGATTGCTCTGTCCCTGCTTTAATAAACTGACTGTATATATTGCTGCAAAGGTCAGTCCTCATTAGTCAGCGATAGCAATTCAAGATTTAACACATTATATTCCAGTACTAATTTTTCATGTGTTGATACTGACATATTCTTGTTGATACTAAGTAGCTATTAGATGGAATTTATAAATATGAATCTCTGGGGACCTTTTACAAGAATTGTTCCCCTCCCATCTAATTTACAACAGTTGGAGAGTTCTGTGGTCTGGACAAGATAACTGCTGTTAATGTGGCAAAATTGACAATTAAGTGGCTTTACTGCCCCTCTGAATAGAAATAATTCAAAGAAAAGCGACAGGCTTGTATTCTACATCTCTGGGGATGAGTACTTTCATATGTAGTTCATGGAAGCTTAGATTCCCCTTTACGATGTTTCAGCCAGATCAAATAAAATTCTTGGGTTTGCAGAAGAGAAGATTCTTTCTTTTAAAAGGGCAAAATTGTATTTCTTCCATTTCTCATTAATGTCCCAGCTGCTAGACACTGAATTTTGAGAAAGCAAGCCTACCCAGCTCCAGACAGTGATAAGCTTGTACAACTTGATTATTTCAGCATATTCTAACTGCAAAACTAGTAAAAAATTGGGTCCACTAAATCAAATCAAGATTGTTCTACATTAATTAATTATTATCCTCCTCAGGAGATTAACCTGAATTTTTTCATTGCTTCTTAATAGGTGCTTTGCTCTGAGTTTGCAAGTCACTTAAAGTCAACTCCTATTCAAACTTCTGCTTTCTGTGGGGAATTTTTGAGGAATGTTCAGAGTATTTTAGGAGAAATGCTTGCCTAATCATAGAATCATAGAATAGTTAGGGTTGGAAAGGACCTTAAGATCATCTAGTTCCAACCCCCCTGCCATGGGCAGGGACACCTCACACTAAACCAATGTATCATGTATTGTTCCAGGACTTGGGAGATGAGGATTCAATCCATGTATCTTTCACTAAGGTTGCCTATGACCTTGAAGAAACTCTCTCTCAAGGCTTCAGCTTCAGTTTACACAGACACAAAATAAAGGTGACATTTGCCTTTTCTTGCGTTTGGTCTATCTTGTCTGTCTGGATCACAAACTCTGTGTTGGCAGGGACTCCCTCTCACAATTTGTTTTTAAAACGCCTAGTGTGGCACTTTACAAGCTGTAGCAGCTAGTCTAATACAAATTAAAAATAGTAATTCATATGTCAACATACTACTGATTTTTTCCCATCATAAGCCTACATAGCCTTAAGTAGAGGTGTTTCTATTAAATGGAATCCGATGAGAGAACTGAGGAAGTGAGGTCACGTGTGCTAGGAAGACATTGCCAGAGGCAGTTCAGCTCCCTGCTTCTTCCATCTTATCAAGCTACCTCAAACATTAATTGCATTAATTTGGAATTTAGGAGATTATTAACTAGGGAACCTTTTTTAGGTATACACTGCAAATGGCACAGGAATGAGAGGCCTTCAGTCTTGGCCAAGGTACTTGGGTTTGCAAAATGCCCTTGTTTCAGTAGGAAAATAATAGGGATTCAGAAGCTCAGCTGGCAGCAATAATTTTCCTGGTAATCTCCTCTTGAGAAAAACTAAAATTGGCATACTCAGCAATAAGACATGACTGTCCATAGCTGCAAAAGCTTGCTGGCAGAGGAGTGACCTTGGCATCCTTCAACTGTGTCTTACGATGTTAATGGAGGATTAACGTAGGACAGAAAAGACAGCAGTAGAAACGGGAATAGATGGGGAAATGTGTGGGCAGTAAAGTAGCAATGAGCTTTCAAAACCCCTCCATACTCACAGACCATAAAATGTGGCTGAGAGGAGTATTTATAGAACCATTCTCTGGAACCAAGATGAAATAATTTAGCATAAAAGAAGTTTAGAGACCTAGGGAGAAAAAAATATATAAAAGAATGAAGAAAAAAATAAGCTCTATAGTAGCACAAGCAAGTGGACATCTTGAGCTCCCTATACAGTCTCTCTTACTGTGGCCACTTCTGGCTGCCAAAAAACCGTTGAGGTGTTTACAGTAGCATATGTGTTTTAAACAGACTCTATGTTGCCATCAGTGGCATCAGAATGGAGGTCGAGGTTAGCTGTGAAGAATGACTGTAAAAGTGGCATCCAATCCCAGGCCCTCTTCCAGTTTTTGTTTGGGATTTTAAAAATAACAAACCCTTAGACAAGCTGCAGAGTGGCAGACTTCTTGCTGAACAGAGCAATCCTTAGAGCAGGAAATAACAGGAAGGCTTAGAGGCATATGGAACCCATTAGAAATGGCATGTTTGCAGGGACAGATTATAAATTGGATCAACTAAAAAAGCATTTGAAAAAAGCCTGCCTACAATTCCATCTTATGTGAACTGTCTCAATCCAGCTGAAGTGTGTTTCTAACCAGAGACTTCACTTTTCCATTATTTCTTCATTTTACTACATTCGGAAAATGCCCATAAGCAGTAACAGTAGAAGCCCCACATACTGTAAAACCCACCATGGAGCAGAGGGAATGGGGAGAGGAACAAATGGCACACTCACGTAGACACCATAATATACAACTATTACATCTCCAACATCTGCTGTAACCAGAAAGAAACCATTTCAAAGGTTTAACAGGGACATAATCCACGTTTGTGCAGATCCCAAAGCTCTTCATGCCTGAATGCGAGACATGTGGCTTGCTGCACAAGCCCAAAGTGACATGTGCTAGGGTACTCTCCTGCAACCCCACACTTCCTGGGAGTGTGGATTTGGACCCCTGACCCACCTCTGCCTTGCAGCTTCTAAAGCCTGACTGCTAACTTCCCTGTTTTATAAAGAGGGAAGGGATTTCAACCTAAAAGAATAACAACCAGTCATTCATTACCATCAGACATGCAAAACAAATTTAGCTAAGCTGATTACTGTAATGTCGTAGCCAAGAGCAATGTTCAAATTGACACGGGAGAAGGAACGCTTGTGATATTCTCAGTACTACAAGCTATTTTTGTGAAGTCTCATGTTTCCTAATTACCATAATACTCTATGAATTAGCTAATAGCAATGTACAATCACTCACACCAGCCTGAGTCCACAGCCTCCCATTCCACGCTGCTTACAGGGAATGCTAATCTGTCTCAAGAAGTCTGTCTGCAACAGAAATGGTGTCGAGCAGCTTCTTTGTAATAATCAGCTGCACCTCAGGATAAGGAAAACCTTACAATGCCACAGAGCAAAATTCATGGTGGAGTAAAGTTCATGCTACAGGCATACAGGCAGCTGCAAATTTGTCCTCCCGGGTTGTGACTCATAACACACCCTCTCACCCCACACATCACATCCATAATCTGTGCTCGATCCACACAGATTCTCAGTATGAACCTGGCACGGTAAAATAGTACAGCTATGGAGATGCCCTGATTTAACCTGAGAGGAAGGAAGCAGTTCCTGAAGAAAGTTAATTTTCTATCCACCCAACACTTTCCAATAACGTTCCAATTTAGGCCTGAAGGAGTTGTATAGGTGATGTTGGATGTCAGGTATGATATATGCTGCAATACCTGAATGAAAGTGCTAGTAGACACGAAGCAGGACCTTCTGTGCTAACCCCATGGGTGTGTGCTTCACACCCCAATATTTTTCCCTCTGTGTTTATTTATGGGCAGATTTTGAAAAAGAAAGCAAATTGTCCTAAAATGGGAACAGATGGGGTCTGCCTATTATCCCAAATCATTCTGTGACAGCAAGGCTCATGTGTGGCAACCTGCAGTGCAAGACACTAAGCAGACCCTGCTGACAAGCAGTATCTTATTGCTGAAGAGACTCAAGCTGGCTTGCCTTTCATGTACTTCAGCAGAGTTACTTCTAGTTTACAATAGTAAGAGTAAGGAAAGGAATCACCCTTTGTGTGTGACAAACACAGCTGAGACTCAAACTTTGGCTCTTGGGCATAAAGAAAACAGAAAGCCAAGTATTTAGGAGCAGTGTTAAACTTTCCACAGCTACAAATTGCTCTTTCATGTGTGATACATACAATTACTGCATGCTTAAATCCTGGATTATTTGGACAATAGGTTGTAGCAGCTTTAATCCAAGTGAGTCATTAAGCTGTGCCACTTCAGTAGGAATCTGCATAGTTAAAAAGTGCATGTGTATCATACAGTCCATCTGTGTAACACACAGTCCATACAGCCCAGCTCCAGTAATTAACTTCACTACACTTCCTCATGAACATATTGCTACCATGTGTGTACATTAGCATCTTGGCAATATTATCTTTTTGTAAAAAGATTGAAAGTATTAGTGCCAATGTGGTAAATCTGTCTATGTCTGTCTGTATGTCTAAGCCTTATGGCTGTTCACAGAGATTGTCTCTTTCTCTCTCTCTCTCTGCCTTGTATTAAACTTCTTTTTCCATTTCAAATGCAATTTTTTGCTTCCATAGTGAGATAAAAACCCCAGGAGATGACTAGCAAGACCCCTGCATCTGAGGCAAGGCTAACAAAGAAGATCTGTTAGCTGTTGATGATGGTGAGCAGAGTTGGAAAGTAGGGAAAAAGGCAGTTGCCATCCAGCACAAACCAGGCTGTCAGGTTGCACTCAACAGAGAGGCAACCATACAAATCTGCTGGGAGACTTCAGTGGCTTATCAGCCTCAACATATAAGCTGAGAAAAGGAAAAGGAATGTATTACAAGGAAGCTTGCTAGTAGATTTTAATTTACAGTTCAGGGACAGACTCTGAAACTTGAAGAAAACTTGTCAAAACTAGAGTGTTCCAGAGACTCTGACATAAACCCCAAAACACTGAAGAGTAACAGAAGAAAGCTGAGGCAGGAAAATGTACTCAGCTCATTTCTCTGATCTCTGCAAGTATACCTATACTGCATAATGGATGAAAACCTCTAAAAGACAGTAACCAACCTGAAGTCCTCACACCCCAGCAGACTACAGTGTAGATTTACCATCTCAGACTAGTCTAGCCCTGCAAAGCAGCCAGCTTAAATATGACCAGCATATTGCTTACATGTTTCCGGGACTAAATACAGCAAGAGACAGTTTGGATATCGAAAATACAGACAGGCTATTTCCTATGCTGTACAGGACTAGTGTCAAAAACTTTGTAAAGCTTGTAGATGACCTGTGGGACCTAGGGTCCTAGCTCCCATATAGTCCTCTGGAAAACATGCTTATTCTACTGGGGAGTCTAGAGAAAGTCAGAATAACCAAAATTGTGGAACTACAGCTGAGATGACATCGTTTCACTCATCTCACAGGAGAAAGTCCTAAACAGAGGACATAAACCTCCACATGGCAAACAAAAAGGTGCGATGCAGCTGTCTAGAGCCCATTTCATCTCAGGAAGTCTTGTCCCTATAGGGATGCTGGGGTTGGACTCTTCATCAGGGACTGTAGTGATAGGACAAGGGGTAACGGGTTAAAAATTAAATAGCAGAGGTTTAGACTGGATATAAGGAATAAATTCTTTACTGTAGGGGTGGCGAGGCACTGGAATGGGTTGCCCACGGAGGTTGCTAATGCTCCATTCCTGGCAGTGTTCAAGGCCAGGTTGGACAGAGCCTTGGGTGGCATGGTTTAGTGTGACGTGTCCCTGCCCATAGCAGGCGGGTTGGAACTAGATGATCTTAAGGTCCTTTCCAACCCTAACTATTCTATGATTCTATGATTCTAAGACAGCCCTCAGCCCATCTCCACCTCCAACCTTGTACAGCAATCATGGAGTTCCTACAAAGTTGACTAAATTTTGTCATGCTACATCACAGGAGATATAACCCAAATAAGGAAAGGACCCCAGGAAAGAACACCAAATGAGATATGAAAAACCCAGACTAGTACATGGGACCATAGAAGTGGAGCGGATGCAAACACACAATGAACTGACATGATACATTCTGATGGGACCTCAAAGGAAAAAAAAATTGTTTCTGCTAAACCCAATATGAATTAGACCTTTTTTTTTCAACAGTTTAACCTGGGAAAACTCAAAAGCTTTCTGCCTTCATTTTTACAGTATTTCAGCTGAGGTGTTTTGGTTTTGCTTTTTTATTTTAGGAGTAAAGGGAAAAGAAAAAAACACCACTTAGACCTAGGAGTGCTTAAATAGAATCATAGAATCATAGAATAGTTAGGGTTGGAAAGGATCTTAAGAGCATCTAGTTCCAACCCCCCTGCCATGGGCTGGGACACCTCACACTAAAACATGTCACCCAAGGTTTCGTCCAACCTGTCCTTGAACACTGCAAGGAATGGAATATTCACAACTTTCCTGGGCAGCCCATTCCAGTGCTTCAACACCCTAACAGTAAAGAATTTCTTCCTTATGTCCAATCTAAACTTCTCCTGTTTAAGATTTAACCCATTGCCCCTTGTCCTATCACTACAGTCCCTAATGAAGAGTCCATCCCCAGCATCCCTATAGGCCCCCGTCAGGCACTGGAAGGCTGCTATGAGGTCTCCACACAGCCTTCTCTTCTCCACGCTGAACAGCCCCAACTTTCTCAGCCTGTCTTCATACAGGAGGTGCTCCAGTCCCCTGATCATCCTCATGGCCCTCCTCTGGACTTGTTCCAACAGTTCCATGTCCTTTTTATGTTGAAGAAACCAGAACTGCACACAATATTCCAAGTGAGGTCTCACGAGAGCAGAGGGGCAGGATCATCGCCTCTGACTTGCTGGTCACGCTCCTTTTGATGAAATCTAGAATACAATTGGCTTTCTGGGCTGCAAGCACACACTGAAGCTGGCTCACGTTCATTTTATCATCGAACCAACACCCTCAAGTCCTTCTCCACAGGGCTGCTCTGAATCTCTTCTCTGCTGTGCCTCGGATTGCTCTGACCCAGGTGTATGACCTCGCACTTGTCATGGTTAAACTTCATGAGGTCAGCATCATCCCACCTCACAAGTGTGTCAAGGTCCCTCTGGATGGCATTCCTTCCCTCCAGCTTATCAACCGAACCACGCAGCTTGGTGTCATCAGCAAACTTGCTGAGGGCACACTCAATCCCACTGTCCATGTCACTGACAAATGTGTTGAACAAGACCAGTCCAAACACTGATCCCTGAGGAACACCACTCATTATTGGTCTCCAGCTGGACACTGAGCCATTGACCACAACTCTTTGCATGCGGTCATACAGCCAGTTCTTTATCCACTGACTTGTCCACCTGTCAAATTGATGTCTCTCCAATTTAGAGACAAGGATGTCGTATGGGACATTGTCAAATGCTTTGCACAAGTCCAGGTAGATGACATCAACTGCTCCACCCCTGCCCATCAGTTCCATAGCACCATCATAGAAGGCCACCAAACTGGTCAGGCAGGATTTCCCATTACTGAAGCCATGCTGGCTGTCACCAACCACCTTGTTGTTTTTCATGTGCCCTAGCATGCCTTCCAGGAGAATCTGCTCCCAGGTTTTACCAGGCACAGAGGTAAGACTGACTGGTCTGTAATTCTCTGGGTCATCCATTTTCCCCCTCTTGAAAATGGGGTTATATTTCCCTTTTTCCAGTCATCAGGAACTTCATCTGACTGCCATGATTTTTCAAATATGATTGCCAGTGGATTAGCAACTTCATTCACCAGCTCCTTCAGGACCCAGAGATGGATTTCATCAGGTCCCATGGACTTGTGCATGTGCAAGTTCTTAAGATGATCTTGAAACAGATCCTCTCCTACAGTGGGCCTAAGGTCTTCATTCTCACAGTCCCTGTGTCTGCCTTAAAAGACTTGGGTCATGTGGTCAGAGCCTTTGCCAGGGAAGACCGTAGCAAAGAAGCCATTCAGAACCTCAGTCTTTTCCAAATCCAGGGTAGCCAGCTCTCCTGATAGCTTCTGGAGGGGGCCTATTTTGTCCCTAGTCTGTCTTTTATTTGCAATGTAACTATAGAATCCCTTCCTGTTATTTTTCACATTTGTAGGCAAGTTTAATTCTAACTGGGGCTTAGCTTTTCTACCCTGGTCCCTAGGTTCCCAGAAAACATCCATGTATTCTTTCCAGGCTGCCTGTCCTTGCTTCCACCTTTTATAAGCCTCTTTTTTTCCTCTAAGTTTCCTCACCATCTCCTTATCCATCCAAGGAGGTCTCCCAGCACTCCCGCTACACTTCCTTCTAGTTGGGACGCAACACTTCTGAGCTTGTAGCAGGTGATTCTTGAATATCAACCAACACTCTTGGGCCCCCCTGCCCTCTAGGGCTATATCCCATGGAACCTTACTAACCAGTTTCCTGAAGTGGCCAAAGTCTGCTTTCTTGAAGTCCAGGGCAGTGAGCTTGCTGTACACTCTTTTCACTGTCCTGAGGATCTAAAATTCAACCATCTCATGATTGCTACAAGCAAGGCTGTCACATTTCCAGCAGGCCCTTCCCTGTTGGTGAGCACGAGGTCAAGCAGGGCACCTCTCTTTGTCAGCTCCTCTATTACTTGCAGAAGGAAGTTGTCTTCCACACAATCAAGGAACCTCCTGGATTGCTTGTGCCAGGCTGTACCATCCCTCCAACAGATATCAGGGTGGTTGAAGTCTCCCATGAGAACAAGGGCCTGCGAGTGTGAGGCTGTTCCTATCTGTCTGTAGAGTGCTTCATCCACAGAGCCCTCTTGATCAGGCAGTCTGTAACAGATCCCCACAGTAATGTCTCCCATCGTTGTTCTCACTTTAACCCTGATCTGCAAACTCTGTTGACTGATCACCTGTCCCCAGACAGAGTTCCATACTCTCCAGCCTATCCCTAACATAAGAAGCAACTCACCCTCCCATCTGCCAGGCCTGTCTTTTCTAAAGATCCTGTAACCTTCCATTCCAACACTCCAGTCACAGGAGCCATCCCACCATGTTTCTGTGATGCCTATTATATCATACCCCCTTAGACTTGTGCACATCACGAATTCCTCGTTTGCTCCCCATGCTATGGGCGTTTGTATAGAGGCATCTGAACCAAGCTCCAAATGAAGCTGGTTCATTGGCTGGAGCAGCTGGAATATTTCTACATTGCTCCAAGCATTTATTATAGGTGTTGGCAACTGACTGAGTGTGTTGGAATGGAATGATGCTCCCCTCCCCCAACACATCTAGTTTAAAGCATCCTTGACCAGTCTGGCAAGCCTTCTACCAAAACCGTTCTTCCCCTTCTTTGTCAGACCAACTCCACCAGCCCTCAGTAGACCTGGCCTCCCAAACTGAGTCCCATGTTCTAAATACCCAAACCCCTGACTATGGAACCACTCTTCTAACCATTTATTAACCTGGCCAATCCTCCTACCCTTTTTAAGGTCCTCCCCTTTATCCTGGAGAATTGACGAAAAGACAATCTGAGTTCCAGAGCCCCTAACCACCTCTCCCAGGGCTCTATAGTCCTCCTTCATGTTCTCCGGGCTGCTGCTGTCTATATCAGTAGTACCCACAGGGACCACTAGAAGTCAGAAGGACTCACTAGACCAGGCAGCCTCTCTGCAACATCCCTGATCCAAGCTCCTTGTAAGCAACACACCTCCCTTGAGACTGGGTCAGGCTGACAGACGGGTGCCTCTGTGCCTTTCAAAGTAGAGTCCCCTACCACTATGACCCAACAGTTTTTTCCGGCAGCACCAGTAGAGATCTTCTTTACCAGTGCATCAACTGGTTGTTCATGGTGTGAGGGTGTTTCCTCATCAGCCCCTTGCAGGACAGCAAAGCGGTTCTGGGTGGAGACATCAGATTTAGGAGGAAGCCCCTTGCTTTTAATTGTCCTCTTCCTCCTTTCCTTTTTTTTTTTTTTTTGTTACTGTTTCCCAGCTTCCTGGGTTAACGGCCTCCTTCTTTCCTCCATGAGCTACAATGGACGCTTGAGGCCCCTGCACAGTTTGGGCCTGGAGCAAGCAGTCCTGCTTCCTCTCGGCTTCCCTGACATCTTGCAGCCTATTGACAGTGTCCCGCAGCTCAGCCCCTGCTGCGGAACCTCCACCAGGGCACACCGAGTGCAGCCCTGCCCATTGTGCACCCTCCCCTCACCAGACCAGTGCAGGCACTCTCTACCCTCCCAGGTCTGCACTGCAGCTTGCCCTCTCATCCGCTCTGTCTGGGTGCCTACGCTGGCCACCGCCGGGGCAGCCAGAGCAGAGCTCCCAGACCGGACCCTGCTCATACAGCAAGTACTCAGCTGCGCTCACTAATTGCCTCGCCAAACCCTGGTCGCTCCCGCTCCTTGGGGCAGGTTTTCAACCAGTCAGGGCTGGTGTCGCTCCTCGTGGCTCCGCCTCCTGTGAGTCCCTGCTCACGTCACCTGAGCTGCCGGCTCCTGGGCAAGTCCTGTCGAGGACTTGAGGCTCCTTCGGTGGCTCTTGGCGCTTTGAGTTGGGGCTCCTGGACACTGAGCTAAGCCTGCTCAGGTGCTGAAGACATCCTCTCTCAAGCCACTCACCCCAGCAATTCAGTATTCAATAAATCAATAAATATCACTAAATCAGTAAAAGAATTCAGAAGAAAAAAGAATGCAAAAGTTAGGGCTGGCACCACTGCTTTTTAAGGCTCTTGCTGAGCACTGAACACAGCTTTCATCCCTGCCTCAGCATTCACTTGTGACATGCTAGGAGGTGAACTGAGAAAACAGGGTGCTGTACACAGTAACTCTGGACCTTCACTTTCCCAGAAGAGGAAGTAGATTGTTGTTAACAAAATAGTAAGGACAGCTGGAGGATTCAGTCCGCTCTGCTCCCATGCACAGGGTCACATTATGGGAAGTTTGCCTTCCACCATTCCCTCACATACTATTGTTGGGAAAGAGTACCACAAATATAACTTCATTATTCCCATACTGGTAACACTCATCCCTGGGTAGTTAAGGAGGCTGAGGTGTGGAGAGGAAACAACAGCAGTTGACTCCCAAGCCCAGAAAAAGAGAAAATGACAGAAAGTTGAAGCCATCACTGGGATAGTTGTAATAGCATCTTTTGTAGTCCAGGGCTGGAAGATTTGAGGCATCTCACTGAAAAGCCAAAGGTGTATGTTTGCACTTCATTCTTGATTCATGCCAGAAGAAAGTTCTCATGGAAGCAGCTGTGACAGAGAACCTGCATTGTCAGGCTAGAGAACAGAAGCAAGATGTAGTACAGCATCTGCCACAGGGCTTGGCCATGCAGCCTCAATGGGACAGGCATCAGACTGTGGTTGTCTGTAATTGAATTCACAGCTCTTTGCCTCATTTTGATTTGGATAATTCCATAACCCTCAACTATTTTGTCATATTAGCAAATTTACTGGAATATCTGGGGATTTGCATGAGAAAGCACTAGGGAATATGAGTATCCTGTAGAAAAAAGCCCATATTTTATTTTATACTTGACATTTGCTCTGAAAAACAGACTCTTCACCTATTTGAGCTCACAGGTTTGCAGTTTGCAGCTGTATACATTTTGTTTCAAATACTCCCTTGAACTCTGATTTGTTCTGCTGTTAGCAGTAAGGTTGCACACTTTTCAAATCTTGATCCCCTGAAATAAAGCTTTCCTGATTATATTCACAGGATGTATATATTTTTCACATTCACCCATAAGAATTTTGTACCTTTTTTAAGTGTGTTATCTATATTTTCTGTCGTCATCAGCCAGTCTTCATTCCTTAATAAAGAGTACAACTCTTATCACACTGAAGCATGCTGCATTTCCAGAAAGCACCAACTAGTACATCAATCACTGCTGCACACCAGGTTTGTAGGTAAAGATGAGCCAACAACATTGAGACATCAGTCTGAATACAGTCTTAAATAGATTAGTGAAATTCACTATAATCATTGTGCAAACAATAATTTATAAAATTAATTCAATTTAGTGTTTAATATTCATGAGAACTTAAAGTTCACCTTGGCATAAAAGAATGAGTTTAGGAGGGGGTTGTTAGTTTTCCTGAGTATCATAGTGAACATAAGACTGCAGTTCATAAAATAACCTGGGGTCCCTTTCACAGCTTCTTTTTTCTCTACAGCTTTAACAAACTCAGGACAGATGGGTTTAGAAACATCACATATCTGTTCAAAGTCTGTTTTCACATGGATGCATTCACTAGCCATACATTTAAGATAAGAACAGCCCTTTTTCTCTAGAACATCCAGGCCAACTTCACCACAAACAATTGCTAAACAATTACAGAGAGACAGCAAACGCCATTGCTGATCTTGCCAGAGGTTTGTTGCCAGCCTACAACCCTAACGGATGTTATTTTGTGGTTTAGATACAGTATATTTACATGTCTATCTCATGACTCCACTAGTCACAGTACCCGTTGCTGCTGTTGATCATAGAATCATAGAATAGTTAGGGTTGGAAAGGATCTCAAGATCATCTAGTTCCAACCCGCCTGCCATGGGCAGGAACACCTCACACTAAACCATGTCACCCAAGACTTCATCCAACCTGGCCTTGAACACTGCCAGGGATGGAGCATTCACAACCTCCCTGGGCAACCCATTCCAGTACACCAACTCTGTCAACTATTGGGCCTCAAATATTTTAAAAACTACAACAAAGAGGCCACTTGAATACCTGCACCATCACTCTCCAATGAACCAATATCTGTGTGTAATTAGTGTCTCAACATTTATGGAGGAGAGACAAAATATGGCCTCGTCTTTTGCAATAGCCACTTAGCTTAGAAGACAAATGGAAAACTGCTGAAAAGGAAATTACAAAGGAGGCATATCGCAAACATGCAAACAACTCTGGAATCCTGGCAGGAAAAGAAATAAAACAGTGAAGAATGAAGGGTAGATGGTTAGACAAAGTCAGCATCTTGGGAAGCAGCTGGTAAAGTGAGAGACAGATTTCAGCATAGTAAACAAGTTATAAAGTTGTCCACAGGAAGAGCAGACAAACCACCCTGGATTACTGCAATGTCTAAGCCATTTCTCCTTTGTGATGATATTCTTCTTAGAAAAATCTTGCTTTTCTGCCTGCTTGTTTACAGGAAGATATGTAAGTGGCTGTCTGTTTTGGAATGCTACTCCAAAGTCAAATGCTATAACTTGGCTTAGACACAATCTTTCATGATGAACACACATCTCATTTGTAGAAAGAAAACAAGGGGTTTCAACCAAAGCAAAAAGCATCTGGATGTGCTTTTTTTTTAAACAAAAAAAAAAACCAAAACCACAAAAACACTTTTTCTATTTTGAGAATAGTTAAGCTCTATCACACACTATTCCAAATGCAAAATTGCACAACTTGATAGCTTTTGAGGGTTAGAATATCAGGAAGGATAAATCCATAGAAATCTTGCTTTGTCAGTGTATTGCAGAAATGCCAGGATATAATGACAGGAACGTGATCTCCCAAAGCTATATTTTATGCTCCACATAAATGGTGCAGCAGGAAGTGTCGGCTTTGTTACCTTCTGCTCTGGCTTCATGACACAACAGTGTTGTGAGCTTCCCATCCCCTCAGACCTAATAAATGTGGTATATCTGGAAAGTATGTGTGTAATAGACGAAACAAGTGACATTTCTGCTTAGATTACAGTGAAGTAAGCCATCTGTACTCCATCCTAGCAGCTGCAGGAGGTCTGTGACAGCAGTATCAGGGTATCAGCTCCTTTGTGCAAAGGGCAATATTGTCATTCACAGAATTGAAGAAAAATAAGGAGTTTCTCAGCAGTGGAGTTTCTGAGCTGATCCCTCACAGATATCTTCTACCTTTTGACTGACAACAGGTACATCAGCTGGGTACACAATAGACAGGCAACTAGCTGGAGAAGCCAGTGGGAAGCAATTATGAAAACTGACTATACAACTGAAGGAAAAAGATACATACTCGTAAATCTTCCTGACAGAAATAAAGCAATAACCTGTCACTCAACCCAGAACCTAATTCTTTGGTTTGGAACCCTAGATGTATGCCTCATGCCTACATTTCATCTTCTTAGTTCAGTTTTGTAATAGTCCATACAGACCCAGAGGAGTCAGGGAAGATAACAACATCTTTCATGTTTTCTTGACAGCCCTCTCTCACTTCAGTTTTAGAATGTTTCATGTATCCCACCTATGTCTGAACCCATTCAAACCTCACAGGAAGAAGAGAGAGATTCTAATGAAGAGATAATTACAGTCCCTAGGTGGATGGAATTTCACAAATTCAACATCCATGTATCTGCAGGCTGAATGTATGTGCCAAAACCCTCATCTGTCTTTCCAGAAATCAAAGAGTTTGCTTAACAAGAATATTATCCCTGAAATTTAGTTTTATAGGAATTACATCATTCATAGCAGTATTGCAGCACTAGAGAAAACAGTGAAAGGTTAAAAAAAAGAGGGGAAAAAAGGCCCTTTTCTCTGTTTCTGCCTGGTTGTTTTGCCACTTTTAACACAAGGACTAATATCACAGAGCTAAAATAAACTGTGCATTACATCACCACAGAAATCATTGTTTTCATTGCATGCAATCAGGTCCCACTTTGACACTGATTCCAAGCATTGAGAGAAAACTCATCCAAGTAAATTTGAAAATAGTTGATAAAGTTAGGTTTTGACCCAATAACCTGCTGTTTGCTGTGACTCGTGGTTCATTCTTCATGCATACAGAGACACAAACACACCCACGTGTACTGGTTTAGACATGAAAGTTCCAATTGACACAAGGAAGAAAAAAGGTCTCTTTAAATGTAAAGTTTGCTAAAATGCTTTTACCAAGAAATGCACATATGTGCTGATTATAAATATTTACTGAATGGAGTAGAAGTAATGAATTTGGTATGCCTACCAAGGGCTGTATATTTTAATCTGATTTTATTCTTTCTGGAAGGCTTTATAATGCATTTATGAAGATATGCTTATAGGCAGGATTAAATCTCTCCCATTTGCACAACTATAATGCAAAATATGCAAATACTATGGTAAATTAAAGCAGTATTGGTTATCTTTTTTCTTCCAAAGAACTTGATTGTGCAGGATTTTCCCTTTCTCCCATTTAGCTTATTAAAGTAAAAAACACCTGATCCCATAATTTTTACACCCTAAACCATCTTTTCTCATTCACCACCTTCCAGAGAAGCTATTGTCAATTTTGTCTGGGAAAAGACAGTAGGACTTGTCCTACTCTGAAGTGACAAGCATGCAGAGTGAGCAAGCCAGGGCTTGTAGTGAGACAACAAGAAATAAAGCAACTTACATTTAGACATTTGACATAGATGCTGATCATCAGAAAGAGCCTTTACTGTATTAAATTGTAATCCATGAATAATTCACCAGTCTCATCTGATGACAAACCTAGAAGTGGCAGAGTATTTGATGATCAATAATTATTTCTGAGATTTTAGGATGTGTGGCATGTTATAACTGAACAATTTAATTAAGCACTAGATTTGATTGTTTAATTGCATGTGCTGTATCAATCTCTTTTCCTTTGAATTTTGTGCAGCTAAAAATAGTTCCTCGCTTTTCAAACAAATGCATTTCTCACCATGAATTACAAAACTGGTTCTCTAATAAGGTTTTCAAATATCACATTTTGTGCTCCAGTTCCACTCTCAGTGAACTGCTAATAGCCTTCAAGTAATTTTACCGGAAATCATAGCTCCAGGATCACTGACATCACATTTGAATTTCATCGATTGCTGAGGTTTATAATAAGTGACAGTGCTAAGACTGAGACTGATTTTGCTGCGGCCTTATGTCCAGCACTGTGGTATTCCAACAATAGATAAAATTTCCAGCAGTCAGAACTACAACACATGTTCAAGTTGTCAATCCTGGAAACATTCTTCAAAAATAACAGATCCATATATTTATCTAAAAAGCTTTTCTATAGGAACAGTTCCTTTCTAAAATAACTCTAAAATGTGATATCATTAGTTTTCATGCTGAGCAAATCTCACAAAAGTGCCAATCAAACTTATTCATTGACTGTTTTCTTAAGTCTCCTGGCTTTGTGCCATCAGCTTGGAATGCAGAAATCCAGCTTTTTTTCCAAACAGGATAAATAAGAGCGATTCATTCAGCTCTTTGTGTCAGAGCAACAACCTTCTCCACTGTGGATTCCAACAGCTTCTGGGTTTTAAATATCTCCTGGGATGAGGATACTGATGTTTCTCCTGAAACACTGTGGGATGGTTTCTGATCTCTCTCACTATGAACACTCTTACTTGCTAGTTGCTCCAGTTTTCCTTTTTCTTCCACTACTCCAAGTTACAGGAACCTCCCCTGTGCTGCCATAAAGGGTCCGTTTTCCTTCTGATAACACTCAAGTCTCCATACACAGGCTTATGCTTTTAACTAACCCCCAATCAGACATGAATATACTGGGTTTTTAAATCTTCTCTCCTAAAGCAACTACTGCAGGATCTTTGCTTGTGCACTATTTGAGCTCATTTTCTCTACACCATTTTCAGAAAGAAGCATAAAAAGTGTGGTTTCTTGCAACTTTAGATCCCTGCTCAAAACCAGCTGAATTTTAAAGCCTGTGGTGTTCAACTACCAATTCTGTCTTTGTATGATCCAGTGCTTTTGAATTTACATAACCCTGGAATACACAGACAATTTTGAAGAGATTTTCATAAAATAACCTTGACATTCACTGCCATCTCCTTTCATGGCTAGGTTAATTTGTAATAACTTTTAGTTAGAAACAAGCTTTAGCTTGTTACAAGGTCTTGCTGGAAATTTCTCAATCAGATACATAGCTTTTCCTGAAACAGACAGAAATAAAAAGTCAATTCACAGTCATATATTCATCTAATTCCATTGCATGGTAAAAGAGGTGCTGGTGCAGCCTGAGACCTAGCTTACTATGTGCTCTAATTGCAGTTAGCCAAAGATTAAATCTTTACAGGAGGATCTGAGACACCTTTTTTAATTAACCAAATGAGCCAGTTATAAAAATGCATTTAAATAATGCCAGCTTTAAGCTGAAAAGAAGCTGTAGAAATCATGAAAACACTTTAACAGAATCTATTCACACTAAAAATATTCCAGTCTGGTCTCAGCTTCCATTAGTACAGCAGCACTTGTGGGTTCATTTTGTACTTGTCATGAAAGCTCATGTAAATTGTGTGATCCTGAAACCAAGTTGATGTACTGTAAACCATTATTTTTGTTCTGGTAGAAATAATTTCTTATAGCTACAGTGACACATACTATCCCCACTGCAAGAAAGCTGTGGTGATTGATAAGAAAGCAACACCCACCAGTAGATATCTTAATGCTCAAGCAGCAGACTGATGATAAAAAAAAAACCCAGTGCTTGGAGATGTTTTTGCTATGGATATTCCACACTGCTTTTCAAACTCCAATCATTCCTGATGAGATTTATGAGGGGGGAGAGGGATCAGTTAATTTTGCTTTGAACATTCTCAGAACCATTCTTTGTCTACTTTCTTAAATTGTTCTGCCTCTACAGTCTTCACTGGCAAGAGTGTTCTGCAAAGCACAGGTTACTACAGAGCAGTCATAGAATGAGAATTATAAATGCACACATTTACCTCAAGAGCTTGCTGTACACAAGGCTGAGTGGTGAATATCATGCCACACGGTGAATATCATTCTATATAGTCCAGAGTGAGTAGACTATGCCAATTAGTAGCAGTAGGGGTGTTTCATCATTTTAGCTCCCAAGGTAAATCCTGCCTACAGTCAGCATTATGTTCATATGGTCTCAGCAGACATTTGATCTGCCTAATCAAAAGAATCAATCTTTTGCTACTCAAAGAAGGAATAATACAGTACACTCCAGAAAAAAAAAAAAAAAGATGCAACAGTTTTATACAAACTTACTGTCAAATCATATTTGTATAATTATGGCTCCTGTGGCACTTGTTCATGAGCAGAAAAGAGTTCAATCAGTTAACATGTAATTCCTTACAGATAGGGAAAAAATAAAAGCCTTGCCAGCCCTCAATTTTAATAATTTTGTTGGATTCATTTTTCAATCTATGGTTATAGAATGTGAGAACACAGGAATATCTTTTCAGAAGTTTCAGGGAGCACATTTCATTTTTAACTACTACAGATCACTTAAATTTATCTGGACATCACTATCTAATCTGGCTTAATGTCTCTGCTCTCCAGCTCATGTGTTTCAAGATGACATTTGGAATAGTCTTGAGTGTTCTACAAGATTAGGTTTAATTCAAGGCTTGTGACACTTGTGCATATTTCTTAGTCATGACTCAGTTATCCCAGTACAAAGTAGGTTCCATTAGCAATGGGTGATGCAGCAGAGAAGCGAAATCAGCAACTGTGGAATACTACAATTAATAACTGAGCCTATATTCGGTTTCAGAATAACAACATATGAAAGCAACTATTAAAACTGCTCAGCTAACATCTGAGAAACAGCTTATCATTCTGGATGATGCTTCAGAGGTATTGCTCCATATGTGTGTACCATGCCGTCAATATATTACCATAAGTCTTTCTTGGCAGATCTTCCAAAGAGTATAGTATGTACTACATGACGAGACAGATAAATATCGTCTCACAAACTTTATTAAGCAAAGCCACAAGAACACTCCCTTTCAGACTGAGTTTTATCACAAAGCAAGATTAAAAAGGTCACGTGATTTTCTTCCCTTCAGCTGTTGTTCATTTTTTCTTACAGTACTATGTACCAACCAGCTAAACTAATAACCTGCCAATACTTCCAGGCCTGGAACAGCTACAGACAGTCCTGCAAGCATTGTAAAACATAGGCTTTGACCCCCATCAGATATAAGTAGTGAATCTCTCTTAACACATCAGCAATCATCAGAGAACTAGTAATGTTGGGTTATTCTATTTAGCAAGTGTCTCCATATCTTAAAACAGCACAATGCAATCATATTATAGTATCTGCTTTTTAGCTATTTTTTTTTTAATATTATAATGATACTTCTCCAGCTGTAAGACATTTATCCTAAATGCACTAGCAGAAACTTCTTTTGCTTGAGTCACAGGACAAGTCACATTAGGTGCCAGGATAAGATGTGATCTCAAGATGGCTGAACAGCAGAGATTTGATGCCAGGCAATGAAGACGAAAAAAGACAAGGTAGACAGGCCAGCTCAGTTTACCTGTCTCAACAGTTTCTTGTAATACAACCACTTTGGCACATACAGTTTCAGCTACAGTTGTCCAGTGGTCTGCCTGTAGGCACACTGTTGTTCTGACACATCGTGAAGGGTAAAACATACTCTGAGGGACATTTTGTGATGTCACTATTATTCTCCTGAGTACATGGGGGAGAAACAGCACTTGCATATTACACACAACAATTTCTAAGCAACAGTTCCTGCAACAAGGGCAAGTGACTTCTACAGCTAAAAGGCTTTTCCTCTGCTGCATTTCAAAGTTGTTAACACTTGCCAAAAAGAAAAAAGGAGAAGTCTTTCCTGATGGTGTGTCTCAGGAAAGCTTGAATATGGGGATCACTACCTTTGACTCTGTAGTAAGAATCCCCCAACTTTTTAGCATTAATTTGCAGTTACTTGTAGTCTGGGTCCATCCAAAACAGCTTTCTAGCACCACACTGTAAGCATGTTCTGGATGGTCTATGGAATAAATAAATGCTGTTATTCAACTGAATCTCACTATAAGACATATGCATTCTGGAACTCATATAGTTAATCCTGTGGAGCAATTTTATTCTTTTAATCTGTTTGAACCCTAACTCATCTGCCTTTTTTTTCATTTTTCAAATCCTTTGTGCTTTTGTGTTGCCTTTGTTAGTATTACAATAGCAGATTATTAACATAAATTTAACACACTGATCATTTCTCTTTTATAACTAGCTTGTAGATGCAGTTTTTCATTTGGATGATATATAATCTTACAGTTTTTGAGCTACTGCCACTATTTAGCACCTTTGTATGTGTCATGTCTTATGTACGATTAGACACACTCTGGTCAGATCTGTCGTTATCTCACGCCTTCATACCCAGCGTTGAGCAACAAAAAGAACCGTCATGGTTTAAGCCCAGCTGGCAACACAGCCATGCAGCCACTTGCTCACTCCCAGAGGGATGGGGAAGAGACTCAAAAGAATGTAACTCCCACAGGTTGACCAATTCTGCTACCACCAATAATAATAAAGATAAGGGAAATAACAAGGGAAGAGAATACAACCACTCACCACCAGCCGACCAATACAAAGCCCGACCCCAGCAATGATCTAGCTCATCTGGGTAACTGCCCCCAGTTTATATACTGGGCATGATTTGCTGTGGTATTGAATACCTCTTTGGTTAGTTTGGGTCAGGTGTCCTGTCTCTGCTTCCTCCCGGATTCCCCTCCTCCCTAGCAGAGCATGAAATTCAGAAAGTTCTTGGTCAGAGTAAACATTACTGAGCAACAACTAAAATGCTCTGACCACACCACCCAGGTCTTGCAAGGCAGAGGAAGGGACTGTGAGAATGAAGACCTTAGGCTCACTGTAGGAGAGAATCTGATTCGAGATCATCTTAAGAACTTGCACATGCACAAGTCCATGGGACCTGATGAAATCCATCTCTGGGTCCTGAAGGAGCTGGCAAATGAAGTTGCTAATCCACTGGCAATCATATTTGAAAAATTATGGCAGTCAGATGAAGTTCCTGATGACTGGAAAAAGGGAAATATAACCCCATTTTCAAGAGGGGGAAAATGGATGACCCAGGGAATTACAGACCAGTCTCACCTCTGTGCCTGGCAAAATCTTGGAGCAGATTCTCCTGAAAGACATGCTAAGGCGCATGAAAAACAAGGTGGTTGGTGACAGCCAGCATGGCTTCACTAATGGGAAATCCTGCCTGACCAGTTTGGTGGCCTTCTATGTGAATGCTCCATCCCTGGCAGTGTTCAAAGCCAGGTTGGATGAAGCCTTGGGTGATATGGTTTAGTGTGAGGGCCACAAGGATGATCAGGGGACTGGAGCACCTCCTGTATGAAGATAGACTGAGAAAGTTGGAGCTGTTCAACCTGGAAAAGAGAAGGCTGCGTGGAGACCTCATAGCAACCTTCCAGTATCTGAAGGGGGCCTACAAGGATGCTGGAGAGGGACACTTCACTAGGAACTGTAGTGATAGTACAAGGGATAACGGGTTAAAACTTAAACAGGGGAAGTTTGGATATAAGGAGGAAATTCTTTACTGTAAGGGTTTTGAGGCACTGGAATGGGCTGCCCAGGAAAGTTTTGAATGTTCCATGTCTGGTGGTGTTAAAGGCCACGTTGGACAGATCCTTGGGTGATATGGTTTAGTGTGAAGTGTACCTGCCCATGGCAGAGGGTTTGGAACTTGATGATCTTAAGGTCTTTTCCAACCCTAACTATTCTATGATTCTATGATTAAAATATCAGTGCTATCAGCGCTGTTCCCAGGCTGAAAGTTAAAAACACAGCACTGCACCAGCTACTAAGAAGGAGAAAAATTACTGCTACTGCTGAACCAAAGACAGTATGAAACAGCTCTTCCCATGTCTACTCATGAAAAGTTTTGCATAACTAATCCTACTGACACTAGCACTCAGGGCTTCTTTCTGCAGCATGGTAAAGTTAACTAGAAGTAAAGCAGAAGACATGAAAAATGGGGTGTTCCTTTCAGGAGTACTCCTGAAGAGTAAATAAGTTCTTCCTGCAGGCCATGTCTGAATTGGCCTTAGTGCCAACCATGAATGAACTAAAAAAATATCTAAGGATGTAGCAGGGAATTCCCCTTCAAACTACAGGAGCAGCGAAGTCCTGCCCTTTTGCTCCTGCCCAGGTGCAACTGTGCCCTGCTGCAATTTCTGGTCAGTTTGGCCCCAAAGAGAACACTGCTCAGCTTTAATTAGGTACTCTGCCTGCTCTAACAATGTTAATGATTTGAACTATAAATATTACTACCATAAAAATCCAGGTGTTATGTTATATGTGAATTTAAGTCAAGCTCTAGGAGACCTTGAAAAAACAAAAGGTTAATTAAAGTTTCTTTTCTTCCCACAGCTTCTGAATAATAAGAAAATCTTTTTCTATAGGACTCTCAGTTTGCATTTTGCCTTAACTGAACAATTCTCAAGTGTCCTTTAAAAGCTCACTATAGTTATAGTGGCCTTGAAAATATCATGGTACGGTCAGTGTATCAAATCTGCTATAAAGCAAGTGTGGAAGTGAACTTTGCACACAAAAGGTGGACATGATGTGTAGCTAATATATCCAGTTTATCTGGAGAAGGTGAAAAGCAAGGCTTAGCATTTGTCCTATGTGGATGTACCAAAAAACCTCTCAGGCCACCTATTCAAAGTTCTTCAGCTTTTAATATCTGTGATGATTTTCTCAACACCATGCAGGCAGAAACTCAGCTGTCTTCCTCTGTTCAATAGATAATTAAATATGACACCTACACATTTTAGGAGTTTTGTAGTGCTTTTTCTCATGAACTACAGAATTGTTATTCATCAAATAAGTTACTCAAAATTCCAGATTTCAGACAATGCACAGATACACAAACAACAAAACAACATATCCTATCTGCCTTGGATTTTTATGCGTCATCCATTACGGGACTTCATCTAAATACCAACTATAGAATTGAGACAATCAGCAGCAGCTCTTCACATCACTGTGATGGTCCACTGAGAATGAGGGAGAGGTCTGCTTTCACACAGGGTAGCTGGGAGCCACCCTGTCTCAGCAAAAAAAAACAGCCTCCTGGTCTGAAGGGAATAAATCTATTACTGCAGTATGCTTCCCTCTTTGAGACAAGATTCTGGAGAAAACATTCACATTAAGCATAATTTTTATTCTTTCTTTTTAGGACTGAAAATATATACAAAGCTTCGTGTTCCAAGGCTTAACCTAGTAACTGACAGAAGCTAGGCACATTGCATTGGGAGATTTCTCATGTATTTTCAATCCATCTGGTACTGTCCAATATTGAAAACAGGATATTG
This sequence comes from Melopsittacus undulatus, assembly GCF_012275295.1. NCBI lineage: Eukaryota > Metazoa > Chordata > Aves > Psittaciformes > Psittaculidae > Melopsittacus > Melopsittacus undulatus. The sequence goes on from NC_047530.1 coordinate 21,904,057, forward strand.
GACTAAATGGGCAATTAATCTAATCCAGTACAGCAATTCCTATATGCTTCTTTCTCTCTAAACATATGCCAATACAGAATTATAAACAGTGTTGGAAACATTTGAATTTGATGTACTGGAGGTCATTGAAGAGTACACAATTCTTCCGTCCTCCCTCCCTATTCCACAAAACACAGTGCATTTTGTTTTCCCAGAATTAATCTCTATTTCATAAGAAAATGAGCTTTTACATAACTTGTTACTCAGAAAAGAATCAGACAATCAAGCCTGTGAGGTTTAGATTGGTCTTTTCAACAGTTAAAAGCCAACACGGTAAAAAGTCCTGATTTCAAGGGCAAGACACATAACTCAGAGTTCAAGTAGTAAAGCAATTCATTTTCAACAGAACAGCTCATAGTAGCTCTGAAAACAAAGCTCTAAATTCTGACAATCATCCAAAAATATTTAACAGTGAATCTCTTCAGAGATTTCTGTTAGAACTCAATAGAAAAGACCCATCGTCTGCTCACAAAATAAATGCAAATCCTTGTAAGGCTGGATAACCATAATATAGCTCCAGGCATACCTTTGGTTCTTTCTTACTATTGGCTCATAGGAGAATCACCATACTCCCTAATGCTCAGGGAAAGCTCTTTAAACGGCTGCTTTATCCAGTCTCTTCCAACACACTCATTTTTTAAGCATCACCTCATTTCTCTTTCACATTTAACATTTCCAGCAGTGACTAAGATCAAGAGTTCACATTTTGGCGCATTAATCCAATCAACATGCAGCTTGTGAGTTTCACATTGGTTTATAGTTTATAAAAACTAAACTGCAAGCTGAAAAAATAAATCAAAACTGCGCACTGTCAAGGTAAAGTCAGAAAGAAAATTTTTACAGTCTGTTCTCGAAATGGATTAAGCTCATTTATGACTTACACCAGTTCTACCCACACCAGTGAAACCTACACCAGTGCTACAAGAGCAGGCTCTCTGTCCTGTGGTGTTCTCTTTCCACTGAACACACCCAAGATGGCAGTATTCCCAATCCCTCAACATGCAGTACACACATTTGTGTGCCATAGTAACCTTTGGTTTGAAAATTACTATGATCTCCAAAAGACAAAAATGAAGAAACCTTGATATATCACTCAGTTTTCCTGTCTGCCCTCAATTTCTTACTAAGTATTTGGGATCACCTCTAGGACATTTGTTTCACTATACAGGTACAATGATCAGTACAGTGGCTTTATCTCAGCTGTGACACCCAGGTAGGAGTTCAAAATGAAGTTTCAGAGTGAAACACTGAAGAGCTAAAGGGCATTTTTCAGCCCAGACTCAGAAACTGGAGAGGGACTCTTCATCAGGGCGATAGGACAAGGGGTAATGGGCTTAAACTTAAACAGGGGAAGTTCACGTTAGATATAAGGAAGAAGTTCTTTACTGTGAAGGCAGTGAGGCACTGGAACAGGTTGCCTAAAGAAGCGGTAAATGCTCCCTACCTGGCAGTGTTCAAGGCCAGATTAGACAGAGCCTTGGGTGACATGGTCTAGTGTGAGGCTTCTGGGCCCATGGCAGGGGGGTTGGAACTAGATGATCTTAAGGTCCTTTCCAACGCAAACAATTCTATGATTCTATGTTAAAGTCCATCTCAGTTTCACACTTAGAGAAATGAAAGAAAATAATTCAGCCTTCCTTCATCAGCCATGTTTTCTTACCCTTTGTGTTGATTCCCATGAGCTCTTCTCATGTCATGTTTTGACACCTCTTTTTTAAACCAAAGTCTCAAATGGGATATTCCACACTTTCTGCTACATGAGAATCTTGACACAGTTTGTGCTACTTTAGCAGATCACTTAGAAACTATCCCTGCTGTGCTCAACAGAGAAAAATATACCACACTTGGATTTGTCAGCTGGAGTCTTTGAGAAATTAGATGTGCAAATCCTTTTTCAATTGTGATTAAACAGACAATAAAGCTGACACTAACCTATAGAACGTTGTTAGAAGAATGAAACTTCTAGTCAGATTTTTAGGTTCCCTTTATTTGCATAAAAATATTACTTCTTGGCTTCTATGTTCTCATATATGTTTGTGAGTGCATTAGTGATGTCTGGGATAACAAAGTAGGACATCCAGTCAATCACACATTACTGCTGTAAATTAAAAAAAAAAAAAAGGTTTTCATGCTTATAAGGGGAAAATACACCAAATGCAAAGGTCAGAACCTAACAAAAGAGGAAAAAAATTGAGAAGAAATAGAGGAACCGTTTAGAAAGGAGTGTGTGCAGTTATTAAACAGCTATTACCCTTCTGTGAGACTGTATCATCAAGATACTTGTGAGGGTTCAAGTAGCCAATTACTATTAAGAATAACAGTCTTGAAATTCTGAGGAGTTGATTAATTTTTGTAGGCTAGATTCTTTCCCTGAAAACTCCAGAAATACATTTTTTATTATATACTATTCATCATGAGTTCAGTTTTAATGTTTTCCACGCATTCAATAGTAAGAAAATTATGTGGCTCTTGACACCCATGAATCTCATTTAAGGGAATAACTGGCAGTTATGGAAGTTTGGGCATAATTAGTTTATGCTATGAAGACCAAGATAGCTTACAGAGGAAAAGCTGGGACAAGCCAAAACTCCGTGTACGCATCGTCTCCCTGGCAGATATGTGGGGAGATAGTATATTAATAAGGCAACTACAGATGGTCTTTCTCATAGAATATTGTTCCCCAGGTGCTGGGAAACAGTGTTTTAGAAACTATTACTAATAAGACCACCAAAAGAATCAAGTGGTTTCATTGGCAAACACGTTTGTCTGTAAAGAGCTGCCCTGGCAGAAGCCAGAATTGGAAATGTTTATCAGATTGTCTTTTGACAAAACAGGGTTTGTTTGCCCCCACCCACTTTTTTTTTTCAACTGTCTTGCAATTATTTACATTCTTATCACCATGCCACAGGTGATCTTTGAAATAAAACTGTGTCTCAAATGGTCTCCTTTCCTCAACTGTCTGCAGATAAATCAATATATGGAGTGAGAGATGTAGGCAGCATCTTCCAAGAGAAACAAATTGCCATTGTAACTTATAACATGCAATTATTCATGAACATATTAAATGCTCTTGAAATACAGTCTGTTTTATAAATGTTTCATTGTTAAGAATAGATAGTACTTAAAAATGCTGGCGGAGCAGTATGTTCTTGTTTGTCAACATAATATTCCCATATATAACTACAAAATTGTGTGCAAGCTGACCACTTTACTCTGGTCCATTAAGGAAATGGACTGCTAGTATTAAAAATACCATGACAAAACATCTATTTTCAACTATGGAATGAAAAACAATTCCAGTCACTAAGTTACTTTCACTTCCTTTGACATATTTCATCTGGGCCCTTTAAACAAACTCAAACTTTTTCCCAAGCCTTCCAGGAACAAATAAAAAAATAAGTAAAACACAACAAGATTAAAGGAGGGTCAGTTACTCAATTACCTTCATGTGTTTCCTAGGGTAAAAAAAAAAAAAAAAAAAAAAAAAAAGCCCAAAACAAAACAGATTAATTGCATCTAAAAGATTCAGTCTGAGGTACAGGAAAAACTTTCTGTTACTAAAGCTGGTGACACATTAGGGTAAGGCTGCCAAGAGAGGTCACATAATCTCCTACACTGTCTCTGCATGTGCCTGAAGGTTTTTAACAGCTGCAGAGGAGATCCATACTGTGTCATTGGAGAACACAGGACTCAGCTACTTCTCAAAATCCTTTCCAGCCTGGCATATCTATTATTCTCTGCTTATATGCACCCTGGCTCTATAAGCACATTGCTGGACTGTTGCGCTCACACACTTGAAACTGACAGGGCTTGGCATTAGTATAGGATGCTGTCAAAATACTACTGCTTGCAGGACCAGAGCTTTTCTTTAACATTCCATTATTAAGACATGTACAAGGTCTTGACACTCTTCAGTTTCCTGAGGTCATTGCAGCATAGTTTTGATTAACTGATCAGCACTGCTTGGTTTTTTTGCAACTGTAAATAAAGACCTTCCTTAGTAATATCAAACACAGCTTCCATTTCCAGTGAACACAGCTGCATAGGAAATGGTGCTTAAAAATAGTGGTTATCTTATTAAAAAAGTAAGAATTAGATACCTATGTTAGCTATCATTTATATAGCAAATTACAGCAAAAAAAATCCCAAACAAACAAAAAACTCCGAACAACAGAAACACCACAAATAAACAAAAACAACCAACCATACATAGTGAAATCTACCTTCAAAAGGCAGTCAAGAGTAGGTATCATGCTGATTACTACTTGTCATTCTCTCTCAAAAAGCATTGCATCTTTTCACAACAAAACATGATCTAATATGAAGACATGAGAAAATAGAGAAATTGCATTTGGTACAGAAGTGATCACATTTTAGCCATATTCTGGGCTTTCACAAATTGATGTATCCAGTTTGCCTTTTATTTTTAACTACAGTCATAAACTAGGCTGATGCCCTCAGGGAGATTTCTATAGCTGGCCCACCAAGTATTATTCCTGGGCACTAAAGTATGACTGCACTCTACAGTACATACTCCCTCATTTGCTCCATTACCTAAGAAACTATATTTTTCCACTAGCCTGAGGTAAAAATCAGGTAGTGGTCATGAGATCTGATGGGAAAATATACTTTATGTGACTAGAATTTTATGTTCAAGAAATAAAAGATACTGCTTTTCTGATGTGTATACAAAATGTAACGGGTTAGTGCAAGCAAATTAAAGAGCTTCCAAAGGACACTGAAATGGAAAAACTTTTAAGAATTTCAGAAGCTGCAGGGTGAGTTCTGGGAGTATTATCTTCCTACTGAAACGAAAGCATTTTAAGTTTTCAATTTCCAAGTGGGTTGTTGGGGTTCTTTTTCCCCTCTGTACCAATGTCTGCCGAATATAGAAGTGTGTGTAGGTAACGAGGGGCCATTAAGGAGACTATTATTTGTGTAATCAATCAGTTTTCTCCCATTTCTATCAAAACACTTTTTGGTAATGAGCATATCAAACAACTGCTCACGGTTGTTTTACTCTATTGATAACCAACATAAGCAGGATTTCATCTGACTAGAAATCCTGCCCATGTAATCATGCTAGAAGAGTCAGGCAAGCTTGACGGGCATTAGAAAAAACATATCACATCTTCAAAGATGCTACAATCAGACTAATTTTCTTAGACTAAGCCATAACATCCATGAATCTTCTGGTTTATTGAAGTCGAAACACAAGACAGGTACAACTAAACTCTTTCAGGCTACCCATGTATCATGGTTGAAGTCCAGTCAGTAACTCAGAACCACATAGTCGCTCTCTCACTCCCCCTCTTCCTCCCCCCCGGAGGGATGGGGAGAAGAATCGAAAGAATGTAACTCCCACAGGTTGAGATAAGAACAGTCCAGTAACCAAGGTATAACACAAACCACTACTGCTACCACCAATAATAATAATGATAAGGGAAATGACAAGGGAAGAGAATACATCTGCTCACCACCCGCCGATCGATACCCAGCCCAACCCTGGCAGTGATCTAGTCCCTCCATGTAACTGCCCCCAGTTTATATACTGGGCATGACGTGCTGTGGTATGGAATACCTCTTTGGCTAGTTTGGATCAGGTGCCCTGTCTCTGCTTCCTCCCGGATTCCCCTCCTCCCTGGCAGAGCATGAGACTCAGAAAGTCCTTGGTCAGATTAAACATTACTGAGCAAGAACTAAAAACATCGGTGTTATTAATGCTGTTCCCAGGCTGAAAGTCAAAACCACAGCACTGCACCAGCTACTAAGGAGAAAAATGACTGCTACAGCTGACCCCAGGACACCATGACACTGCATTACAGGGTGATCTTTCATTCTTCTTACTGCAGAGCATGGTATTTCTTTCATTTATTACATAGCATATGGTAAACAAGGTGATCTCTGGTGGTCACACAATTCTATGATTATAAATACTCTCAGACAAGGATCAGGCTGCTTGGGCCATGGGCCTGCACATGTAAGAATGAGGAGCTTCATGCACTGTAGTCTTTCTTCAATCATATAAGAGAAAAGCAGAAAGACTGAACAAAGCTTTATTCCTACAAACACAGAGGAACACACAGATTTTTTAGTCAATACGGACAAAGGTTCAGGAACTTCCCAAGAGAAATTATTTAATTTTTTCCTTAAAAAGTGCTGCAATACCCCATGCCCCTCATTTGGGACAAAAATCTGTTTCTGTGTGATATTCAAATTCTGTGGTTCTTGTTGCTTCTCTAATTTTAGAAAACAAGTTTCCTAAACTGACTGAAATAAAGGCTTCATCTGTTGCCTTTTCTTCCTTTAATACTGAGAGATTTTTTCTCTCCTCTCCCCAGGTCTATAATATAATCTAACTTTTTGATGAACGTGTCACCTGCTACTTGGTCTGTTTGCTTGTTTTAGCTTGCTCCGAATTTTAACTAATTCACCCATCTCCTTGATAAAGCCACATTTCTTCTCTTCTTTCTCTCTATAAACACCACCACCACCACCCCCAGTAAATAAGCATGTTTTATTTTGTGGGTGGGGGCTTTTGCTGAGTTTTTTGTGGTTGTTTTCAAATAAAACAAGTGTCAGCTGTTTTTTTCATTCTTCATTCTCAACTCTGTTCCAGGCATCCCAGGGAACCAAATTTCCACATACCTACACACCACTATCGGTATATTTTTAAAACCCTTGACCTCAGGTTAGTATGTACTACATGGCTCTCCATGTTCAGTATTCATATTTACTCTCAATTATCTTTAAAACAGTTTTGTTTATACAGTCAGCTGTATGTTGAAAGCTGCATACTTGTTGCTTACGTCCTGCCTTGAGCCTTTTTCCCCACAATGGTGTCTGCTGTCCTTTTGCCCACACGCTTAGAGCAATTGGATGAACATCAGCTGCAATTCTGACTGCTGTCCCACTCTCGTGCTGTAAACTGATGAATTCTAATAAAATTCCTTGGGGCATTTTACAGTCTCTCAAAGTCATTTTTGTGTTACTTCATCTAGTGCTCTCTCTTAACAAGAATTTCAAATTGGATGATAGCACTAGAAGGTTTTACTCACATACAAGTAGTGCCCATTTTCCAGCCTTATTAAATCATAAAGCACTTGATTCATTTCCAAGGATTAGGTCCAAAACATCCTCTGGCTATATTGACCATTCAACAAATTGCATTATGACAGTAGCACTACACTAGAGTAGCTCTAAAAGCCCGCCTTCCTTGGGGTTTGTACAATTATTATTCTAATCAATATTGGAGTGATGCAAATCCCTCATGATCAGTCCCAAGGTTTCTTTTAGGTGTTCTTCTTATCACTACAAACATTTCACAAACAATTTTTGCAAACAGCCCTCAGGGTCTGTAGCAACAACCAGCCTACTCATCATCAGTTTCCTTCGTACTATCTCTGGTTTATCTTGTGAATTTTTTTGTCAGTATTAATGCCTGACAGAGTCAGTTTTGTGTTTTAAATCTCAAACCTCTAGACCTTTCCTAGTTAGTTGGATAGATATCACACCCCTTAAAATGTTTAATAATTAAAAAAAAAATGCTATGCTACTGAAGTCTAACAAGCCTCCTCACCAGTCTGTCTTACCAGTCAGACACCCATGTGGTTTGTGTGGGAGAGAACTCCCTTCTAAACATAGAAACACAGAATGGTTAGGATTGGAAAGGACCTTAAGACTGCCCAGCTCCAACCCCCCTTCCATGAGCAGGGACAACTCCCACTAGACCAGCTTGCTCAAGGCCCTGTCCAGCCTCCCCTTGAACACTGCCAGGGATGGAGCAAAAAAGCAAAATCCACTGCTTTATTAAATATTTAAGTCGGAATATTTTAGTTCTGAAAATAAAATGCTTTTTCCTTGCCAGAAAGATGTGTAGTCTGACTCTAGTCAGGAATATGTATTTTCTTTTCTTTACATTGATAAATTCAGAATTCCAATTGAAAGAAAATCTATAGTCTCTATAGCCCATAATCAAAGCAAAAGTTATCATCCCCTTTCCTCCTTTTCTTGCAGAAATGCTTCCTTTACCATGTTTCTAGAACACAATGCCATGAAAATACATACCGTCATTCAAATCTGTACCTTGATGCAGGTCTACAGTACAACACTCACCACATCCCGCAAATTAAGGTTCATTATAACCTGTCTACTGCAGGGGTTAAGTCAGTTAAAATCCAATGGAATTTCTATTTGATTCTCTTGATGGTGTGACAAATTGAGGGAAAAGGCAGGGGCACATGAAGGGTGCACTAATTTTAATCAACTCTTTCTAAGTGTGTGAATGCCAGAGAATGATTGGATCTCAATTTTCATCATATGTGTGAGTATTGCTTTATTGTGAACATTTACATTAGCAGTTTAATCCCTTTAGGAAAAGAAGACAGAAAATTGGTTTCAAAATGTTACCTTCATTAAATCTTTTGCAATTTCTCTTGAAATAAAAGGCACAGTCTGAGGTAGCAAGAACCTAACAGATGATCTGTTAGAAACATTAGATAAGGACCTCTCAACCCTTAAAAGGAAAGAAATTGTACTCTACATTTCCCAGCTGAATTATTACAACATTTTAACATCATCTGGGGGAATAGACTTTTAAGTATAGGCTGGCAATGTGTATCACATGTTTAAAAAAAATCAGCCACAAAATAAAGAGCTTAAAATGTGCAAGGAAACTGCATCCATACACAGCCACTCCGTTTTTTTCTAATGTCTTTTCTGCCCTTTATAGTAGCTTATTCACAATACTTCACTGTGCTGGGAAACAGAGCGATGTTGAATCACCATGGGAAATTTATCTCAATTTTGTGCTTCAGCAAGTTCCCATGTAAGAGGAGATCTTGTAAGACTGCCTCAAGTCTTGCTTTCTTGCATCTCATCCACCCAGTGTGTCCCACACTGGCAACAGAGACACATATTGCACTTTTCACTGTTGTGTGAACATCAGCAACCTACCCATGCAACACAGGCACCTGAACGGGGTACAATACCAGATGTCAAGTGCAGAGTTTCCTTCTGGAAATACTGCTTTGGAGGAAACTGTTGTGGAAAGCAGAATTTGGTCCAGTAGCATTTGCATAAATTAAATTTGTTCATGCTTAACTCAGTCCTGGGGCATGTGTTACAATTAGTTAATGCAGCTGGTGTATGCTCAGTAACCTGCTTGTGCCTATGTCCTCAATCTTCCCCAAACCACATAAACAGACAACTATTAGCTTATTAGAAATATCTGTAGTTTCAACCTTAGGGTTAAGCAAATTCACATTATCTCAGATCTGCTGTACACAATAAATATATATGTAGGGACTACTGTAACTTAGGAGAGGTACTTGTTACTCCATTTCAGTTACTGAGGAGCTGATAGGGGTCTAGTCCTTTCCCTAAAATTACTGTATTCCTAAACTTGATTCTCCCAGATGCCAAGACACTTTGGGATGACTCATACTCTCTCCAGTTCTCACAAAAACTAAACCAAGGAAATTTGCTGAAGTTAATCTGTATTCTGATGAATTCACACTTTCAATCATAGAATACTTCATTTAAAATTTCTAAGCACACCTGAAGGCAAAACACTTCAAGCAGTTTAAAAAGTTTCTTCTGTAAGTACAAACTAAGGATAAACACCTTATAGACATCCTTAGCTTTTTCATTCTGCAATCTAGCATTTTGAATTAAAAGCATGATGATACTGAAAGAATGGCATTGGTAAAGTATACCTTGTTGATGAAATGTCCTTTTGCCTTCTCTACTCAAATTTCTGATCTGTTTCTTTTCCTTCTGTGCAAACCACTTACACATTATTAGAACAATCAGAATTATTTTTAAAAATACATTTGACAAAAATGCCTACATGACCCACACAGAAAAGTTACAGAAAAGACTTAAATACTAATCTATGCATGAGATTAAATGGAAGAGTAGAAGATTGATGTACAAAGGAGTATTTGGTAGCTCTATCTTAAAAAAATGAATCTTACAGATGCAACATTAAAAGTAGCAGCACACAGGCAGCCTTACACTCCTCCAGTTTCATTGCCGTGATAATGATTCAGAAATAGAAAAGTAAGAGTCTACTTACATTAGTAACTGCCACCATACAGGTGCCCTGATAAACCCCAAATGAGAAGTAATAAATAACCTATTGGAAATTCCCCATGTCACGCACCTCTGCTGCCTCTTGACTAAAAGCAAACAGGGCATGTTATCATTCTTGATTATCATTATCACAACAAACACTCATGACTTTAAATCTGGGAAGGTCAAAAATTTCTAGTGACCCATTTTATTGTATGACACAGGTGCAGAATTATACTGATAATAAAACCAGAGAGGTTTTCCATAAGCTCACTCTTGATCTACCCACTGACATCAGTTTGTTTAAAAAAACAGTCACAGAGAGAAAGTCAATTTGTGTGGGTGGAACTGACACAGAAAACAGAAGCAAATGCTATTATATTCTCTTTGGTGGGTGACTTTTCCACATTCTACACACAGAAAAGGAACTTTCTAGACTTAGTCTTCTCCTACAAAGATATGAAGGCTGTGAAAAAGTCCAGAAAACATTCCTCAGGACCAAGTTCCTATTAGGAGGGGGCTGCACAAAACAATATGCATAAAAACCATTTAGCTTGGAACAGCATAAAAGCTTCAATGCAACTTAATTCCACAAAGTACACAGGGAAATGTTTGAACATTTTCTTATGTTCTTGCAAAGCATATGGTTAAAGTTAAGCATTTGCTTTTGTTCTTTCCCAAACTACAAAGCAATGAACAGACCAGAAATAGATTTAGACTTCATATGTGTCCTAATAATGAACACCAAGGCATGCCCTCTATGACTATTGAGTCTGTTCATCAAATACCTCTAAGGAAGTATCCCAAAGTAGGACTGCAACTCTTTAAAACAGTAATCCAAAAATCTCCAACATACCATCAGCTGAGGAGCTATACTAGTTGCAACCATCAAGAAACTAATTCAACAAAAATCCTCATAGAAAATTTGCTGCAAAGAAGACATTATTTTAAAAAGTGCTTCATATAAATTGATTGTATTTTATCTATTCAGTATTGTTTTTTAGTGCCAGAAGTCTCACATTACCTCAAAAATGCCTGGGTCTCTGCTTATACAGACACCCAGTCAAACAATTAGGAAACTAATCATTAAAGAGTTTAAGACAGAAAACAGATGTCCCAGCCAATTTTGTTAGAGCTGGGAGCCTCTGAAGAGAGACATCTGGATTGTTTAGCTTGCTTATTTCTGCAGCAGCAGAGATCATTTTTGTTACTGTGTTTTGAAGCAGTAATTTCTGAATGATGATGCTGGCATAACTACAAACAAAGAATTACACTAATCCAATCTGGATGTTCCTAACACATGTAAGGCTGTCTTCAGATTTTCACAGGTCAAGCAGGATTTAAACCCTGCTCTATTAGTAAAATGGAAAGACAGTATTCTTGGGCTTTTAGAAGTGTCTTTGCCTAAAAAGGCACATGAGTTCAGAGTGGGAAACTGTTTCGTCCTACAGAGGGAGCGCAAGGAAATAATTTACATAGATTGACTGCCAACAATAAATTGCTTTAAGCAGATAAAACTTATCTTATTCGAAATATTTGTGAAACAATAACCTTGCTGATATAGAACTGCCTCTCCAGGGACTGTCCATGTACATAAACTTTCACTGTAACTGATAACTGTAAAAGAGCAATATCATCACAGTAGTCATGAACCACAATTTTGCACTAAGATCAACCTTCCAGTTCAAGAGGTCTAAGTGTTGATTCAGATCTCTGGATCCAAAATACAGACCTTTGGGTCTGGTTGTAGTTCTCAAAACCCAAGGAACAAAAAACCCAAGCTAGAAACCCAAGGAAAAAAAATAAATCCCAAAACAAACCAAACAAAAACAAACAAAAACTGAAAAAAAAAAACACATACTTTCAGTTTTGATACTAGCTAGAGCAGCTTCAGGAACTATAGAATTCTCAGTGTTTTCTAGTTAGAGCTGTCATAAGAAGAGCTTACAAAACACTCCTTCTGCAGTCAAGAACACTTACAAAAGGGGTTTATCCCAAACCCAATAGTCAGAATCCAGTTCAGCATCTTACCCAGAGACTGGTAAGACCTTAGCCTAAAGATCATCCTTCCCAGCTGTGTTGCAAACACTGAAGAAAGGCACCTACCCTAACACTGGCTTTCGTAACCTAATATTCAGCTGGCTGCCCACAAAAAAATAAAATACATTGGAAACTAAAACACAAGTGTTCAAAATGAACACATAAGACAAAGTCATTAAATAAGATTCCACAACAAATGTGGTTGCCACCATTTTGTGAGTCAGCCAAGCTAGTGATGGAGCATCAGCCTCACCTTCAAGAAAACAAGGTCAGCAAAGGCTTATTTATTCTAAGATTTCTCCTGCAGTTTAGAATGTATTTCATAAATATCAAACTGACAGCACTTTATTTTGCTAGCATGAAAAAATTATTATAATTGCAAGAGAAGTATTTTTTTGACAGAAATAGCAGCCCACTCAGCTTTCTTAAATTTCCTGGTCCTGAAGTAAACAAGTATCTATCTTGCCTATGCTTTCCCTCATTAGACAAGAACCTAAGTAGCCACCAATTCAGTACAACTCTTTTAGATGAAACAAAGCTGCAAGTCATTAGGAAATGAACAAGGTTTTTCTCTTCTGTGGTGCTTCTAGCTCATTAGAACAATCACTTCATGAGTGCAACTCTGAGTACCAACATGGTAAATTAATGGTGATATTAGTGGGAAGCAAACATCAGACTGTCAAGGACAGGTCTAAATTTTAGGAATTAAATATTTTCTTTCCAATTACTTCAGCTGATCATTAAAGGTAACACAAAACTGGCTTTTGAGGCTGCATTTTTCACATTTGAACTATTCAAAATTATTGAACAATAATATCTTCCTATGCATTGCAAGGATGACATTAGCTGTAAAGCCTTTGTGTTCAGTGCACACCAAAAACAAAGAAGAAGCAAAAAGAAGAGCAAAGTAGGAAGTTGTCCCATTCATGTAACTTCTTCAGTGCTCTTGTGCATTGGACAGCAATGGCTGGGAACTCATGAAGTAGATGGAACCAGAGCATATATCCTCAGAGGGGAGTAATACAAATAATAAAACTCCCTTACAGCACTTGGTATGGTCCTCAAATCTGGAAACCCAGAGGAAAGAGCAATTACTGCTAAAAACACATGTATGGATAGAAAAGAGAGGAAACTGATGGTTAATAGGCAAAGCCATAGAGAAGCCTTTCATATACAGCCTTCCCCACCTTGACAACGCTAACTTGGTCTCTCTATCAGTAGGGATGGTTCTGCCATTAAGTGCAGCTAGGTAAGTCTGCACGTACTCTGCTCCCTTAATGTCCAGTCTCTGTCTAGACAAAAACTGGCATTAGTTGAGAGAAAAAGCTTACTAGTATAACATTACTAAGACAACTATACTTGTTCACATCTGTATTACATCTGGCCAGTAAAACCACAAGCAGAGTAAGCATATTGTCATCTGCTCTGCTACATAGATGTACCAGTAAGCCTTGCTAAAGACAGCTTCTTTTCTGCCAACCTACTTAGATTATTAGCCATTGTAGGGCTCAGGATGCACTTAAATAGGAAGCCGGTGGCTTTAGTCACTTCTGGTTTTGCACCCATACAACAAAAATTAAAACAAAAAACTTTCAAAGGTAATTAAATTGGAAACCTTTGAAAGTTCCCAACTTTCAGTAACCAGATTTTGCTATCAGCACACAAGCCAGTGCAACTTTAAGCTGTATAATTAGGGGATATTAAAGATCTGGAAACAGATGAGAAAAATAGACAACAAAAAAAGCAGAACATGCAATACCACAATGAAATATGATCAGAAATCTAACCTCAGGATTCCCATTATCTGCAATCACCTCAAAAACTGTGCAAATGAGTAGTTATACAATAGTATGGCATTGAACTTGAATTCAGTGGAAAGCACAACCAAAAAAAAACATGCATACCAAAAGCACAAAAGGCACAGTTCTCCCTGATCAGCAGGAAAACTTCATTCCAGCTCAACAGCAGCCAGATCAAATCTGATCAGAAAAAGATAATATACATATCTGTTCTGATGTCCAGTCAAGTTTATCAGAAAAAAAATCAAATTGCTTTTCACCAGAGTAGAAAAAAAGGGATTCTATAGAATCATAGAATAGTTAGGGTTGGAAAGGACCTTAAGACCATATAGTTCCAACCCCCATGCTGGCTGGGACTCCTCACACTAAATCATGCCACCCAAGGCTCTGTCCAACCTGGCCTTCAACACCACCGGGCATGGAACATTCACAGCTTCCCTAGGCAACCCATTCCAGTGCCTCACCACCCTCACAGTAAAGAATTTCTTCCTTATATCCAATCTAAACTTCCCCTGTTTAAGTATTAAACTGTTACCCCTTGTCCTGTCACTACAGTGCCTAATGAATAGTCCATCCCCAGCATCTCTATAGGCCCCCGTCAGGCACTGGAAGGCTGCTATGAGGTCTCCACACAGCCTTCTCTTCTCCACGCTGAACAGCCCCAACTTTCTCAGCCTGTCTTCATACAGGAGGTGCTCCAGTCCCCTGATCATCCTCATGGCCCTCCTCTGGACTTGTTCCAACAGTTCCATGTCCTTTTTATGTTGAAGAAACCAGAACTGCACACAATATTCCAAGTGAGGTCTCACGAGAGCAGAGGGGCAGGATCATCTCCTCTGACTTGCTGGTCACGCTCCTTTTGATGAAATCTAGAATACAATTGGCTTTCTGGGCTGCAAGCACACACTGAAGCTGAACAGTACCATGTCCTTTCATGGTGAGGACACCAGAACTTCACACAATACTCCAAGTGAGGTCTCACGAGATCACAGTAGAGAAGTAGGATCACCTCCTTTGACCTGCTGGTCATGCTCCTTTTAATGCAGGCGAGGATAGTGATTGCTTTCTGGGCTGTTATACCCCATGGAACCTTACTAAGCAGATACCTGAAGAGGCCAAGGTCTGCTCTCTTGAAGTTCAGGGCAGTGAGCTTGCTGCACGCTCTTCTCACTGTCCTGAGGATCTTGAATTCGACCATCTCGTGATCACTGCATCCAAGGCTGCCCTGTAGAGTCACATTTCCAACCAGCCCTTCCCTGTTGGTGAGCACGAGGTCAAGCAGGGCACCTCTCTTTGTCAGCTCCTCTATTACTTGCAGAAGGAAGTTGTCTTCCACACAATCAAGGAACCTCCTGGATTGCTTGTGCTGGGCCGTACCATCCCTCCAACAGATATCAGGGTGGTTGAAGTCTCCCATGAGAACAAGGGCCTGCGAGTATGAGGCTGTTCCTACCTGTCTGTAGAGTGCTTCATCTACAGAGCCCTCTTGATCAGGCAGTCTGTAACAGATCCCCACAGTAATGTCTCCCATCGTTGTTCTCACTTTAACCCTGATCTGCAAACTCTGTTGACTGATCACCTGTCCCCAGACAGAGTTCCATACTCTCCAGCCTATCCCTAACATAAAAAGCAACTCCCCCTCCCGTCTGCCAGGCCTGTCTTTTCTAAAGATCCTGTAACCTTCCATTCCAACACTCCAGTCACAGGAGTCATCCCACCATGTTTCTGTGATGCCTATTATATCATATCCCCATAAATGTGCACACACCTCTAATTCCTCGTCTGCTCCCCATGATACAGGCCTTTGTATGGAGGCATCTGAGCCAAGCTCCAAATGAAGCCGGTTCATTGGCTGGAGTGGCTGGAATATCTACATTGTTCCAAGCATTTATTATAGGTGCTGGCAACTGACTGGGAGTGATGCCCCCCTCCCGCAGAGCATCTAGTTTGAAGCATCCTTGACCAGTCTGGCAGGCCTTCTACCAAAACCACTCTTCCCCTTTGTTGTCAGATCAACTCCACCAGCCCCCAGTAGTCCTGGCCTACTAAGTTGGGTCCCATGTTCAAGACACCCAAACCCCTGAATCTGGCACCACTCTTCTAAACAATTATTAACCTGTCCAATCCTCCTGGCCTTTCTGGGGGTCCTCCTCTTTATCCTGGAGAATTGATGAAAAGACAATCTGAGCTCCAGAGCCCCTAACCACATCTCCCAGGGCTCTGTAGTCCTTCTTTATGTTCTCCAGGCTACTGCTATCTATATCACTAGCACCCACATGGATCACTAAAAGTAGATAATAGTCAGTGGGGCTAGCATATCTTCCATAAGATCCTGAAGAAATATAGCTGTGTCTAACATAAGCTAAGTAAAGTAGATGATCAGTGTAGAAAAACTCACAAAAGATAGTGTCCATCAAGAACTCTAAGCAACCAGAAAAAAACATTATATTGGCCCCCAGAATTCTGGATGCAATATGCAAATCAACTCCACATAACAGTGTTAAAGCACACAAACCTACTGCAGTTTCTATTTAAGGTACCATAAGAGCCACAGTACTGAACTAATTGGAATGGCAGAAAACCTAGAAGCTTCAAAAGCCTAAAAAGTCTGGAATAATGAATGAGAAATTATGAGATTGGGGAAGCTGGGGAAGGCCTGTGGAATAGGAAGGGATATCTAAAGAAGACGGCAGTGTAACAAGCAAGGAAGATGCATGACATTTCTCTAATAAGCTGCATGCATTTAACTTCAAGTGCATTATTTCAACACACCATCAATTGTATGAGCCTGTACGTGATGGTCAGCAGGCACCCAAGGCTTGAGCTGAAAACAAGCAGCTTTCCATTTCTCCTCCTACTCCTCCATCCCAGAAATAAGATCATCTGTGCTCTAGCCTTACCAGAAGAGGCCAGAAGTATTAAAAATATATGCAGCAGGGGGTTGGGGGGAAGACAGAAGATAAAGTCCTCCACTGCTCACATCAGAGAAACAGTGGCCCATGGAACACACTGGCCACAAAGCTAGAGAAAGAAATTCACATGTACATATTCAAAATGCTTTCAAGCCATGCTATCCAGATGTTTCTGCACAGCTGCATGCTAGCAATGTTCTGTGGGCAGAATGCAACAGACCCAACAGGCGTGTCTTGCTGTGCAGAACATCTGCAAGAAAATGAAAGGCACAACCATAACTCACAAGAGCTAAAATTAACTTCTCTTATGCATGCTTTACAACTAAAACTCAGACAACGTGCATGAAAGAAAAGGGAAAGGTAACCCAGATGAATACAACTAAAGAAAGAGGAAAATATATCCTTGCATTTGTTTTCAATTTGGATTGTAATTACGATTAATTTTTTCTCTTATTGTTCTCAGAAACCCATTTTCACATTCTCTCCGCTCCTCTTTTTGTTCTGTAGATTCCTGATTTATGCTCCTTCACAGAGGAACTTACTCAGTTGGAAAACTTCAAACCACAAAAACTCTAAAAAATTAAATATACAGTCTGGAATAGCTCACAGAAGTTCTGATCATGCAATTTCTGTCAAAAGACATTCCATGGAAACTTGCTCATTTTAATGACATTTTTGATGGTAGATTCGGTGAGACCCATGATGAAATTTTCACTCATTTTCAGAGTTTCAAAGTGAAACAGGTATTTTCCTGGAAACTGGAGCTTCAATACAGCTTCAGTTCACACACACGAAAAGATCCATTTTGTTCTGCTGTAAAGCTAAATAAGCTTTCAAACATCAAAATTTGTTCTCTAAGGTGTGTTTCTATTATCTGACCCAGAATCAGCTTTTTGAAAAGCACAGTACTTGAGCATGACAGGACTTCCATGAATCCCAGAAGAAAATCCAGAAATCTTCATTACTAAAAGTAATCGCTTAGATAGAAGCTCAAGTTGGCAGCTTTTATGTTTTTGAGAACAGCACCAGAGTTTTATATCACCCACTATATGAAGCCGTTAAATGAACAGAGTTGAATCTTTACCTGATGTTCCATGAACTTGAACAAATACGCACTTCTGCACCTCTCCTAAGGATCTGTTGAGAAGAAAGTACATTCCTCTTCAGATCTTCCTCAATTGTAGGCTTTTTCAACTAAAACCTCCCCAAGCCGCTCTAAATTTCAGAGCTCAACTAGTGCTACCGACAGGGAAAACCTGAGAGCTTGCAACAGGAGCATTAACTCAGTAAGGTTTTCCAGGTATATTTTGTGTAGAAACTGGCTCCATGGCCAGAGGTAACAAAAGCAATTTACTCTAGGAGAAAAGCCTACAAACTTATTCCAGCGTATCAGAGGGAGCATGAGTGAAGCCCAAGGCTATTTCTACACCTGTCCTTTGGGTAAACAATCCTCTTATCAGCTGCTATCAGCATTAAAAAGATACTCTGCTGTAACAACACGAGATTTGCCTTTTAAGTGGCTTAGAAATGAGCTCTTTTTTTTCAGCAGGGAGTTTTCCAAAGGAGCTTCAAGGCTAAGAAACCAGCTCAAGCCAAGGCACCACAGGTTATTTAGAAAAGCCAAACATGCTCAGATAAACTAGACACCCCAGGAGGACATATGGTGCAATAAATGCAACAGTATAGCAGCAACACCAAGAATATTAACCACACCAATAACATGAAAAGTTACTGATGGCAGGTCTTCTAACTTCATCATCTTTCACAAAAAAAAAAAAAACAAAACCACACCTATTTTAAATGAAAACCCAGAAGCTTAAAGGCTTGAGACAAAGCTTACCAGAAAATTCCCACTACCATGACCTTTGGACTACCAGGTCTTCAAACCAGAATTATTGCCATCTGTTGTATGTCTTTAGAAACTAGAACAAACACCTCTCCTCCTGCTATCACACTTCTCATCAGATCTTGTTGAAATCAGTCCTCACCTGCAATTCACTTCCAGTCCTCCTCTCAGCACACATCTTTCTCAGCTTCTCGATTTTCAGCCTTTTGCTTCCACAGTAAAACTCCCATCTCCTCTTACCCCATTTTCACCTCATTTTTGTGTTCCTATGAATGCCTCTCCCTATGAGTTTCATTCCCATAATTTACAAGTATTTCAATTCTTGTGCTTTACAAAATCTTTCACCTCAACTACCAGTTAATATCTATTTTGGAAAAAAAAAAAGACTCAAAGCATTAACTGTGCTGTGCAATCAGTTCATGAGCCGATCTAATACTCATTGCTAAGCTCTTAAATACACATCTTTATTTTCCCTTATGAATCTCTTCATGGCTAACATGCATTTCCTATAATTTTTGTGACCATGCCTGTGTGTGGTGCTTGACAACAGCCTGCAGTCAGGTCTGCCTAGAGCTGCATCATTATTTTGTTTGCCCCTGTCTGTTGCCATTTTGTACTTAACACAGACTCATTACAGCAAGGACACCCTGTTCTGTGTTTGTATGACATCTAAACCAGCAGGATTCTGGCCCATAGCTAGGCAGTACAGCAACAAAAACCTACAACTCAGGCACGGTGTCAATAAAGGTTTCAGCACAATCATCATCTTCATGGTTAGCCAAGCTGTAGGACTTTGGTAGTGGGAGCCATCATTTCTAAAGTGGTTTGCACACATCCTGGCATGAGGCTGTCTCTTAAACCAATTTGCCATTGGACAAAAGGAAAGGGGAAGGAAACAGTTCTTCCAAGAAAAGGGCAGGCACATTTATCTGCCAAAAGTCAGTCTCCAAATGTCAACAAAATATCAAATAGCCACACAACAACAAGTAAATATAGTTTGAAGGAGTTTCACAGTAATATTGACAGGTGGATGAATGCAACCTCAAGCCTGCTCTTCAGAGGCAGGTAATCTAACAATAAAACTCTAATCACGTTAACATGGGGAGAGATATCAGAATAACTGTACTAATACAAAATGAGCACCACTGCTTCTAGCAGACCTTTGATTATTATGACATTGCCAAATTATGTTGGGTTTAGTATGTTTCATGATTTGGGGGATTATTTTTGAAGTAATTCCTGTTGTGTGTTTTTGGCATCAGTGCCTGACTTTTTACATAGAAAAAGAATTACAGGAAAAGCTGAAGGACATGAAAACGAAAACAGAAGGCAGAAAATAAATGATCTATAACATTTATTTACTTGGAGGAGGAGGAGAAAGGTAAGAGACACAATGATTTAGAAGATTTCTTGCCCCTGCCCATGGCAGGGGGGTTGGAACTAGATGATCTTAAGGTCCTTTCCAACCCTAACTGTGCTATGATTCTATGATCTCTCAACAGTTCTGACTCTGTCAGGTCAAAATTTATCAGAAAGTCTTTGCTAAAATCTACAAGACCTAACAGCTTAACCGTCCTTTTCCTTCAAAAAGCTTTCATCAAAAATAGCCCAGAAAATTAAAACTTGAAGGAAAATAAAGTTTGATTTTGGGTTGAGTGAGATAGTGAAGAGGATCTGGGAAGATTCCAGGGAAGAGCTGTAAGTACATTGAATATATAAACAACAGTTACAGACAGAATTATCCTAAAGGATGCTGAATTCCCACAGTTCCTGTCTCATCACTAGCCTGTGATTCTTTTCCAGAAAATTTTGTAATTTCCCCCTGGTTTAATTATCCCCTTAACTGAATCAGTTTGTCAGTATGCAAGGACATAAATAAAACTAGTCATGGGCAATAAAGCCTTGCAAATCTTCTATTGTACTGCTTCAACTCCCTATCATCCCTCCTAATTTTTAATTGAATGTTGCCATTAAGTGGTTCCCTTTAATATGCAGTCAGTGAGGCTTCTTTAGCATGCAAACTTCTGTGCTCCCAGAAGAAGCATTACTGATATAACATTTCTAATTCTAATTATTTTAATTATTTTTAACAGTCATTAAAAATAGAAGGATTTTCAATATTCAATTAAGAAATGGGGGAATAGCCTAAGAAAGAACCTGAGCAAATACACTGACAGTATTCTCAAATATTAAAAGACTGCTGCCAGAGGAAATCAGCATGATTTCAAAAGCTGCTTTCCATAACTGCTGCTAGAGATAGCAGGATAAGCTGTTGTAATCCTAGGTCTGGAGGCAGGGATACTAGATCTTTCAGACTGCTGTAGGCAGTAACCAGGAGACCTTTCCCCCCCTCCTTACCCATGCTTTAAACCTGTTTCCAGCCCACTGGAGTGGGAAATACATGCAGCAATACCACAGCCAGTTTCTGCCACCAAACAGATGGTGACTGCTGGAAGCCAGCAACACAGATCCTAGTCACTGAAACTTTATTGGGAGTGCCCACCAGTGTGAATAAATGTCTTTAGATAGACTAATTAAAAGGACTCTTTTCATTAGTTAGGACCATCTGTTCGGCCACAGACCTGGTGGAATTGCATACAGGTGGACATTCCTAGGCTGGAATCAGCAAAAAGAGCATCTCATGGCTTGTAACGCTATTGTGCCACAGTAACAGGCTAATAAGGCTTCATACAGCATGTTACTTCAGTCTGTGTTCACAGAAAGATTTTTACCCCTCTCACCCCCTCACCTTGATAGTTAGCGTCCATTGTTGAGCACCAATCTCAAAAGCAGCTTAATCTTCCTGGCCAAGTGACCAAATATTTACGGATTGTCACAAGCCTGTACCCTCACATAGTTATCCTGGTGCTTGCATCCGTCAGCAAAAGAGAAAGAAACAAAAATTACTTATTTCCCTCCTTGTCCCTAAAAAAAATACAAAAAAAAAACCAAAACAAAACAAAAACTGGGCTTGTAAAAGCTCAGGAAAAGTCTACAAAAATGAATGTGAAATACATGACAATAAGCTTTAAACAGAGAGGATAGTAGTACAAAACACTTCCAAGCTTTTGCTTGAAATCAAATCCTTCACAAAGCACAAGGTGATTTATGCAAGACTCAGCACTAAAGCCCTACACACTCTGATTCAACCTTCTTCTGAAATCCACATACACGTGACAGACAGTGCAATGCACCAGACTTGCAATTTTACATTTGTTCTTACCTGCCCCTCACCCTCAACCAGGACACTCAGCACCCCTCAGTGCTTACACGTGATCTCATAGTCAAAGTCATTTGTAACAGAACTCCTGCTGAAGATTGTATCTTCCAACTCTTAGGGGTTTAAACAAGTCAAGCCAGCTTATCCCTAGAGAAGATAAAAGCTTATATGTAAACACCAAGTACTGGCTGTGAATCACTCCTGACAATTGCTTACATGGCCTTGCATGGCAGCTTCTAACAAGGTACACTATTAATTGATGTTTGCTTTTCTGAGGCACCCAAACTTCTCAGATGAACCAGAAGCTGTACAAGAATAGATGGGTCAAAAATCCCAGTCTAAGCATGTTAATACAAGTATTGGTCACTACAATTCTCCTGTACTATCCTATAGGCTACCAAGACTTTGTGGGGTAAGAGCTGAACACAGGAAACTGCATTGCTAAGATGAAGTTCTGAAAGAGAACATTTTCAAGAAAACAGTTGTTTCAGGCCTTAGTATACAGAAAAAATGACCAACAGTTTATTTTTCCCTCTTTATATATCACCTATAGACAGTGAAACAGTAAAGACAACACAGACATCCAGGAAGCTGGCTAGACAACATATAAAGGGCTTTAAAAACAGCAGAAAGGCTAATATGCTACTATTTACAATATTTTGTGACTCTAACCTAATCATCATGTTTTATTGTTTCCTCATTTTATAGCTCTGCTCTTTCAAGAGAGCCAGCAGCCAACATTTCTTCTCTGCTGGCCAAAGCAGCCAAGTATCTGCTTCACAGCCAATATCAGTTACAGAGCCATAAGGAGCTAATATGAGGTAGTGAATGCGCAAGGTAGCAGCTGATGCCCTTCTGCTGGAAAATTAGACTTGGGTTTTAGGCACCTAAGGATTTTTTTATATATAGGTTTAATTCATTCTGCAACCCAATTTGAAATTATTTGATCAAATTTGGACTTAAATTAGGGCAGCCAATGGAACTACACTCATTTATGTCAGCTGAGGAGCTGACTGTATTTTAATACTATATTGTCTTGGTTTTGTGTAAGCATAAACAGGCAAGAATTCAAGCCCAAAGGAAGGAAAATACCACTGTATAATTTCAAGGCCAAATAGAAACATGTAAGATGAAATCAGAAACCTTTAAAAAGACTTGAGAAAACAGAGTATTTTCCCAGTGTGGGAGTCTAGAGATCTCAGTAACAAGCATTCAAGACCTAGCAAGAATTGTTGCTTATATCCAAAACATTCATAAGGTGTATTAATTTACAACCCTATGTAAACAGCAGTCAGCTCAGATCCAGCTGATACCTCTTCAAGCAGCCTGCATTTGCCAGTCTCAGCCCAAAAAGGAAATCAAATAACTCTTAAGTCAATCTGGTAAAGATGAAAATGGAATGATACTGGAGGTCTAGATATTAACCTTTTGACATATCCCTAAAAGTGATTAAAATAAAACCTGAGTTTAGAATCAAATAAAGATTCACAGACATTTTTTCGCTCATGTGAAAAGCAAGTGTCAATGCACTTTTACAAATGCATCAGCATGAAATTCTGCAAAATTAAAAGTAAACCTACTGCTTTGAATCCCTTTATCATCAGCTTTATCTTTAACCCGTAAGGAACACAAGTCACCTGGACTGCAAAGCTAAAACTGTAGGTTAAAAATCTCTCTAAAAGTTAGCAAGATGACATTTTACCTGTTATGCTTTTAGCTAGTCTCCTTTTCACTCCCATTTACAATTCATAGAATCATAGAATAGTTAGGATTGGAAAGGACCTTAAGATCATCTAGTTCCAACCCCCCTGCCATGGGCAGGGACACCTCACACTAAAACCATGCCACTCCAGCGTATCAACCGAACCACACAGCTTGGTGTCATAGGCAAACTTGCTGAGGGAGCACTCAATCCCACTGTCCATGTCACCAACAAAGATGTTGAACAAGACCAGTCCCAACACCGATCCCTGAGGGACACCACTCATTATTGGTCTCCATCGGGGCATTGAGCCATTGACTACAAGTCTTTGCATAAGGCCATCCAGCCAGTTCTTTATCCACTGAGTGGTCCACCTATCAAAGTGATGTCTCTCCAATTTAGAGACAAGGATGTCGTATGGGACAGTGTCAAATGCTTTGCGCAAGTCCAGGTAAATAACATCAACTGCTCTATCCCTGTCCATCAGTTCCATAGCCCCATCACAGAAGGCTACTAAACTGGTCAGGCAGGATTTCCTCTTAGTAAAGCCATGCTGGCTGTCACGAAGCACCTTGTGGTTTTTCATGTGCCTTAGCATGCCTTCCAGGAGAATCTGCTCCCAGGTTTTACCAGGCACAGAGGTAAGACTGACTGGTCTGTAATTCTCTGGGTCATCCATTTTCCCCCTCTTGAAAATGGGGGTTATATTTCCCTTTTTCCAGTCATCAGGAACTTCATTCCTGAAGTCATCAAGGGCTTCCTTCCTGTTTTAGTAAAAACCAGACCTGTTAACAGTCCATTCATAGCCATCACTTGTTATGCACAAGCCAGCTTTATCCCTGGAGACTGAACAGGCTATCTCTGACAGCTAAAACCTGTACTGGCCCAAATATCAAGAAGCATAATTCTATTTTTCAACTTGCAAATCCTTGAGTACAAATAGCACTGAGACTCTAGAATTTTAGGGAAGCTCTAGTTGACAATCTGCAAATAACTGTGCACATAAAAAATAGCAGGGGAGAAGAGGTGGGGATTGAGATGTACAGCTAAGATGCAGCAACAAATTAAGGCAATTTTAGAATAGACGTAAAACAGAGATAAGAAATATTTAGAGTTAGTAATCATGCATAAAGAACCACAACTTGTCATCCCAACCCAACAGAAAAGCTAGCAATAAAGATGGAGGCTGGGAACAGGCATGATTCATCTACTGGCTAATGTGTATTGTAATAGCATCCTGAAAGTACTGGCAACAGCAGAAGCACAACAAAACAAGCAAGACCACTCAGCTAAATATGCCATTACAATGCATGCACAGTTGTTTTATTATACACAGGCCACAGGATTAGTACTCATCACGTAACAACGTATGATTAGGTTTACTTCAGAAGCAAATACAGATGGGCAATGTGGATGTCCACAGAAACTACACAAGCAATGAAACGCTACATTCATGGTAAAACTGGACGAACTTTGCCCTCTGATGGATGACACACATGTCTAAAGACAGGCTGATATTTTCCCTCATCACATGTCAGGGGATTAAAAGCTGTTAAAAAAGGTCCATTTCTTTATTACACACAGCCATAAATGACAACTTTTTTAATTAGAAGGATGGATCATCAGCATTTAACAAGATTTAGAAAAAAACTGCTTATGAGAGGCATTCCATCTACCCTTCTGTAATATGCCACTTATAACAACATACATTCCCCCATACCACATTGTGAAGCTCATGTTTGCCAGCCCTGCTATTTGGGGCTCCCAGCATATTTTACAAGTTCTACACAAATTAAAATAATGTGTAAGGTGATACAATGCTTACCTTGTTGTCCTAGCCATGGACTAATTGCACTTCATTTGCTTCCATGGGGCTGTAGTCACTACCTCTGAGCAGTTTTGACTAAAATGGCTCCTCTAGAGGAGGACAAGAGAAAAAAATTATTATGTCTTAAGGAAGTGTTGCTCTCCACCAGCCTGGTTATAAATATTTATTGTGCATTATATAACCTCATCTATTATAATTTCCTACTATAACATTCTTCACTATATGAGCCTGTTTTCAGGCCTTCCACCCACCATTTAAGTTTCCCTTTAGCTCAGATTTAATTTCTTCTTTTTTTCCCCCCACAAATAACAGTTTTGGAGGTTTGACAGCTGTAATAAATGTAAAGAGCTTAATTTTAAGGTATAATTTTATGCTCACACTATTCAAAAGCAACTTTGATAAATAATAGAGGCAGACAGACCACATGAAATAAGCTAATTACTTCAAATCTTTTTAAAAAAGTCAAAACATGACAATCTTCACAAATTAACCAAAGGCTGCAAGCCTTATCTTCTGAAGCTGGTACAGGAAGCATAGTGTCATCTACCTTCAAACAGACCCTATGAGTCATGTTTGAAACCATCAAAAAGCAGTGAGAAATGCCATCACTGGTCACATATGTCTGTAGATGTTCTTTTGAGTGGTCAAACCACTACTTCAAACTTCCTACCAAAAAACTAAACCAAGAATCCCAGTACTATCCTGAAATAAGATGACAGGGCTTTAAGATTAGTATCAAATATTAAGATTCAAGATAAAAGCTGAAAAGCTGGAAACCCCAGTGTTCCTTGCAAGAGCAAGAGAGCTGACTCCACTGAAAATATAGCCCATGTTACAATTTCTGCAGTCAACAAATAACATGCTTTCACCTGATGCTCTGAAGATGCAATTAAGAGGGAAATTAGGAGGGAAATCTTCAAATATTAACTCCCACTCTACCCTTCATTTGAGGCAATTCACGCAGGTGCATACATCAACTACAAAACAGGTTAACAAAATACTCAAATCTAGCAGCCAGTAAGTAGGTCATCACTATTAACCAAGTGAAAAAGTTTTGCTTATTCCCTAACCTCAACTCATACATGATTGAGATTTAACCATGACAGTATAATTGTTTCAGAAATCTCTAAGCCCTCAGCCTCGGTGCTTATGGCAATGAGTTCTGCGAATTAACAGCAAGAGTGAAGTAAATCAATTACCTACCACATACAGTTAGTCTTGCTTATGTGTACATACATATGTGCATATATATACCGAAAGACATTGGCACAGCCTCCATCAAAACCCACAAATTACTGAGAACTCAGTGCAACTAAAGGAGGGTAGGCATGATGCCATAGCATATTAGAACAGCTCTGTAATGAAAACCTAAGACTATGACATCCTAGGCAGGATGCATTGGTACAAAGCACATACCACTTGCTTGTCTATATACACTCTATGAGGCTCCTGAGATTCAATCATTTCCCTGCAGAACCCACAGTTACACTCCCTAACTTACACATCTGCTGAGTTTATACTCCTCCAATATATTTTTAAATTTTAAATTTACTTAAAATTTATACAAAACAAACTATTAGAGGAAAAACAAGTTAAAAAATTACTTATAGTTCAATTTCAAATCAAATTCTTCCAATTTGGACATAACCCTGTAAAGCTTTTATTTAGGGTTTGAGGTTGTTTGAGTTTGGGGTTTTTTCTTTTAATTTTTAAACTTAAAAGTCCAGTTTTAGACAAATAGAAGAATCTTTAAATGTAAAAAATTCTCAGCTAGATGAAATCATTGAATATGACCCAAATTTGTGAGTTAATTTGGTTGGATTTTCAATAGATTTGATGGTTTTCAAAAGTAAATCAGTCCAGTTAATACAACTCTTCACAAAGACTTGTTTGCAGAGTCTGCCTCAACCTGCATCCACTTCTATGGGCCATCTTTTCACATACAATCTGTTTATCAGAACAATGAAAACTGAGACAGATCCTCAAGCTGGTATAATTTAAAGGAATTTCTCTGGCTGGTAGATTCATGCTAGGCTGATTCTGGTGCTTCATTTCAGCAGCAGGCATTGTTGTTATGAATAGTTCAGAAAATGCATTCTGTAGAAGAGTATACAACACTGGCCTAAAAAAATGCAGCTACAAATGTCAAGTGTAGTTCTTCCAAGTGTACTAATCCAATTCATTTTCACCAGTAAATGCATGGTCCTCGTTATGTACTAGACATTCAAGCATCAGCAGCGACAAATGGGCCAGACCCATAACTAGCATTAGAAATAGTTATTTCAGGAGGACTTTCCCCCCATCAATTTGGATCAGATAATAATTTGGTCCTGTAATCTTATATTCCCTCTTTTCCACCATGCAAATCCTGACTTATCATGTATTTTAAGAGTAATATTTAACAGACTTTTTTAAATTATTTGGACATCTTTATTGGCAATATACTGGAGGAATAACGGTAAAGCTTCACTTCCAACGAGGCCATGAAAGAAAAGCCTTTGTTCAAAGGAAACAGTCATTCATTCCTCTCAGCAACCTGAAGAGCTTCCTGCTATTCTGCACGGTGTCTGAGAAGGAATTGCTGTTAACCATGCCTCTCAGGCTCCGTTGTTATTAACATCCAAGTTCTTTCCTTACACATTTTCCCCTCAGCTTTCACTATCTATATTTCCTGAGACATAAATATCTTGCTTCTTGAAAATGTATCCTGGCTTTGGCTGGGATAGAGTTAATTTTCTTCCTAGTAGCTGTTGCAATGCTGTGTTTTGGATTTAGTATGTAAATAATGCTGATAACACACCAGTGTTTTAGTTGTTGCTACTTAGCACTTACCCTAATCATGGACTTTTCAGTATCTCATGCTCTGCCAGTGAGGAGGCACACAAGGAGCTGGGAGGTGGTGCAGCCAGGACAGCTGACCCAAACTAGCCAAAGGGTTATCCCTTACACTAGAACATCATGAAGCTTTGAGACACATTTAATCTGCATCTCATACACACCATATCCCCCCCAGGTACCAGAAATCTTAGGTTTCATTGTTATTAAGACCCACTCCCTCTCCACTCTCAAATGCTAAAATGAAGAGGCATAAAAATGCAGGTAAACCCTGGTCTTAGTTTTCGCTGGTTAAAACTGAGGTTTGACCCCCATTACAATTCTTTAGACACATCTTAATTATTCCCATTTAAAAATCACAGATTTGTTGATATTGCTTTCATATAAAACAGTAAAGTAAAACAAGTCACAAATCCTTTAATTTGTCTGTAGATTAAGTTGAAATCCAGGTATAATGTATTTCACAGACAGATTTAATATCTCTGCACTACTTCCAAGATCACCAAATTCAGCTGAGTTACTGGCTGCTGCAAAGTAACTGCATAGTTTAACAAATTTTCAGAAAAGGACTGATAAGTGCCAAAAAACAAATCTCCATGAAAGAAATTATTCTGCTAACTGAATGATCAATTTGTTTGCAAGTCCAAAACAAAAATAGTCTAGATGTACGTTGTAGCTAGCATCTGACATACTAAATATTCACCTTGATAAAAATCCAAGACCTAAAAGCATAGCCAAGGAGTATAATTTTCTTCTCCTTTGTCACATCCCAAAATGTTAAGTACATGTTCTTTTCCAGCAATGCCCACACGAAAGGATAAAATGAACAGCAGTGAACTTCAGTCTATTAAATGTCACCCCAAAACAGGTAATTACAGTATGAACATAAAACTGATGCACTCCTCTCCTTATGAGGTTCCTTTTTACTAGCTAAAGATATTACCAGATTTTAATTGGTGTGGAAATGAAATCTGTTAGAGCATTGGAGCTGCAATTTAAAGACCTCCAAACTTCATCTACGGGCTCATTCTAAACAATGTTGATAAAACTAGTCCAAAATAAACCTTAAAAAAAAATCACTGAGAACATGTACACAGAACATATGTTAGAGCCAAAATTGCATGCAGAACTTTGAATTCGTGTCTATGCATATAGTCTATATAGGTCACTTCTCGGACAGTAATTGCTGGCCTGTTCCTCTATGGAAAGGTTTACTGCATCCTGTGCGTCCTTACCCTTGAGGTTCATGGTGAAATACACAATAGATACTTACAGTATACAAAATCTGTTTTACACTATAGGAAAATAGGGTATCAGCAATAGGTACCAGCTGAGCAGTTCGAATCAAGATCTACAGGCAAATTCAGACTACACAGAATTCTTTCACTGCGAGGAAGAGAGCAAAGTCATACATTTCAGGTTCTTTAAAAGATTAAAATTCAAAGCTATTTGGAGAAAATCTGATTTAACTTTACTCCAAACAAATACTTAAGAGGAAGTCTCTTTTCTATGATAGTTCTTTCATCAGCTTTTTCCTAAAATACAGAAAAGGGAAAGAAACCCCTGAGGAGTTGACAGGGATCATGAGAATGACTGCATTCATTTTACATCAAGGGCAGCAATGAAAGAAGTCTTAAAATTAGGTATCAAAGAAGAAAGAATGGAAAGCAATCCAGACAGGCCAAAGCACGAAGCCATGGTACGTCACATTATTTTCATTCAGGACATCCTAGCCAAATTTTGTTCCTGTATAAACTGACATAAAGATCATTTTTCTCCTTATATAGTACTTAAAATAGAGGGTACATATAAAAATACACTGACGCTGAGAGACTGAACAAACCCCGGCATGTTTGAGAGGATGATCTACATTAACTTTCCAACACCCTTCAAAAGTAAAGCAGTAGATATTTACCATGAATGAAGAATTCTGGGTGTGTCTGGAGTTTTTTCAGGGGGTGGGGGAGGGTGAGTTGTTTGAGGCTCCTTCTCACCAACCCCAAAGGTGCTGAAAAATCTGAGAAAAGGAGGCAAACATCTGAAAAGCCACATATACATATCAACGCTCTGTGATTTTAAGGTCATGTCATATTGTTGGTCAGCCCATGTAAACTCCATGTCAACATGGAGAAGACACATCTGAAAATATGCTACCATCTCTCTAACAAGGTCTATGAAAAATCCCATATCCTTCTATGGACTCGGCACTTTCTTTGATGCTCAATACTCAAAAGCCATAGCTTGTAAAATTATTCTCCCAAGCCCACAAATTTCCACTTAACTACAAATTTTCCTTAACAAGTGCCTGCCTGCAAGCATTTCTGTGCTCATAGTGAGAAATGCATTTCCTTGCTTCCTCACTGCAGGTTCCCATGTAAGAAACATCACAACAGCCCAAAACCTGGGGAGAACGGAAGGAGGCATGTCACAAAACTGCAGCTCTCCAAAAGCTTTCAACACAGAAACGAGCTTTCATATTTCTATTCCAATTTGCCGGTTATTTTCTCAATTTCTGTCAAAAGACAAGTCTCATCCACAGTCTCATAGTAGATCTATTCCAGCTGGCACTGCTAAGCTCAGACAGGCTTGACACACTAAGCTACCAACTATTTGACATAAGTTACTGTTCATGATCCATAGAACTGCTTTCTGCCAGAGCAGCAGGAAAAACAATACAAGCAGGGCACCAGTCTGCTTGTAAGGGTTTTATTTTTTACTCCTTGGTATTCAACACCTAGGCATTTATTTGTTGGGACAATCACTGTCATCATGCTAAACTGATTGAAAATTGGAATTGCTGATTTATACCCACAGCAGGAAGATTCAAACACAGCAAGCAGCACAACATACAATTCAAAAGCAGCACATAACTGCTGCACCTAAAGCTTTATAGAGCTGTCTCATCTCACCTCCCTCCCAGCTGCCACAGTCCAGCCCTCTTCAAGCTCTCTGTTGAGCTCCCGTGCCCCCACTCCTTTCCATCTGCTTGAGCCTGGGTGAAGCTTGGAAACCAACCCAGATCTCATCAGCACCAGTTCTATAGACTAAGTTTTACGGCTGTTCTTCAGGATCTAAGCCACAGTTCATGGACTGATTCATCTGAGAATACCTTGCCAGCTACTGCACTTGATTCTGCCAGAGGAGAGCAACAGCAACAACAAAAAAAGGTCACGACTGTCACTGTTCAGCATGCACATTTTACACACTGAAATAGTTTTTGCAAGAGTTAGCACAGGTACAAAAAACTTCCTTGCTCCAGGATGCTGGCAGGGAAAAATTTTCACGCTACCAATATGTTAGCAAGGAAAATTGCCACACCACCATTACCACACTAGTGCTTTCAGATTGGAAATTTCCCTTGCATCAGGAAGCTGGCCAATCTAACACAGCCCCTGGCATCTTCAAGCTGACTTTTTAAAATTTGCTTTATAGCAACACTGAAATCTTTCAACACCAGCTTCATCAACTAAGTTAGACATCAGTAAGAATTACTGTCGATACATACATTTTCATCTCCCTCACTAGCACCTTCATACAATTTTTATGTTTATTAACCATTCCACCATGAGGTTAAAGAGATAGCTAAAATAACAGAGGTTTTGTTTTGTGCTTGTGCAGAGATTAATTGTGCACAGGATCTGTTACTGATACATGCTGTCTATTCAGATCAAATTTCTTCTTCAATCCATATCACAACCTTAATTTTTAAGCAAGATCTTTCTCATTTTGTGACTAACATGCTGCAAGCCACAGGGTCCTGGGAAAAACAGCCTCCCCCTCACATTGATCTAAATAAAGGAGAATTTGCAAGAGTTTAGTCTCACACTCCTCAAACATCACCTGGCACAACAGGCACAGCTTCTAGTTTACAGCACATGCTTTCTGCAGCATCAGGCAAGTTACAGTGGAAAAGGAAACTAGTCTACAATTTTTCTCAGGCCCAGAAACTGAGACTTTGGAGCCTACCTGCAGCTCAAGATACACTACATTCACATCACCACCACCCTCAAATGTGCTGTACAGTACTTCTCAGCAGGGTTTATTGGATGAAGTAAGCTAATGACCACATGGCCTTTAAACAGGAGTAGACTTGGGACATGGGCACAAAGCCTTATGCATCTGACCATATTAATTAGTATCTGGTTTTACAGGCCTTGCACATCACAGTATCTACCAAGGGCTACTTTTGATTTCAGGCAGAACAGAATCATGGTGAGTTTAGCAGTAGCATTTCACAATCAAGGTCTTCCACAAACAGTTATTTTCTGCAAGATGAAAGCATACTCCCTGGACAGCAAGTAACTGGCTCTCTGCAAAGTTATTGCTCTATGCCCTTCAGATTAGGGAAATTGCAGATTTGTTTTCATTATGAGAAATAAACTGATTAGCAGATGGCTATTCATTTTTCCCCCTCGCTGTCAACTCTAATATAATATAAATGGAAATCTTACTTCAATGAACATACAAAGAGCTCTTAGAAAAAAAAAATCAAAATTCCTGAACTTTAAGTGTATGGTTTTTGCAAATGAAGTAAATTAATCTTTTAAAAAGGAAGGTTGTTTTTACATTTGACTGATAGCATGCAATGTGATTAAAACTCATTGATCTGCAAGCTTTAAACGGATGTTTGAGAATTAATTTAGACATTAGGCCCACTTAGCTAGGTTTTATTCACTGAGTGGATATTCTTGAAGTTGCTTAAGTGCCATTTGTTGTCTTTATCTTGGCTCAGTATCTTTATCAAAATAGCCAACTACAATAGGGTGTTAAAGGACAAAAACTCAAGCAGGAAAGTTCCACTTTTAATATGCCATACTGTATTTAGGGCCAGCAAGTCTGAAGCTTGTGCCTAGACTTTTTTTTTCACATTTATGCAGCATGAAGCATGTGTATTTGAAGTATGCAGGAAAACTTGTGCAGGAGGCACATAAGTGTGTGCAGGGAAGCCTGAGCCCACAGCTGGATGAAGAGGTAGAGATGACCTGTCAACAGGGATGCATCATAGAATCATAGAATAGTTAGGGTTGGAAAGGACCTTAAGACCATCTAGTTCCAACCCCCCTGCCAGGGCCAGGGACACCTCACACTAAACCATGCCACCCAAGGCTTCATCCAACCTGGCCTTGAACACTGCCAGGGATGGAGCATTCACAAACTGCCTGGGCAACCCATTCCAGTACCTCACCACTCTTACAGTAAAGAACTTCTTTCTTATATCCAATCTAAACCTCTGCTGTTTAAGTTTCAACCCGTTACCCCTTGTCCTGTCACTACAGTCCCTAATGAATAGTCCCTCACCAGCATATGTCTTTCATCTCCCACCATTTCTCTGCCTGTTGGAGCTGCTCACAATAGCCCAAGGAGGCCTCAACCATGACGGGCTTCCCAAGCATAGCATAATGTGAAAAAAAAGTAACTCTGGAACTCTGGGGGGATTTACAGGACTATAAAATACAGGAGAATCCTTATTTTCCTCTGCAAGCTCAGAAATCACTGCAAAAAGACAAAATTACATTACTACTACCATTACAGTAGTGCCCTCCCCTACCCATCCAATATGCTATTTCAATAACAGTGTGATCCAGCCTCACTATAAAGTTGTACAAAAAAATACCACAGCATTTCAATGTATTGCTACCATGTTTTCATGTAACTTATGCCTTCTTGATCCCCAGCTACCACCTATCCAAGGAACTGCCATCAGCAAATACATTCTCCCAGACCGACAGAGATAGAGGAAAGTGCTGCTGTACCAGTTACAGTAGTTTCCTTCTCTTTACTGAACTCGGCAGAGCAGCAACATACTAGGCTCCAAAACAACACCAACAGGAGACTGTGGAGCAAGGCACATAATCAATGAGTACTTGCCTCTCACTGAAGATATACTTTCAGTCAATACAACACTTAAACATATGTGTAAGTCACATTGCAAGCAGTGAGCCTTAAAATGATTAAGTGCTTTCCTGAACAGTAGCTTAAAGAGAAAATATTCTCCTGTGTCTTTATAGTTTATTTCAGAAGAAGGCCCCTTGATTGAAATAATACTGTTTGAGGTGTCACTATTTGACTCATGGCTTGAATACCTGATATACTTGAGTTCCTAATATACTAATGCCAGATTTGGAAAGGAACTGGACATGAAGTCATCAGGGGCTCTGAGGGAGCAGAGAAAAACACAAGGCCTCCTAGTTCCCCTCTCATTCTGAGCATATTCACAGCCTTACTCTTCTGACTCCCTGGGTGGTAATACTGTTGTGGTACCTCAGCTGACAAATCCAGAGGTCTAGACCCATTTTCAAAGCCAGGTTTACCTGCAATCCTGAGTGTTCAGCTCCTACCTCAACTTGAACTCCAGAGCTCTCCAGAAATTTCAAAAGACTTGTTATTTTAACCCAGCTGCCACCTCTTGGGTAATTCGTTAATGCAGGCAGCAGGGCTGAGCATGATTCAGCCCAATCTATCAGCAACAGCCCTTAATCCTTCCTAAGGAGAGTGTGAGCTCAGATCCCAGATCTGTCAACCACAGGAAGGAGCATTGGGTTACAAGACCTGGCTTATGGTCCACATTGCGAAGCCTTTTCTTTGTCACTTGATGCAGACCCTCCAGAGTTATTTTATCACCAGGGATCTTTACAACCTTCTGCAACATGTATGGCTTCCAAACTTTAAGAACTTCCTAGTTATTTCACCCCAAGAGGAAGAGTTAAAGAATTTTATAGCCAAGAGATTGAATTTTCACTGTGAAGTGTATTCAACTGACCACAGCAACCCAGTGGAATCCTCAGACCTCTTTAAATAAGTCCCTATAGCAGATAATCTCTTCTAATCAGTTTGATGCTTTGATAAATAGACTCCTATTTACTACCATGGGGAGAAAAAGAGCAACTGAATCTATGCTTGTTTGAAATGTAGTATTTTGAAGCTATTTGTATATGTAAATACCAGAAAC
Organism: Melopsittacus undulatus; assembly: GCF_012275295.1. NCBI lineage: Eukaryota > Metazoa > Chordata > Aves > Psittaciformes > Psittaculidae > Melopsittacus > Melopsittacus undulatus. Next base: position 21,939,301 of record NC_047530.1, read on the forward strand.
CCTCTAATTTAGAAACACTGGCAATTCACTTTTATTTCAACACCATAACTCTGTTTGTCTAATCCTGGGATATTTTGAGGGATTTTATGTTAGCCCATGTGTGTATCATTCCACTTGCCTGCACAGCAAAATTTGCTTGAGTACACAAAACATATAGCAACTTGTTAGGCTGAGTAATAGTAATAATCCATCTAATAACAGTCAATTCAGCTGCTGGTTGCTTATGGGCATCTTTTACACATTAATTTAAAGACTGAATAAGCAAGATCAGAGTAGCTGTTTAACAAAAGCATGCTCATAAAGCTCCTCTAAGCATCCAACACTCATTTTCAGAGGTTTGTGATCTGGGAGCATGCTTTTAAAACAAGTTTACCAGCTTTAACCTTTCTGCCTATCACCAGAAAAAACACTCAAGTCAAGGAATTTATTTCATTTGTTACTAAATAATACATTTCTGAACACTAATTTGTGCATTGAGAAAAAGCACACAGATACACAAACATAATGTGATGGTGGGTTTTTTTTCTTTACATAAAACATTTTTCTGTCCATTCCCCAGTCTCAGCTTGCCTTATTTTCAGTGAGTTATAGTCAGTCAGAATTACCCCTTGAGGTGATGCGCAGCACAGGAGGTCTAGGTGGCACAAGCAGTTTCTTCATTAAGAAATATTTCTTGTTTAAATATGCTTAAGCAGGGATACCATGCACTCTGGCTGAGGTTGTGACCCATGATGGGTTGCCACGGTTGGTTCCAGCTGCCTCAGAGCTGGCTGGCAGCAGTGGTGACCAGCATGGAGCAGTTCAAGGCCTACTCAAACAGGTCACCACTGGAAGCCCTCACTAGTTAAACCTGATGACTTGTGTGCCTAACACTGTCACAACAGGGAAATAAAGTAGCCCACAGACTTGTGGCTTCGAGAATGGTTGTGGAAGAAATAAGAGTCAAATTACCCCAAACTGCATAGACAACATGCAATGAGCACTCCATGACCAGGGTGTCAGGTCAGGTGGTGGGATTGCAAAAGACATAGTTAAAAAGCATGACTCCAGAATTCTGTCCAAACTTGTGCCAAAGGTTGTCTCAGTCCATGGCACTGTAAACAGGATCCAGTCACTTGGACTATGATTCCGGATTGGCTGGAGATGAGACCTCTGTATCACTCCCAAATGTGCTACAGGTGTGGCTGTACCTCAACAACCAGATCATCAGACACATGTATTCCGTGCACATACATTGTTGCAGGAAAAGGTATTGGAGAATATCAACTAATTATTCCCCCAAGGCAACAGTACAGCATTTTGATTGCAGGAGAAGGTACACTTTTTCCTTAACCTCAACCGTAAAGGTACTAGAAGTCAAGCATCAAGAGGACAGAAAATCCCTCTGTCTTTCCAGGAAGAACAATAAATCAGAAGTGAGTTCTGTGAAGACTTGGATAAATATACAAGAGGCTAAGAAGCAGTAGTATCCACTGAGAAAAAAAATCTCAACATGTGAGGAGCAAGAACAGCTCTTCCTGATAAGTTTTTCCAGGCTTTTTGCTTTAAGGATGACACACTGAATGCAGACAAAAATTTAAGGATGAAAACCAGATACATGGCAAAAAGCAAGTAATGAAAGTGTCAGTGACCACAGAATTGTCTACTTCTGTAGTTCTATAAAGTGCCTGGAACACCTCCAACAAATGCCATTCAAGAAGCATGTCTATTTGTTATAAAATTGTACCAATCAGTGATATGCTCCCCTAAAGGCCACAATCCCATCACAGCAGGCAGTTCAATGGAAGCCATGGTGTTAAAAAAATTGACGAGCAAAGCAGTCTGGGTTATTTTTTAGTTGTGGTTGGTTTTTTGGTTGGTTGGTTTGGGATGTTTTGGGAGGGTGGATCTTTTTTTGTTGTTTTGTTGTGAGTTTTTGGCGTGTCTGGTAGGTGTGCATGGAGAGATGACTGGTTCAGGTTCCATATCACACGCAGAACCTCGATTTCAAAATTTCAGTTGGAAATTCCAGTTGTATGCATTACCTTTCCCCTTCCAACTAGAAAAAAGATACTAAAAAGATTAATAGTTCTTAGAACACAATGTTTCTTTTAAAAGTATTAATTTACACATGACTAAGGATATTTTAAGTCCTTGACTACACATCTGATTAATATAAATTTGGCTTATCAATACAGCATTTGAATTGTTGGTTTATAAAACAGCAAGATCTCTGGGCAATGATCTCTGCTGGCACTGGCTATAAGGTTTTCATGTACAATTAAACTCCTGTAAAAGTAATCACTTTTTAATCAAGTAAAGAGATCATTGTTACATCATTCTATGGTGTATTGCATCCAGGTTTCTCAAGGAGGCTTACTAATTGCCATAAGCTTCATAATATTCCAATTAAATGCATTAATGTACTGTACATTGCAGAAGTAAACACAGGTTTAGATGCTGTCATGCCCTCCAATCCTCTCAATAGTCTGTGGCATTCTGTATTAATTCCTGTGTGTTTCAACACCAACACCACCACCCCATCTCACACTAGCTAGAAGCGTGACCTGCAATTTACAGAAGCAGCAATACAAATCTCAGTCCTGTGGAACTGAAGTGGTAAAAGCAGACAGTGGAGTGATGCTGGCTTTGACTTCATAATTCCTTCAGTTCTCTGCTTCAATAGACTTATTAAAAAACGTGATTAATAAGAGAAAACACCTTGTGCAGGTTCTAATATACTTTGTTAATTTCAGCCTTTCTTTGGTATGTTCTCAGGGCCACTGCAATACAATTCATATCACACATTACCTTCAACCTTTTCATTCAGTCATCTGTCAAATGCATGCTATACATTGAAATAGCTTTCCTTCTCTACAAAAAAAATAAAAAATAAAAAAAAAATAAGATTAACAGAAAAGAACCCTGGGTCAGGCTTTAAAAAAAGTACAGAAAAGATCTGGCTTTTCAAGCTTTCCTCTATAGCCTGTATATTTTCTTCTGCAGTTCCCCCAGTATCAGTAAGTACATTGATCTCAGGGGAATTACATTTGATAGAATATTTAGTTCACAGGACTAGCACAGTTACATTAAACAGAGGTTACTAATAAAACATTGCATCTCCCTCCCCCCAGCACTCCATTTGCCATGATGTAAAAGGCAGACATCCCATAGAGAAATTAATCAGAAAGAAGGAGAATGAATCTAGGGAGTGAAAATTAAAGACCCCATGACATCTACATCCATCTACTACATCCAGATGAAACAGTGTCCCAAAACTCCAGGATGTATTAAGATCCTTCTGAGAGATGGAAGTGGTTATAGAATTCAGCATATTATCATCAATATAAATTATAGTTATTTAAATGGAAGGATTTTTCTTTGCTCATCACTGAAGCTCCACAGAGAGCACAATGTCTTTTACAGGAAAGAACACCTGTTTTGCTCTGCAAGGTGATGAAAAAGACTTAAAGCTTAAAGACAGATCTCCTGTAGAGACAGTGTCAGTCTGATTCCAGTAAAGTCATGCTGCTTTACCTCCACTAAGGATACAGCTTAAGAATCTACATTTTCCCTTAAAGGGAAATCTGAAGTGTCTGTGTTCAAAAAAAAAGAGACATAATTGAGTGTCCCCATATTGCAGTTCTTCCCCAGTTGGTCTAACTGCTCTCAAAGCTTTTCAGCACCAGAACTATTCCAACATAAGGAGTGCCTGAAACTGTCTTAAGGACATCTTCATTTCCATTTAGCCCTTAACCATACACTCATCTGTCAGTATCCCTACAAAAAGACATTCACAGGATCAACTGAGGCTGTATATGGGAAAGATCCCAAGTGCCTGGGCAAGCAAATTTGGCTGAAATGGATTAATCTGGATAGAATGGAAATGAAGGAATCTTGGCTTTAAGCACACATACACTACTCTAACGTTTACAGACTTGAACTTGTAGCATGCAGGACAGCTTTAACCAGAAAGAGAAATAGTTATGAGTGGGCAAAAATGCATGCTTTACACAGCGTGTGTTTAAACAATCATGCAGGTTTTGCAGCACCATAACTAAATGCCAGGATTTAAATTTATAACACATGAGCAAAAGTATATATAAGAAAAACCTCATGAACGCTCTTACAGAGAGTACTAGATTCAGAAGCAATACCCAGATCAGGGCTTCCTCAAAAAGGAATTTAGTAGATCAGGGTTTGAAATACTACTTTCAAATATACTATGCCTGATTTGGTTAGAAGACCTGAACTTAGAGTGTGGAGCAGAGAAAGAAAAACGCTTAAGTAGATCACATCCCCCACAACAGAGGATATAGAGTAAACACAACATCTTTGCTGTATAAGTTAAGCTAGATCATTTCAGGTGTTTGCAGATGAAAAAGGCTGAATCGACCATGCAAGTCTAGTTTTTTACTAATGGCTTTCTGTTTTACCAAAATAAAAGCTTAATTTTATTTTAAATTTTAAGCTCACTTCGTCTAGACATATGTAGCAACCTTATATCACTTTAAGGGAGACTGCAAAAATTCCAACAGGGCAAGAAAGCATAAAGATGCTTCTGTTTTCAAACACCAAGATTATTCCAGCCTTGGCAGCTCTGGGTCAGAGATCACAACTGGATCTTGATAGATTATTAAACAAGTATTCAAGCAGGATGAGGACTATATAACATGCTCTTACCAGACATGTCTCATACTCCCTTGTGTCACAAAAGCTGTTTTTTGCAGCAAGTGGCTACACACCAGAACATAGATATAGGAAATGGTAAATTTAGTTAGAGCTGACTTTCAAAACACACATCAGTTTTTTCAGAGTGATAAAAACTTCTTACCTCTTGCAGACAGTGGAGCTGACGAGGATACAATGATTTTGCCTCTGCAGGAAGGATGGCAGTATCAGACTGTTTGAGGGTGAAAAGGGTCTTCCCACATATTTAAAATTCCTGTTCAAACCCACACTCCAGTAAAAAATCGATCATGGTAGAGGCTGCAACCAATAACAAGACAGATAGTGCTCTCATTAGTTGCTATCAGTGCAAGCCTTGTATATTCCTTGTCAAGAATATATCTGGTACAGTCCTGCCCAGTTAGAGAAGACATACACCAAGTTCTGTCACCAAAGCACCAGAGGAATAAACAGTAGAAATTACTTTACTACAAAATACAAGTCTGCCTTTCTCACTTTGCCCCCCAAATGCTCCTTCTGTTTCCTTCACCTTAACAATAGCTTACTTGCCCTTCTGCCACTGCATATGCAAAATAAAGCCAAGAAGTAACCAGTTGCCCAGGCCCTGTGTTTTTCAAAAAAGCCCTTCTGAGCCTCTCAGCACATAATTAGCCCCCTGCTTAAATTCACCAAACAGCCCCACACTCAGCCCATAGCCCAAGCCACTTTCTACTGTTTTAGCTCTGATAACAGAAAACTACAAACATTTAAGAAATTTCAGTATATCATAGAATCACGTAGGTTAGAAAGGACCTTTAAGATCATCAAGTCCAACCATTAACCTAATACTGTCAAGTCCACCACTAAACCATGTACCTAAGTACCACATCTACATGTCCTTTAAATACCTCCAAGGATGGTGAGTCCACCATTTCCCTGGGCAGCCTGTTCCAATGCTTGACAGCCATTGTGGTAAAGAAATTTTTCCTAAAATCCAATCTAAACCTTTCCTGGCACAACTTGAGGACATTTTCTCTTGTTCTATTTCTTGTTACTTGGGAAAAGAGACCAACATCCACCTCACAACACCTTTCTTTCAGGTAGGTGTAGAGAGCAATAAGCTCTTCCTTGAGCTTCCTTTTCTCCAGGCTAAACATCTTCAGCTTCCTTAGCCATTTCTTATAAGACTTATTCTCCAGACCCTTCACCAGCTTCATTGCCCTTTTCTGGACTCACTCTGGTACCTCAATGTCTCTCTTGTAGTGAGGGGCCAGGAACTAAGCACAGGATTCAAGGTGCAGCCTCACCAGTGCCAAGTACAGAGGAGCAGTCACTTCCCTATTCTTGCTGTCCACACTATTTCTTATATAAGTCAGGTCCTCTTCCACCAAGCAGCTTTCCAGCCACTCATCCCAAGGAATGTAGCATTGCATGGGCTTGTTGAGACCTATGTGCAGGACCCAGCACTTTGCCTTGTTGAGCCACATGCAACTGGCCACAGCCCATCTATCCAGCCCATCCAGTTCTCTCTGTAGAGCCTTCCAAACCTCCAGCACATAAACACTTCCACCCAAATTGGTGTCATCTGCAAACTTACTGAGGGTGACTTGATTCCCTCATCCAGATCATCAATACAGATATTAAACTGAACTGGATTGCTACTTGCTGATAGAGCAGACATGTGACAGTAACAATTTCCCACATGATTACATTACAATACACTTGCAACAATATTATCAGTAGCAGAACAGCAGCAAACCATATGAAAACACCATGGCTATTTCCCAGACTCAGTCAGGCTGTGGCAACATCTGCAATACCAAGATATCTCATTCCACCCACTACAGTGATGATAACAAAGTGCTCTCCTGGTTACATAAAAGGGAGGAAAATAATGGACAAAGGAAGCATTCAGGTAACATCATTTAGCAAAATTATTTATGGTACAATGTCTTCTGGGAGTTAAACATCCAAAAAATGCCCTATAATCCCTACAGCACTGTCTTTGTAAAAGATACCAAAAAAAGGTGAGGACATTTGTAACAAATGTTTGTGACAGATTAAGTCAAAATGATTATCTGTCCTTAAAGGTTATTTGGTGGATGTTTGTTTATTTACATGGTAAAAGGTTTAGGAAAATGACATCTTAGTACTGATCAGCATTACACACACAAACACTCTGCAAACTATTAACTAACTGAAATAAAGTGAGTTGGAAGTTGCCGTGTGTTCCTGGCTTTGTGTAATACCAGATTCTTGCAAGTTAACTCTCGTTGGCTTACTCTTGCCAATCCCCTTGTTTCATACAACTGTAGTGGAAAATATCCAATAGGCATTATTCCATTACTACATTCAGTACTATTGTTTCCTCTCTTCTTAGGTTATCACCACAGGAACAGTAGAAGGAGGACTATTCTCTATACCTTTTAAGAAAAAGGTTTGGCTGCACAGGCACTTGCTGAATAGAAATGCAGAGTGGGGTTTGCCCTTGGCATATTAAACTGTTCCCTAATATAGGAGGCAAAAGATAATTAAGATAAAGACCTAGGTATACAAATAACTTTTGCTACATGCTAGACTGAAGTCAAGGGTAACTTCACACAAAGGTTAATCATCTGCCCAGGGTTGAAGCCTGTGTGAAATGTCAAGGTTTATCTAAAGCCATAAGGAAAGCTTGTTCTAAACTCAACACCAGCAAATAAAACACCTTATTTTAACAAGTTCGCAAAGCAAAGCAATGCAATTCCATTGCTGCGACAGTCTTCTGACTGAATGTGTGCCTGTGTGCATAATAAAATCATCATTTAGTCCATATCAGCTTTCCCCAAGAATGTGACTATATCCAATTGTAAAAATGTCAGTGAATTCTGACCTGAGGCAAGTTTAGCAGAATTCAGATTTCTGAGTTTTACATTGATGAGTATCCTTTTCTCAGAAGCATATTTTTGTCCTGCAAATAGCATTTTAAGATGTTTGGGCAGGTCCAAACAGTATTACACCAGCAGCTCAAGGATGTGGTGTGTTTTCCAACAGCCAGAGTGATGAAAAAGGAGCAAAGACTACTACCTACTAGCCTCACTGAGCCTTTGCTCATCTTCAGTTTACCCTCAATATTGCTCTTCTATTAATAGCTTGCTTTAATATTTGCAAAATACACTGAGTGCTAATGATTTCTGTTCACAGCAGGGTGCTCAGCTCTGAACTCAAAGTATTTTGGCATGCTGTAAGAACATGAGAAAAGGCTTAACTGAAAATGTCTTCTCAGACTAAATGCTTCATTTCAGACTAACAATATACTTTGGCTTTAGGCTATGTTGTATTTCAGGCTTCAGGCTAAGTTGTATATCAAGGTTAACAACTTTTTGCACTTCTATTACAGTAAGAGAAGTCTGTTAGGCGATACACACATCAGCACTTTCTTCTCCCTTTAAGCACAGCACAGTCTTTGAAGTGGCAACAAATGAGAACAGGTGTGTTTTGTAAATAAACTTCTACATCAACTTGCAAGCTTACCATGTAAAATGATTTAAAGACTCATCATCTTCCTTAATGTAAAGAGTATAAAGAGTAACATAAACTTTTTTTTTTTTTGCAAAGATATTAGGTTGATCAATTAGGCACATTGCAGAAAGGCTTGAATTGTCTCATTAGTCTCAGCTTCTTAAATTCAGAAACAGATGCCTCACTTTGCAAGACTGGTAATTAAAGGCTATATTCACAAAAAAAAAAAATTAGATTACACACACTTAAGACAATACCTGCCATTTTTCAGTCCTCCCCCCCACAGCAGATGGCCCATACCATTAGTGACTTCAAACAGCTCTCTGCAGAACTCATAAGCCACAGCATGATTGCCCTTACTTCTAGAGATAAAGATATGAAGAAGCCAAGACTATTTCAAATGTTCTCTTCATATTAGGTTTAATAACATTGACCAAGAAAACCATTCAAACCATTTCCACAGGGGTGCAAGCCAAAATTCAGTGCCTGCATGTTCCAAAAAGAGTCACTTGCATGACTATTAGAAGTATTGGAGAGGCAGAATAGTAGTATAGAAGGCTCAGTAGCAAATAAAATCAACATCTTGCCCTTATAATACTCCAGCCAGCACAAGCAAGTGAGAAAGCCAAGACTCAGAGATACAAAATGGCTCATTATCTACCCCAGAAGGCACAGTACTGCCAAGACTGCTCTTTATCAAGTCTTTAACAGGTGTAAAATTAGCACTCGTTATTAAAGACAATGGAGTTACATGTATTGCCAGCAGCTGAAGAAATGTACTAGAATTGTTTTCACCTCCAGTTAATTCGCTAACGTTCAATAATACACACGACGCCTGTAAATTAGGAAAGTGCTTTCTGAAGCCTGGCAGTGAGCTAAGCCAGTGTGCAAGCATCCTCTCTAAACACAGGTGCTTTCCTGAATGAAGGCCTAAGGACCAAATCCTCTTTTCATCAATACTCATGTAAGTTCAAACAAACTATATTCACCTGAGTGTACTCCCAGGTAAAGCTGCAGTGATGTAATCTGTAATGAGAACCTGGGGCTGTAAGCAATCCTTGTAAGCAAATTCCAGGATAGAGTTATTTTCAGCTTCACAGATCAACCTGCTGAACCCAAATCCTCCCTTCTCAACTACTTATGCTCATTCCCGGAAGCAGGGAAAGTTATTTACTGAGAGAAGTAAAACCTTATTTCAGATGTATCTCATTACAGGAGATGACATCAGGTTTAGAACTGGAAGTCACTGAATCATTCAGGAATGTGGCTCTTCATTGTGTATTTTTCTGGTTTAATACCATGCCCAGCTTTGAAAGCAAATTATTTTGATTCATACTGTAGATAGTAACTCTATCTATGCTGAGCCATTTTCACTCAATAGCACTGTACATCTCACCACTCTATCCCTTTTCCCCAGTAACTGGGAGGAGGATCATAATCACTAGCCCCAAACTAAAATCAAAGTCTATGTGAAAGCTACAGTATTTCAGACTTGGATCAGTTACTTGGCATGAAACACCCTCTACCTCAGCCATAGAATCAAAGGATTGGCCAACATCAAACAAATCTGACCAAGGGCAGAAATCTCAGTGATAATCACATTCCCACAGGGTTTCATGAAAACTGGCATTGAGATAGAGGAGGAAATTAATTCCTCCACTAAAGAAAGGGTGGACGCAAGTCAGGCAGCAATTGGCCAGACAGCCGGCATGCAAATTGCTCTGCACAAACTACATCATATGCTGCCTTTTGTCTGCAGCAATTGTCACTGGGAACGTCTCAGGAGTTCAACTTCAGTGGGAGGCGATGCAGAGGAAGTGTTCAAAGGTCTGTTAAGAAACTGCGCTTCTCTACCTCTCCTGCCAGATATCATGCACAGCCTGAAATGCAAACCATGGGGCAAAGCTCTCTTGCATTAATATAGTCTAGTACTGGGGCAGGGGGGAGGGAGAAATGGTATTGGTCTAAGGGAGAGCAATAAACTCAGTTAGTTACTAATAGCGGCAGCTTCTCTTTTGCTGTAGTTGTTCTGCAGTTTTCCTATTGTCATTTTATGATGCAGTCAGAACATGTCTGAAATGCCTAATATAAAAAACACACTGTGTTTCTCTTCAAAGGCCTCTGAACAAGTTCAAGTTTGGACAAAATGAGAAAAAAAGTTTGCTAAGGTACGAAACATCTTACCATTGTCCTTGGTTCATCACGCATCTTAGAAAATACAAAAGTCAACGTAAAGCAAATTAAAAGAGCAATTCGACTTTACGCAGAGCAAATCTCCAGCTCTTGTTGGATTATTAGGTGTGGTGAGTCACCAGCATGCTGCCAGTACTGTCAAATCCTCACTTAAGCTGGCTACAGTACAAAGCTGAGTACTTCCACATGGTTACTGCTCCTCTGTCTGTATGCAGAAGAGCTGAAAAAAAAAAAAAAAAAAGACTGCACCTTTTCCACTCCTTGTTCCAAACACACAGTGAAATTTGTTATCTCTTCATCATTCTCACATCCCTCTGGGCAATGGGAGTGATCATCATCTGATGCATGTAAATGCTAACAAACTCCCATCTTGATATTATGTAGGTGCAATAAGGACAAAAATTTCCTGGTAGACCACAGGGCCCTGCCCCACTGGCACTGACATCTGTGACATTGCTAAAACTAGACCTGGGACTTTTCAAAGAGTGGGAACTAGCAAGACAACTTGAATTATAGTCTAGTTGCTCCACATACTTCTCTCAACCAGGGGAGCTGCTCAGTTATGTGCTGACCCTCTCCCCAGCCTATACATGTGCACTCCAGAAATGAAAAGCAGCAACAGGTCGCTTAGAAGAGTATGTGCCAATGTACTGCAGGCTGGCAAAACACATCAGTCATTCACTCTGATAAGATGATAGCACAACAAAGGCAAGGCTGATGCAACACACTTGTAAACACAAAGCCACGCTAGCTTTGTTGGAGTACTGCCACATTTTAAACTTAAATAGCAGAACTACTGCCTCTGCAACTTCTTACTGTGGGAGATTACAGTTAAATCACCCCTTGCAAAGTATCCAGAGCTTTGTGTAAATAGCAGCACAGTGGAAGCCACTTGAAATGCATGTAACAACTAGCATGGGTCTTAAGGTGCAGGGAGCAGCTCTACATCTTCCTACTTACCATGAGCTGAAAGATTATTAACTAGCTGTGTACATGCAAGTGGCAGAGAAGGGAAGGCAGGGCGCTAGCATTTCCAAAGGTTCCCAGTTAGTTTGCATCTGGTGCTGTCAGACTACTGTGCTCATTTCCAGCCTGATTATTAACACTACTAATGGGGAAAGGACTTGGAGGGCAAGGACTCCACAGCTGCATATCTGATGCATACAGAGCTGAAATTCCTGGATGTACTCCTCACGTATACAGACCTATGTATTATATTAACCGATCTTCTAGCATCAATGACTCAAATACTGCATCTATACCATGAGCACCACAGAGAGGTAAATTTTATGAAGCTCTCAAACCTGCACTTGGGATATACATACCTGAAAAGAGGTATTTAGTTCCTATGACAAACCAGTCGGTTTGTTTTCAGTACATCTAGAAATTCTTCCTGAGTTAAGCAGAATAGTTTTTCTTGTTTCTGATTTAAAAAAAAAAAAAAAACAAGTGAGATGTGTTGAAGTTTAATGCTTTGATGCTATTTCAGAATTTCGTTTGTGTTGGGTCAGTTGTCTATCAAGGACAACCCCATCTAGTAAGTTCAACATAGAGACTGAAGAAGGGAACTTTTCCAAAGTCACTGGATTTCTGAAAAGAGTTCTAAGACATCCCAAGAATATACCAGACTTCAGCTTGCTGATCCATTTTGTTTTTTTTCCAAACAGGTAACATAAAGGCAACATAAACAGTAGATTAATAAGGCAACATCTGAACATGTATATCAGAGAAATAGTTGGTTTACACATTCAGTACTTCTCACAGCAGCATTCTGGATATTTTATAGAGAAATCCCATGCAAATGGTAGCTATCTTGCTGGAGCTCTTTGGAGTATGGATATGTGGCTCATATGCATCATTTCAGTTGTTGCCTAAAAAGAAAATCTTAAAAAATCCTAGCAGTGTGAAGTTCCATCTTTTGAACTTGGATTTAGTAATTATGATGGCTTAATGTCTATACCCAACAGCATAGTGAAAGTTTGCCACAAAACTGACCAGTTAAATGCATTTCAAATACAGGCATAGCTCAGTGAACTTCAGGCAGAAGAAATTCTGATCTAGTATATGTGAAGATGACTAATAAATGTCTCTTATGAGCATATTGATACTGCTGGTCCAATTCTAAATGTAACTTCACTGGCCCGAACACAGCTGTGTTTAAGCCCTAGATATAAACTCCATACCCAGTTTCAATACCAGGCAGCTTTCCTTTACCAACCATTCTCTTCTTATGCTGTATCCTCTCCTGAGAGAGGCCAGCTCCTACGGCCCAACACCTAATGGCAAATGACATTTACAACTGGAATATTAGGAAAGAAGGGCTGGAAGAAAAGGTGGAGGTACTTTAGATATCAAAGAGCAAATCAGAGATCAAGTGAAGCATCCAAAGAGGCAACAGCAAGAAGAATATAGAATGCCCTACAGAGCACTGAGAACTGGGAAAAGGAGAAAGCAGGGAAACAGCACACAGCTGCCCTCAGTCTTCCCCATCACTTTGTTCCTGCCCAGGATGCACAGCTTTTGCAAAGAAGTGCATAGGCTGGGCACTGGTATTTTCTTCCGTTATGTATGGTATTTGTATACACTATTATACTTTTCTCCTGTCTCTCTCCTCAAAAGCTGAAGGGAAAACATTGCTTTCCCTCATTTCCTGTCACACAAGCAAATAACATATCTTCACTTTGAAAACTGAGCAGTTTGAAAATGGAATCTCGTCAGAGCCTGCCTACAGTGTTTCAGCTGCCATGGCTGAAGGTTTTGCTTCATACTCAGCAAAGAACATTGTGAGAGACATATTTTTAAGAGCTGTTACATGCTCAGTTTGGAGGGAAACACAGTAGTCCACTGTCCTTCCCCCTCATACCCTGTCTATTTAGACTAAAAAATTGTGTTTGTACAGCACTTAGCCCCATGAGACTGAAGCCTTTAGGTACAAATGTAACTCATTTAAATGGTAATATACAACAAAATGAGTGGCACCCTTCAAAACAAGCAGCATTTGTAAGTGTATCTTTGCCAGATGCTGACAAATGTAGGGTCATTGTTACAGATGCAGGGAAAGGTCTCAGTGAGCCAATATTTAAAAGTCAGTTTTTCCAGTCAAAGGCCAAACTCTAAAATATCTGCTTATTTTTCGACTGCCTGTGCCCTGGAGCACTGTGCCTGCCTCCCAGAGAGCAGCGCATTGGGGCGCCAAAGATATTTTCCATGCAAGGTCAGATCAATTAAAATATGCTTTGGATAGTCACGTGAGCTGTGTCACAGCCCTGATTAGGTCCCTGACCCTCTGAAGGACAGAATCTAAGGCAATCCACTGACCTCAGGCAGGAGAGCCAGACAACAAGGAGGCAAAAAGCAGGTTCACCCAGCTTTTTCACTACCCAGGGACTGAAAGCTTTGCTCTTTCTGGCCACATAATATTGCTGTAATACCAGAGATGCCAGGAGTTTAACTAATAACCTGGTTCTCCTACTGAAGTCAACAGCAAAGTGCCAAAACCAAGCCTTTCAAAAGCCAGGACAGGCTCTTTCAGACACCCCAGGAAGACCAGGAAGCACCCAAATACGGCACCATTTTTATTTGTGTCCACTTCTACCAGCTTGGACATATGATACAGAAGTTGTCTTACAGCTAACATTTTTGCCTTAAACCCTGCTTATAGCCACACTATAGAACAGCTGCCTGAGGAGTTATGTTCCACACATAACTTTAAAAATAAAATGCAAGTGACTGGAAAAGGTGGATTTATAACTGGAAACAGAATACATGGGTACCTTGAAATAGAAATAAATGAAACACTTTCTGCATACTGAGAAAAGAACAAAATCTCATATTTCTGTTGAAGTCTCTGTTAGTGCTGATATTTCAATACTGCAGTTCGTGTCCTAGAAATACCTTAGCTGGAACTGGTTAGACCAGAAACACTGTAAGGAAAAAGGTTTTACACATACATTAAATGACTTTCTGCCTGCACACTGCCTGATTTCTTCATAGGGAATCTATATTTGTAATAACTTCATTTCCAAACACTTCTAACAAGGTTCAATGTCTACATAGATGTACACTGTTCAGTACATGGTTAGCCACAGCACAGGTTATTGAGCTTGCCCACTCAACTTGCAAATTCTGAGGAGTTGAAATCCTATCTCCCAGGAGTAGTTTTCTCTATTGTACCATGACCACTGGATGGGAAAATGCAAAAGTAAGCTTGAAGGCCATGTCCAGAATACAAGGTTCTATTCGATTCACAAGTCCCTGGTCACCAGATAAGAGTTCTACTTTCCCACTCAATTTCTGTTCCAGTCCATACCTCATCTCTTCTGGAAAGATGCCTGATCATGTGATTGAGGCAGTGGGGACCTCTCCTCTCCCTGACCCTCACATGCAATCTGGTCTCCTGGTTAGTGAAACCTGGTGAGAGGTGGGGTGTGAGGAAAATGGAATTTCTGTCCCACTTCCTGAAATTTAATCTTTAGACTTTATATATAGTTGTCATTGCATTCATTTAAAAAATAAGCAGCTGTCAATAAGTTTTCCTGTTGCTGGGAAATAAATACTATTTTAGGCTTGGTAAACTGGCCCATCAAGGGACCTAGAAAGGGTTTGCCCCAGCAAGGAAGAGGTGAGAGGTTTTATAGGAAGATCTTCAACCAAGGGATTAAAAATTCTAGCATGAATTAGCCCTGCCAAAAGAAACTGGGGCAGTCCAACACCAGTGGGTTTCTAGGGTTTTATTTGATACTATAACAAACTCAATAAGACCACATCTCTAAGTATGCAATTTAATGGCTATTTCAAATTGTTAAATCTCAAGACAAAAGTAATGAAATAAGTATCCAGCTTAATTTTGCAATTATTATTTGTAATATTCTATAATTAGGCCTTTTGCAAAATAAGCCTGAATCATAAACTAAGCATATATTTGTATAAATTTTAACTAGATGGAACTCTGAAAGTTACAAAAAATAAAGGAATATTAGAGGCTCTGAGGTCTTGAGATATGAAAGTTAATTTACTATTCACAACTGTCAATAAGGAATAGCATTTACATAGGGAAGTTTATTATTTCATCCATCAGTGCCTCACCTTATTTTGCATCTCAGGCTTGTTTTGTGTCACCAAGCCAGAGGCTAAATGCATTTAATATGCATGCTATTGCCATGTTGACATGGAACTAAGCAGCCCTGAAATGTGTTTTTTGCTATTTTGTGCAAAACATAACCATAGTTGCAAATTACAGAGAAAGTATCAAAGGATGCAGGCCTAATCAGCAAACATTACATAGCAGGCTATTTAAATAAACTGTCAGGTATATAAAAAATGAGATGGATGATTAGTAGCTTGATTTTTATTTCAGAAGATTATGATATTGCCAGAGTAGGGAGAAGCAATAAAGACCTTTGAGGTCCTGTCTGGACAAGTTCCTGTGTGATGTACTCTAGGTTATCCTGCTCTTGCAGGGGGGGTTGAACTAGATGATCTTTTGAGGTCCCTTCTAACCCTTGGGATTCTGTGATTCTGTGAGAAGATGAAGTGGCTAGCAAATAAACAAAAACTCCTCTGTCCATTCACGAAAGGGCTACAGACCGCCCTGCTGTGCTAAGGGCTCAGAGCCCATCACAGGTCAATTTACCTTACAGTAGCACCATTAAGATGTGCATCTCCAGAGGACAGTGTAATGACACCAGTGCAAAACCTAACACCACAGCACAGAGCTCCCCATGACTGTATTCTTCTCTGGCCCTCTTGCTAGGAGGTTTTCCACTTTGCTAAGAAATACTTGTCCCTCAGTATGCCACTGCCATTTTTATTTTGACTGTACTTATTTATCTGATCCTAGCTCTGAATAAAACCCACAATGTATTGAATCACTATATGGTTTTGATTCCATCTTCAGAACTGTGACTTTATGCACACATACAGAAAGTAAACATAGCAGGAATTTACAACTTAGAAAATATTACTGGTATTCAGGAATATCAGCAAGGGGATCCTCTAGAAATTCTAGATGCCACTTTGCACCACAGAGAACCCAATGCAGTGCAAATGTCAGCAAGTAAACATGGTGCACACTTTTCCAGGGATAAATCACAGAGAGGTAGATAAGAGCATGGCATCCTTTGTAACCTATGTGAAGTTACAAAGATACTTAAATATCAAACCCTTAGTCTCATTCTCCCACTTCTCCAGCTGCAGAATGAGAAGGAAGGCATTTTTGTCCCCCGCTCACAGGCTTCTTGTGGGGGTTAAAGAACTTAGTGCTTGGATGCCTTGCTGTTAGTGCTACATAAGGAGAGAAAGAGGGAGGGGAAAAAAAAATCACACATTACAGGCCATTTGGCCAAATAGCTGTAAAATACTCAAGATGGTTTCATTAGAAGCACCAGCTTTGTATTAAAACTTCCTGGAGTTACTTCAGTCAGCTCATCACTGGGAGATGAGGACCAGGCACAGCTACTGTCTAACCAGACAGCAAATGCAGCAGTGTCAGAGAGAAAAGAATATAGTCATTTGTCCTGATGGACCTATGGGGCCCAGGGCTTGATCCAAGTTCCTGAAGTTTTCTTTTTAGTTTCTTTGCCTCATCAGGGAAAACAAGTATGTGAGCCGCAGGTCTTCGTTCTGTGAACTATGAAGTACTAAGAGAATTTAAGTATTAACATCACTATTTATTTTACCCTTTGGTGTTTTGTCTCTTTCCCAATTGGTTTATGATGACTAATGTTAAAACTCCATTCCCAGTTATATCTCTAGGGCAAAGAGATAAGATGACATTTAATACAGTGTACCACAGGCCTCTATCTCTTCTAAACATTAAAATCACATACACAGCAAGAAGCAATCATAACAATAGATGTATCTTTTATTCACAGATAAAAACTGAAGCAAGCTATTATAATACATATTTGTACAAAGGATTTGAAAAAACCATAAAAAGGAAGATGATTAGAAAATATGATTCATTATGAAATGTAGTATTACATACACTATTAAACCTTTTCAAAAGTATTTGTTTGGCAACAGTTTATCAATAGTTCCCACACTTAAGTGGCCTCCTTCAAAAAAGCACAAATCTCATGCAGCATGTATAAACTTGATCCTGAGGGTTTGCCTTCCTTAGAAAAACTGTAAAAAGATACACTATTTGTCTTAAAAGTTCAAAATGCAAATGCTATATTTATAGTCAAAACTATATAAAAATATGGACCTAACATAACATTTACAAAAACGTTTTGTTCCTTTTTTTGTTTGTTTTATGGTTTTGGTAATAAACATAATTCTCAATTCCTGCAGTCAAGAGGAAAAAAGAAAACCAAAACAAACCACAGTGCCCTTTGTAGACTTCCTCACATTAAGTTTACAACTCCAAAAAGACCAGGTCTGTAAGAAGTGAGCTTACTAACCAAAGAAGTAGGTAAGCAGTTAATATATATCTATATATGTATATATAAAATGGAAAACAAACATTTACTTTGAGCTGAAAAAGTAATAATACAAAACCTGAAGGTAAAACAATCATCTCCAAATGCCATAATACTCCTTTTCAATAGATAAATGTTCATAAAAATATCTTGAACCCTAACCAAGAAAACAGTCATAATACAGTTTTAATTCTGCTACATAAAACAGCTTTTCTGTGAAACAAGAAGGCAAGTTCAGGTATGAAAACATAATTTACTTATTGCTTTTGCTACAATGTTGTTTGTTTTTTACATACAGTCATAAATACACTATACAGTATAAAATATTTCGTAGGAATACATTTTGTGGTCTGTTCAGGTTTGCTGGCTTTAATTCTAGCACCAAATACAAAAATGAAAATCAAATTAAGTTTAAAGGCACTTCCATTGTATGTTTGTTTGTTTGTTATTAACATAAAATCACAAATCTTGTTTTGTACTACATTTCTTCGCTCCCCTCTGGTAGAAGCAATACTTGATCCTACTTTTATCTTTGCAGAGTTCAGGTCACATTGAGGCACCAAATGATTTATGAACATTCCTACCCCGCAGCTGTTTCTTTCTCTTACAACATTCATTGTTGCTTTTAAGTCTTCACCTTTCCTCCTTCACTTCCCAACTACTTTCTCTACTTCTTCGTGTCAGACAATTCAGCTTCACTTCCTTCAGTCCCTTGCAAAACTTCCTTTCAAACCTCCACTTCCCTTACTCCATCTTGTGCATCTGTTACTCCAATATCAAAACACGTCACTATCATGATATGTGACTTGCACAGATTAACACACTGTTCCAGTTCCTCTGTCACTTGTTCCAGTGCCTCCAGATACTCCTGCGACTCCTTATCGAGATCAGGATCCACTTCAACTGTCAGACAAAAAAAAAGTCAGTGAGAGAAATAGGTCATTGCAAAACATTATTCTATCACAAGCGAGGCAATAATAGTGTACAGTTTTATTTCTCTTGAACTAAGAAATTTTTTTCACTTTGTTCAACAGATGCAAAACTCTACCTTGAGGCTCTAGTTAAGCACAGCACTTTGACTGTAAACAAATCTCATGCCTCAGTTTCCAAGCTGTAACACGGGTATGGAAATATTTTTTTCCTTCTTTGGAAGGAAGGGTAATAAAAGGTTATGTAAGTATCTAATATTAACAAGCATCACAGTGAGTCTCTACATTGTTTTGACATTTTCTTCTAATTGGTTTGGGGGCTGAGAGGGGTGTTCATTTTCAGTCCTACTCAGCACTGTACAAATCCCATTTCACAGAAATATCAATGGAGTCATAGAGTATTTTAGGGCTCAATTCAGCAAAATATCTTTGCAAGAGCTTAACTTTTTCATTGAGACTGCTCATATGCTGAAAATTTGTTACATGATGTTACATTATTGCTAGTTTTGAAAAATACTTACAGTCATCTTTCCATTTATTTGGATCCATCATCAACCTGCACTTTGTCTCTTCCAACTCTTCCTTCAAAAATTCATGCTTTGCCTTTACTTCTCTGATTCGCTGCTGTCGCCTTTCTAGTATCTTCAGCTTGGTATGGAAATACATCAGACCCTTTTAAGACACAGAAAGACCATTTCACTAATTTGCCTGTTATGAGCTGACCTCCAACAGTTAGACACAGAATGCTCCCACCTCCTTGTTTGTAAGAGTTAGTAGGTAGATTGTTTTGTTGTTTTGGGTGATTTTCTTACTTGAACTTTACATTAATAGATTCTAATCTAAAGGAAGAGCACACTACATCACTTAAGCATTCATTGCACTTCTCTGAACTGGCAAACTTCTCAATACATTCTGAAATTACTACTGCTTGTAGAGGATTTTTTTTCAGCAATGTAAATGATAAACACAGCCTAACAATAATGTTAGAGTTCTATATAATCCTCAAACACATGAATTCTTATCTTTTTAAAAGCATTCCTACCTTCTCAACATCCTGGAAAGGCTATTATAAAAGAAACGGAAAAAAGGCATCAGAAGAATATAGATTTCCAGTCTCCAAAATAGAATTAGTCAAAGTGTTTTCCAATTACTAGTAAATTAAACTCAGTGTATCCCTGATTTAATAGAATTCTGTCATTTACATAAAGAGTTAATGACCCTGCCGCTGAAGGAACCTGTAAGGTTTCATCAGCCAGGCTAAGATTATAAAGTCTTCTCATCATGTATTCATTGGTAACTTCCATTTACACCATCAGTCATGTTAGACACAATTAATTTCAGAGAGTAATCATTTCATTTTCTTTGTTAAGGGGACCCCAATATATAAATTGTAAAATTAACAATTATAGTGCTTTAATTGCAATCAATTTCCTGAATACCATTCTGGCATGCAAGCAAGAACTCTGTCTGTATACCGTAATTTAAGGTGTCTGTAGTTGTTGTAAAATATGTGCTGACCTCAGTTTCCTCTTGTCTGTGTCGATGTAATCGTTCCACATCATCAATCTCATAAACTTTTATTTCAAATGGCTCTTTTAAAGTGCCTGGCAAAGGTGGTAGATCAACCCATTGGCCAGTGACACTGGGTTTTCTTCCTAGGGAGGCAGCATCTGGCAATGGAGCAGGAATCAGTCTACGACGCTGGAGACCTAAAATACAGAAGGGAAACATGACTCAGACTCTTAAGAGACTAACAGACTGCCAAATGTACTGTAGTGAATTCAAGAGAGATCTAGGTTCTCAGGATATTTAAGAAGAAATGCTTTTCTTGATCTTTTCCTTTTAGTAAAATACCCTCAGGCTGCTAATCAAGTTACTACCGTAACAAAGTGTGTTTCTCTTAGTTCATGGATGGGAGTAACAGCAGTTTCCCTCCCAAAGCAGATGTCTGAGCCTCAGTTTAGTCTTCTCTTGCAAAATAAGCTGGTGGGCTACAAGGGCACTCATTAACTTATAACGGCAATGAGACAGTTCTTTCAAAACCAATACTGATAATGGCAGATGAATCTGGAAATCTCCTGCTCCTCCAGATGAAGTCAAGAAAGGTTTTCTAAGATCCTTCTCATTTTATTACCTTGTTGCAAAGAGCAAGCAGTTCCCTCCAGAACTTCTACCAATGCTCTAAGGTGTTTGTCATGGTTTAAGTTCAGTTAGTAACTCAGAACCATGTAGTCACTCTCTCACTCCCCCCCTTCTTCCCCCCTGCTCCCAGAGAGAGGGGGAGGAGAATTGAAAGAATGTAACTCCCTTGGGTTGAGATAAGAACAGTCCAGTAACACAAATCACTACTGCTACCATCAATAATAATAATGACAAGGGAAATAACAAGGGAAGAGAATACAACTGCTCACCACCCACTAACCTGTACCCAGTCCGACCTCAGCAGTGATCTAACCCTTCCAGGTAACTGCCCCCAGTTTATATACTGGGCATGACGTGCTGTGGTATGGAATACCTCTTTGGCTAGTTTGGGTCAGGTATCCTGTCTCTGTCCGGCTTCACCTCTTCCCTGGCAGAGCATGAAACTCAGAAAGTCCTTGGTCAGACTAAACATTACTTAGCAACAGCTAAAAACATCAGTGTTATCAGTGCTGTACCCAGGCTGAAAGTCAAAACCACAGCACTGCACCAGCTACTAAGAAGGATTAAAAATGACTGTTACTGCTGAACCCAGGACAGTGCTAAATACCAGCAGTTTTCAATGGACTTTGTGGGGCTGGGAGGCATTCAGAAAGCAGCAATAAACCAAGCTGCAACTTGAGCCACCTCTAATGTCATGGCATACCACCATCGATTTGTACCAGCACTCAGAAGCTCAGAAGATGGTGAAACTCACCAATTCATCAGCAGGAGTGCTCCCAGACTTACAAACAACAAACTGCCTCCTTCATGCACCTGCAAGGGCTGAAGTTTCATGACTTATGTCCTTCAAAAGAGTTGGCACTTTGGTGTCCAGCACTTTTTACAATCCTAAGTCTCTCTTAACTCTAAAAGGCTGACTTTTACACTACATGTGTCAAGGATGAGTACTTGCATAGAGCTGGTCAGGCAATGTTAATAAGGCTGCAGTCCAATCTCTAGGTAGGTAGGAGGGCTGAAGACCACCAGAAACAAGTGGAAATGTCATATGGTAGCAGTAAGTATAAGGAGCTTTTGGGTGACTGGTGACAATAAATTTAGTGCCTAATTTCCACATCTTACTGAAAGCCAGCTCAGATGTAAGTCTACCTTCTGGTCTTCTTACAAAAGTGAGCACATTAAACAGACTGCTGATCGAAGGACAGTGCTGCCAGAATAACTTCTGGGCTGAGACCTCTCCTCTCTACAGGAGAGTTAAGTACAAGTTAAGGCTGTGAGGTAAGCCCCGTCACAAACATAAACATGAAATGGAGACAAAATCCCAGCAGGTAACCCCAAGCAAGACACTGACATGGACACCAGAATGGTTACTGTATGTTGCATATTCTTAAGGAAAACATTCCTAGTTCTTATTTGCACCCTTGCTAATTTCTAAGTAACAAGAACAATCACAATGAGAAGATTTTGGAAGACTTGCTTTTACTTCTGCAACACCTGTTCATCTTTCTCACAATCCCAATCGATTTAGCCTGAATCACCACTACTACCTGCCTGCTGAAATCACCCATTGGAACTTCAGTGTGTAACCACTTTAGTGACAGCTGAATCCTTCTGAAAAGGACACTGAATGTATGCAAAAAAAAAATCATATCCACTGTACCAGCCAGGGTCAACATCCTTTCTCCAAAGATTAGTTGAAGGGTAAGGGAACAAGGTTTCCAGTGACATATACGGAAGCAGGATCTGTTCTTAAATCCAGAAACTGCATGATTTCAATGCAGTCTGGAGTAACATAAGCTACACCAACCATTTTTAACACCTTTCAAAAATTCTAATATATTGTAGACTAATAATGGTTCTCCACCAAACTCTTCTTGTAAGAAGCATTTAAGGAACTTCCTAAGAAACCTCATTTCATGTACAAAGTACGTTATTGTCTCAAAGTCTACAGCACTCCAAAAAAGTAATACATAATTTACAGACACAGAACAATTTCAATTGGAAAAAGAAATATTTTGTCATTTTACAGACCTTATAAGCATTTCCTGGGGCAAAACCAAATATAAATCCATCAGTGGGTAATGCCTTCTCAATATGCATGCCACTTACACAGCTGTTAATACTGATTTGTAAGAAAGGTTTAAGAGGTTGATATGCTACGGAAAGAGAACTGCAGTGAATGTTGCACAAAGTTTCCAAAATGATTTACCACCTGCTGAAGCAACTCAGTCGCTTTGACCAGAAAGCACCATAAGGTCTACGTCTTCACTCATTTGTTTTTCTGCCAGAATTGAGCATCATGGATGTCTCTAGGGATTGTAAGAATTACTGCTTTCCAACCAAGAGCTCAGATTCAGCTCATTGCTATTAGTTCCTACTGTATTTCCAACATTCAATATGCTTTGATTGCTGTATGTAGCTGTGCTCATTAGCTACATGGCACCGATTGCCACTGATTCTTTAAAATACTAAAGGACTTCAACCTAAATCAATAAAAATGAACACTGCAACAGCAGTCATGTGAACCTGATTTTGAAGCAGGCTACAACCAGTAGCACTTGCATGAGCACCACCTGCAAAAGCAGTAAGGAAAGGCACTGGAGCGCCAGAATGACCTGGCGCTTGTATGTCTATCTTTGCCTGGTGTGGTCAGACATGTCAGACTTGACACAGTACATGAGCTAGAGCCACCTGCTCTGAGCACCTCCCCCAGTCATTTTCCTATTGTTTATAGTATCTACAGGTACACTAAATTTTTTTAAATAAAAAAAACTATTACAGTGCAATACATAATTTTGCAATCAGCTGGTAATATTACTATGAGAATCTCTACATCTTATGTACACACCCTACTGCTCTGCCCCTGAGCCTTACCTTTGGGTAATCTAATACACATTTAGCAATCCTCATTAATTCACTCTCCTCCAGGCCTATTCATGTGTTTCTAAACTACAGTCCCAGCCCCTCTCACTGGTTTCTTCACAGACACCTGGCAGCAGAGCTCCTCCTCTTCTCACTGCCCTTCTCTCAGGGATCTTTTCCAACACTCACTTGATCCTCACAAAAACTCATTAGCTCCCACCCAGCACCTTCATTCATCCCAACCCACTCATTAACACACTCCTATTTTGGGCCACCCTGGTGCAGTGCTCACTGCTGATCCTGCCGAGGGAAGAAGGAACATCCTATCTGCCAGCAGATATCTGCTGCCTCCTCCCTCCAAGGGAGGTGGCCAGCACCCCAGGGCACCTGGCACCTTTCCTGCCCCCTCCATTATAGCATCTGTGTCACACCTGCACCTTTGAAGTGAAATGACAAGTAGCTGCTGTCACAGTGATAAATGTGCACATGCAAGTGAATGCATTCAGTCCACCTCCCCACTTCGAGCTTCCCCCAAACCTCCTACTCTGTCAGAAATGCCATGAAAACCCACTTGTGGAGCACGAGTGGACACATGGCCACCTTCTCCTTCGTTTCTTACCTGTTGATCGTTTCTTGGGGGACTTGAGGCTCCTCATCCGGCCTGGTGATGACATTCCGCTTTCACTCATGGAGTCATGGGCCGAGGAGGCACTGCCAGTGGCCTCGCTGTCCCGAATCATGCTCTCGTAGCCACTGCTGCCCCCGCTGTGGTAAAACAGAGCTGTCCTCCCCATGGCTGGTGGCAGCTCCCCACTTAGGACGCTGCTGTTGTCACTGCCATGCCCACTGCTGTATCGCTGAGGCCGCCGGGGTGCCGTTATCTTGCTGTATGGAGATGGCAGCACTGGGATTTGTGACTTCTCATCACTGAGGTTAATGCCACTGTCATTGCCACTGTCAGAGTCAGTGGAGCCTCGGAAGTGGCCCATCTTGGCAGAGCTGCCTGACACTAGCTCATTCACACGGCTGTTGGCTGCTCTCATAGCCTGCTTGGTCCCCATGATGGTCCCTCGGCCAGGTTTGCTGCTGACAGGCTGCACGGAGCGGGGGGCTGCCTTCCCCCCGGGGGCCATGACAGAGCCCTTCCCTGCAGGCTGTGCCAGGGACTTCACAGAGGAACTGAAAGACTTTGACCCGCTGGCAGTAAGGCCTCGGTTTTTATTTCCATTCGCTTGTACCTTCTGGTTAGCTGTGGGTTTTCCCTGGCTGTTTTTACCAGGTATAGGGGCAGTGAAGGCTGGTGATAAACCCACACCAGAGGCAACAGGGGGGACACCCAGTCTGGGGACAGAGCGCCCTGCCCGGCTGTTGCTGGTGCTCCCATTCTCCCTCACCACACTTGCTTTGGATCCAACTGATGTCAGGCTGTCACATCTTTCCAGGGACATGTGGCTCCCATAACGGTGCACAGCTTCACTCTTCGATCCCTTTGCTTTCAAGCTGGATGTCATCTTGGGCAAAGAGTGGTCACCCCTCAGGTTCATTCTGCTGCTGGCACTTTCACTGAAGTAAGACCCAGCTTTCAACCGTAAATCTTCATCTTCAGCTTTCAGCATGGCAGCTCTGGCAAAGTCGAGGCTGGAGGCTTTTCCCCCACCATTACCCAGACCAACAGGTTTCTGTTCCAGGCTCGATTTGCGTATAGGAGGTGTTGGAGGTGTTGGCCCACCCGGCCTGGGCAACATGGCTGACTTCTGTGGTGCACTCTTCTTTCCCAGTGATGATTTCAAGCTGCCAGTAGTCAACGGAACATCCGAATTCCCTCTGGTCACAGTCTCTAACAAAGTACTGTTAGCGTGCGACACTGGCATCACTCCCAGCGTGGTGGCTCCTCTCTTCAGCTGTGGCATCTTCATCACAACTTCTGACTTCTTTGCAGCTCCACTGGAGGATTTGCAGGCCATTTCACAACCATCCACAACCCTCTGTGAACAGGCAAGCATAGTCTGTGACTTTGTCGGCCTGGATGCTGCATCAAAATACTGGGCAGCTTTTCCTGGCTGTTTCTCAGTACCAAATCCATGAGATTTTGGAGACAGCAGTGAGTCTGCAGGTTTTGCTTCCAACTGATAATCAGTGCGCAACAGCCAAGGATCTTCAAATACACCATGTGGATTCTGCAGCTCTTTATAGCTGAGGACAGTATTATTGTTGATTGCAGACGAGGTAGTTTTTGTTTTCCTAGGAAGACTAGAATGTATGGTTTCTATCACAGGCAAATCATGAGAATTACTAAATTTTATTTTTATGGGCTGATCAGTGACACAAAAAGCACTTTTTATCTCAGACACTTTGGTAGTTTCAGAGGTTTGAGGGCTTTTGATAATGCCTGAGGACAGCTTGCTGGAACTCAAGCTCTCACTGTCCAGCTCAGAGAAGCAAAATCCACTGTCATTCAGAGTGCTTTTCAGAGGGACAGATAAATGGGATGAATCCAAGTTGAAGGGCTCCTCGGACTTATTACAGCTGTAAGATGACTGTGCAACAAAACTGTCACTAGATTGGGCTCCATCACTTTCAATTGTACAGATGCTGACTTCACTAAGCCATGAACTGATGGAGGAACGTCTACTGCTGGTAAAAGGATCCTTAGCAAAGGGCACAACAATATCAATATTTACACCAGTAGAAGTCTCCTGTGAGGTATAAGCATCAAACTCATCATTTATGCTGCTGATAATACTGACTGGCCTTGAACCCGATGCAAGGGCCTGAAGGGAGCAGTCACTGTTAAAGCTAATGATACTAGATGGTCTTCCATTATCCATAATCCCACTAATGGACAGTTCTTCCACCACAGTGAAAACAAGCTCATCTTCTCCATTCAGCTCAACAGGCTGCTGCAAAGTCACTGTGGTGGTTAGTATATCCCGGTCAAAACACTTCCCTCTGAACGCTGACCTGAAGCTGTGTACCTCTATTGCACCTGACTGATTCTGGGCGTTGCTACCAACTAAGAAGGTGCTTCCTACAGGGTTTTGCTCAGGTTTGTTTCCCATCTGCTTGCTCATTCCCACAGGAGGAGTCCGAACCATATTGCTATTGTCCAGCTCCAAATTCACAGCTTTGGAGCTCACTATGTCCTCTTTCTGCTGTGGAGGTGGAGGTGCTGGGCTTGGCAAGGGTCTCTTCATGTACAAGGACTTTTCCTTAATTACACATTCAGCTGTGGCTTTATTCTGCTCTGTATTCCTTGAAGGGCTACACCCTGAGGACTGCAGGGTATCAGTGATTGTCTCTCTCTCCCCCTCCAGTACTGAGTCTATTATTGTGTGGTCAGCTCTGCTCTGTGGCTTGGAAAGCTCTGTTTTCAAGTGAGGTGTGCTCTTTTCATGACAATTGCCACTGAAACCCCTTGGAGCAACAGCCTGGTAAGGAAGGTCATGTCCTTTTTTGGGAGATGTGATTTCTTGTGGAATTGGTTTCTTAAATCCTCCAGGAGAAGATATTTTCTCCTTTATCAGCTTAGACTGTGTATTTTCTGTACTTCCAGGGACTGGACTGCAATTGGATGCAACAGAGATTTCTCCACAAGCAAACTTGATGGGTTCCTCACTTCCATCAATGCACTCTAGCCTTTCTTGCAGTTCAGCAAAAGTGTTGCATTTAAAATGGTCCTTATCAGAACTCCTACCAATAGCGGAATTGTCTTTACTTCTCTTCTTGTTTAGGGATGGGATTATGGGAACAAAATCTGGAGGACCTTCATTATCTGTCAATTCCCTGTCAGACAAAGCTGCACCATTGGGACCAACATAGATGACAGTATCACAAGATTGTTCACTGCTGGAGGAATAGTCCGGATCACTAGATATACTCAGGACAGGAAGGTCAGGGTCAAGGGCAACAGTTCGTGGGTGGAAGGGTCGCAAATGGGGTGGTCTGCGGACATGTCCTTCTTCACACGAACTCTCTCCTCCAGATGAGCTGGATGCATACTGTACATGATCAATAAGGGAGATTTTATTAATATTGATATATAGGCATATAAATATGTGCATGTAATTGATTCAAAAGCCAGGTTTGCTATACACTCTGTGCTTTTTGTATACTATCACAACTACATCTAGTAGAAAATGTTGAGTGTGAATTAAAATAACAAGGTCATGCTGCATATATTTTACTATATTAGGAGTAATATAATCATCACACCTTTTCAGATAATATCCATTAAATATTATGCATTTTCTTTCTCCTCAACAGTTTTCTATTCCTTTCTTATTGTTTTTTTAATTAATACAAATAGATGCTTTTGAGATAGTTCCACATATAAGCAAATTAAAAAAAACACGTGTTGGAACAAAAAAGAAGGGAATTTCACGATTAAGGACTGGAGGTGGGATGATGGCCCAGTGCCAAGTCATTTGTCAGTTTGTCTCCTGAGCTTTTATGCATTTTGTATTATTTCTTACCGCCGAGAAATCCCATGTTCCCCCACCAAGAGGTTAGAAAAACTCATTTTCAAATTAATTAATTTCTGCCTGTTTGTGAACCAACCTTGGACTTCTTCTTTCTCATTCGGTGGATCCGTGATGCAAGCTGAATGGTGGTGAGAGTTTCTGCATAATTGACTGGGGAGTCAGAAATATGCGCAATCATAGTAGTTCTGCAGTTGATGTTCCCAAGTGATTCCCTCAACAACATTGTCAACTTGTTGTCCCTGTGTAACAAATGAGAACACTGGGATGGCTTAAAAAAATCACTATCATTTTTTTTTTTTGCAGATTTTTATGCCACAAGCTGTGCTTTCATTTTCATAGGATATATGCATGTATGGTACGTGCAGGTAAGAAATATGCTCCTATTATTTTACCACACTTAAAATGCACAAAGATACCAATATTTTAATTACTTATCTGCCTATGTATTTGCAGCATAACAAGTAATTTTACTCTTTAGTTGGACAACTGTAAACCAAATGATTGATAACTAGTTTAGTTATCTCGAGTTTATCTCATATTACCTAAAAAGCTCTTGAGCTTTTTAGCTGAGCAGAATTAATGCCTGGATAGCTAAGGTCTGTGAGCTCCATGCAAACAGTTTTGATAAGAACTAAAAAAATAAGCCAACAGAAAACAAATATAACAATGTTAGATATCATAAATATATTATTAGTGGCACCCATCTAGTTTCCATTCTGCTGTCCTGGTTTGAGCAGTAGCAGTAATTTTTTCTCCTTCTTGGTAGCTGGTACAGTGCTGTGTTTTGACTTTCGGGCTGAGAACGGTTGCTGATAGCAAGTATGTTTTGAGTTACTGCTCAAATGTTTGGTTTGTCCAAGGCCTTTTCTGAGCTCATGCTCTGCCAGGGAGGAGGGGAGGCCGGGAGGAAGGAGAGACAGGACACCTGACCCAGGCTAGCCAAAGAGGTATTCCATACCATAGCACGTCATACCCAGGATGTAACTGGGAGAGACCCGGAAGGGCTGGAGCTCTGGGGGGATGGAGGAGGTATCGGTTGGTGCTCGGTCGGGCAGGGTGGGGTGAGTTATGGGTTGGTGGCTGGTGAGGTGTTGTATTCTCTCCACTTGTTATTGGCTTTATCATTATTATTTGCAGTAGCAGTAATGGCAGTAGTGATTTGTGTTATGCCTTAGCTATTAAACCGTTCTTATCTCAATCCGTGGGGGCTACATTCTTTGGATTCTCCTTCCTAACTCTCCGGGAGTCGGGGGAGCAAGGGGGGGAGTGACTGAACGAGCTGTGCGCGTTTGGTTTTAAACCACAACATCTGCCTATGGCTATCTGCTCTGACACAGCAAATGGGAAGCAGAATTTCTCTTTGAAGGCTTTCCTGGTGATGAAAGTCCTCCACTATGGACAACAAAGCTGACAACATAGGTGACATTTTGTCCTCCACTGGTCTCTAAGACATCTCTCCCCAGTGCTCTCAGGAGGCTGCTTCCTATTGCCCCCCTGAGCTGGCCCAACATGTGGGAACTACCATCATGTCTACTCACTAAAGCATGGTAGGTGGCAAAGTTGAGCATCTGCCCTTCCCTATTTTAACCCATCCATCCTCTACCCACAGACCTAGCAACTAGCCTGAGGAAAGTACTTTTCCTCCAAACACAGGAAGAAGAAACACCTGTTCAAGATGAAACACTAGATAAACCTGTGAAATTACATGTTTGATAACATCAGCACAAAAGTATAATGCATGAAGATTAATTGCAAGCAGCAATTAAATTTAAGGACTGAAGGCCAAGTTCTGGTAAGGTTTTTACAATGTGGTGGTGTTTTTAAGATGGGCTCCCCATAGGTGTGTTTGACACAGTATTATTAAGTACACTCCACAAAGGAACACACCTAAATGTTTGCTTCTGATAAACAAATGTGCAACAATGTGGTCTTTTTTTTAATTGAAAAGATGTATCATTCAAAAAGGCAAGCAGAAATAATAAACTTTGATAACAACAGTTGATAAACTCTCTAGTATTTTCTGAAATTTCAATACCATTTTTAAATTTGGAAAAAGGAGAGAAAATCCTATTAAATTCTGATTAAATTGTTCACTAATGTCCAGCTGGCTGAGATCAGTCTAAATTCCAAAACCAGGGAACAAACAGGAGGCAGAAGAAACAAAACATTTTGGCCATCTTCCCCCATGTTTTTCAACAATCAAACCCTCCCCAATATTTGAGAAAACTTAAGCATATACCAACATGCATATAATTTTTGTCCCTGTAATTCAGAATTTCACATTGTTAATGTGACTTTTAAAATATTTTGTGTATGTATATATACTTATACCCACGTAGATGAATAGAAACACGTATCTATAATACAGAATTAACCTTCTAGCAGCCTTCTGGTTAAGTAAAGGAGGCCTACAAGAAAGCTGGAGAGGAACTTTTTACAAGGGTATGTAGGGATAGTACAAGAGGGAATGTCTTTAAGCTGACAGAGGGGAGATTTAGATTAGGTATTAGTAAAAAATTCTTCACTATGAGGGTGGCGAGACATTGGCATAGGTTGCCCAAAGAAGCTGTTGCTGTCCCATCCCTGGAAGTGTTCAAAGCCAGGCTGGATGGGGCTTAGAGCAAGCCGGTCTAGCGGAAGGTGTAGCTGCCCACAGCAGGAGTGCTAGAAATAGATGATCTTTAAGGCCCATTCCAACCAAAACCATTCTATGATTCTATGACCTTAAAAGACAACAGACTGTCTCTGACATAACTTGCTTTAACTTCATCTTAGGTAAAGAGCCAATTGTTGATGCAGTTCATTGCTAAGGTAACACCAGCCACAAATTTAAGATAATTCAGACAATAATTCACTTACTTATATGGCACATGCTTAGCACCATTAATTAAGGCCAAAATTACATTGCCCAGGGCAGAGAGAGACAGACACAGAGAGCCTCCTCCATCTCGGCTCTTGCTCAGCACTTTTTCACAGCTCCCTAGATCAATAAGATGCAAACGGCTGCGTCCTCCAGACACTAAAAAAAAAGGTAGAAAAACAGTCGTACATCACGTTCCTTGCATGGACTCAAGCCAAACTTGGTATTCAAAATGTATTCAAATGAGGGAAATAGTGAATACAGGATGGGATAATGACCAAATTAAATATTAATAGAAAGGAAACCATATTTTAGCCACAGCTACCAAAGTTAAAGGTGACTTGTCTGGCTTGAGGATTCACTTCATTTTTTCTTTTTAAGTTTATTGTAAATTATTTTTTAAACTAACCCATTTTAAAACAAACAATATGGTAAGAAGAGTCATACTTCCTCCTTTGCCACTCTTTTCCATGCGATACTGGTATATGTGAAGAGTAAAGAGCATATGTGAATTCCTTCTCTCTTCTTCTTCACATTCAGGTTTGCTGGTACTTCTAGCAGCAATTGCAGCATCAAGGAAAAAGGCAGCTTTCTCTGCTGTTGGAGCCCTTAGCTCACTTTGGTTTTGAAGCTCGAATATAAACAAGAAAATGACTAATTAGCATAGAGGCATCTTTTTTTATTATTTTTTGCTGAACTGGCTAAATCTCTAGGGCACTAAAGGAAACAAATATGTACACCATGGGAGAAGGGCTTATAAAATAAAACCAATAGTATTTTTTTAAAGTTGTCATAATCATAGTCAGATAAAAGGAAATAGAAAGGAGAAGAAAGCCAGCCTTGGAAAAATCTATGTTGTGATATTCATTATACCTGAGTTCCACATATTGGATCTTCTCTCAGATAAACCCCAGGAGACTGGCCATCCTGAAGGCTGCCAGTGGCTACTTCAGCTAACAAATCCTTCAGGTTTTCATCTTTGCCACTGATCTCCACAGCAGATACTCTAATAGAGAATCGAGTCCCGGTTTTTTCTTTACGTTCATTGATTAATTTGAAGAGCCAAGAAATTGCACAGGGAATGATACCAAGGCTTTGTGTAGAGTTATCTTTCCCAATCATGGTAAAAGATTTTCCTAGAATTAAAAGACAAACATGAACTTAATTCACCTTTCTTGTACAAGACAGTATCTCTTCATATCACCACTGTATACTCACTACATGCAATGCCATGTGTTGCACAATGGGAAAGAACAGATGCAAAAATGCAAAATATTTAATTATTAATTCATTGGTATTTATTCAATTAGCTTTGCAATTTTTTAACTCAGACCCACAACAAATTAATGGTAAAAACATTTCTGATCTTTTGATTTTCATCACAATGCACCTATGTAACTTGCTCTTGATTAAGCTAATCTGATGTTACATTTTACCTTTTCAAATTAAAACTTACAATCACAGTATAGAAATAAACCATGATAAGACTGCAAAACTAATTAAAAAGAAATTCTAATCTATTCATATACTCCAGGTTTATTGTTCCAGGAGCTGACAGCATGTAATTACCAAACTGACACAGTAATTAACTGTAACG